>NW_022060600.1:600000-1001998 GCF_003285725.1 Scaptodrosophila lebanonensis | reverse complement strand
TGGTAGACACAATTTACTCTTGTACAAGTAAGTATATTAGGTTTGCGGAAGCTGAAAAATGTAACACGCAGAATGAGTAGTGAAAGACCCACAAAAAGGAAATACTCTCAAAGAAATCGGAAGTATATTTTAGGAGATATATCACTTCACTTTTTAGTGGTACGTGGACTTGTACGTATATTCATTCGCAATCATGTACTGACATAACCTAATTACATTCGTATAGGCTCAACTAAAGTGTGCGGGAGAGAGGATGCTGACGCCAGCAGAGCTCTGCTTGCAGATATTGCTAGCCTACGACGAGTGTTGCTAGCAGAGCGTTGCCACATCAACATCGACGATCTGTGTCCGTATTCCCAGTGCTCTGGCCATGGACCTGTCAACGGAGCTCGCCGAGGCGCAAACGTTTAGAGCCCAACACAGGTGGTGCATTTGCGACAGGAGCTTTCGCTGGGTGGCGAATATAGGCCTAAATCCCCCTAAAGCGGGTGAGGTTGATAGAGGGAAAGTGAGGCATGATGTTAGTGGGAATTGGAAGGCGTGGGCAGTAGCACTAGCTTGGCGACTGGCCGTCGGATGACGCCACGGGCAGTGCGACGCGCACTTTCGTGTCGTGGCCTCCATAGGTGGCCTGGACCCTTCCGAGGCGCCATTCGTTGGTCGGAACATTGTCTTCCTTAATGATGACCATGGCGCCTGGCTGCAGGTCCTCCTGTGGCTGTTGCCATTTGCTGCGCTTGTGCAGCTCCTTCAAGTATTCATCCTTCCATCGGAGACAGAACTTTTGGCTTAGAGCCTTGAGTCGCCGCCAACGATTCAAGAGAGAGTCTGCTTCCTGCTCCGGAGACTAGTTCGGCCAACGAGACGAGGGGGCCGCCGAACAGGAGGTGGCCTAGAGTTTGTGCCAGCAAATTCGTGGGGTCCTCGGACATAGGGAATATCGGGCGCGAGTTGAGCCGTCCTCCTAGCTCCTCGAATGTGTATTTATAGTTAGATGCCGCCTTGTAAAAGAGCGCCTTGAACCTCTTGACACCAGCTTCCCATTGGCCACTCATTTGAGGTGCGCCAGGTGGGATAAATTTTTCAGGACAGGATCTGAGTGCGGAGGCGGCCAGGAACTTTTCTGTAGTGAGATCAGACGTGGCTTCCAGATGGATTGCTCTGGTGCTGAAGCACATGAACACACACACGTAGCTCTTGGGTGGCTCTTGACGCCGGGAGGCTTCCCATCAGTTGGTTCTGCAGCTGTTTCTTAAAAACGACGCACCTTGCCGGTGCTTATGGTGGCCTTGACTAAATTCCGGAGTTTAGGAATCCAGTACTTGGACCGCACGAGGCTTACCGCCAGCTGATTCCCGATATGGAGCGAAATCCGATGGGTGAAACTCACGAGGAGTCGCGAGAATTTGCAGTTGTACGGAAGGATGATGGGATGGCTCTCGTCGTACTTTAACGAGGTCGAGACAGAAAGCCGGCAGCCGGATCGAATGACTCCCTGCCGGTCCATGAACGGATTTAAGCTGAGGATTTTGCTGCTGGATGCCACCTTTTGCCCGTTGGACAGGGTGCGGTACTCTTGATGGTACTCGGTCCGCTGATTGCAGACCACCAGTATGCGCTGGGCCTCCATTAGTTTCAGCTGGGTGAACTCCTTGGACTGCAGCGGCTCCGTGCCACCATAGGCTGCTATCCGACAAGTCCTGCGGCGAAATGCCTCAGCTTGCAAGGTCAGCGGGATTGTGCTCGGAGCGCACGTGCAGGCAATTCTTTACATCTGTGGATTGGGCGATCCTAGATACGCGATTCGCCACAAAGGTGGACCAACTACAAGCTGGCTTGCGCAGCCAGGCCAATATGATGGTGGAGTCAGTCCAGCACGCCGTCGGATAGCTACTGAGTGGAAGATGAGGCAGGATGGCCGCACACATGTCCGCTAGGAGGACTGCACCACACAGTTCCAGGCGCGGCAGTGAAATGAACCCACAGTGGGACCCGGATCTGGTCTAGCGCGGCATAGCTCCGCAGGAATCCGTCAGCTCGGAGGGGAGTGGATCACCCCATCCGATCCCGCTAAGCCAGATCTCCTGCATGACAATTTTGGGGCGTATGATAAGCGGAGCCAGCCAACCGGCGAGATCGAACAACCTGGAAATCTGGTCCAGCACCTCGCTTTTGGTGAAGGAGGACTTCTCTTCTGGGTCGCATGCGATGAAAAGGAACTCGTCATCGGTGGCTTGCTAGCGGATGCCCAACGTCTTGGTCATGCTGACATCTTCAATGTCCAGAAAATCAGCGCGCAGCAAATGTTCTGGTGGTATGTCCCGGAGGACATCCTTGTTGTTGGCGACCCATTTGCACAATGGAATACCTGCTGCGCTGAAAGCCGCTCGGATCTCTCGTATGGATGAGTGTGCGTCTTGTTTCGTATGGGCTTCGGCTAGGGCGTCATCGACGTACATGAAATCCTTGAGGATCCAGCTGGCGAGCGGATACTGCGCTTTGGAGTTCTCGGCAAGCTGCAAGAGGACGCAGATAGCCAGGAAAGGCGCATAGTTCACCCCAAAAGTGACCGTGTTGTGCTCATAATCACGCAAGTCACCGGCTGGATCGCGGAACAAAATCCTCTGGAAACGTGTATGTGCAGGGACGACCAGGATCTGCCGATACATCTTGGTGATGTCAGCACTGAAGACGTGCTGGAAAAAACACCACTTCAATACCTGCAAGGTCAGGTCTGCCTGTAGGACGGGCCCCGGGTGCAGCACGTCGTTCATGCTGTTCCCGTTGGATGATGGGTAGGACGCGTTGAAGACCTCGCGGACCTTGGTCGTGGTGCTATCTGGCTATAGCACAGCGTGGTGGGGCAGGTACAAATTGGCGTCGTCCGTTGGAGCATTGACTGGGCGCATGTGCCCTAAATCCAAATACTCTTGGATAACTGCATCATACTGCTACTTCAATGGAGCGTTCCTATGCAGTCGAGCTTCAATTTGTAGGAACTGGGCCATTCTAGAATGGCCTAAGTTAATGTACTGGGGGTCCTTGAAAGGTAGAGAGACCATGTATCTCCCGTTCTGCTGCCTGTTGGCCGTCTTCCTTGCCGCCGCCACTGGCCCAGTCAGAATCCATCCACAAATGGTTTCCTGTGCCAGCAGAGAGCCGCAGACATTTGGTTAGGTGCCGCCTAGTAAAATCAATGGTAGAGCTGCGAAAGAAGCACAGGTCAGCTAAAGGCAGGTTAGGAAGATGTTTCAAAGCCTCTTTGGGTATTGGAAAGGATGGCAGGTTGCCTGTCAGTTGCGGAAGCACATATGCCGCCGTCTTCGCGCCTCGGCTGTGAGGAAGATGCCAGCTTGACACTGCACACTTTGGTCGCGTGCCCTGAAGTGGTCGAGTTCAGTACCGATACCCAAATGGAGCACGTCCACTACAGCCGTGCCTAGAAGGACAGTCTGAACGTTGCTGCTGAAATAGTTCTGGACATTCGACGAAGTGGACTGTATCGTATTGGATTGCACAAGAGGAACAACTGCAGGATGCGCCGATGGATGAGGGGGCCCACGGTGTAGGAGAATGTGGTGGCGCTCCTTGCACGTAGCGCAGCTGTACTGGCTCGTGCAAGCATTGAGCTTGTTACCTCGGGCGAAACAACTCATATAAAGCTTCTGCTTTTTAATCACCTTACAGCGATCATTGACCGACTGGGTGGTTTTCCTTCGAGCAAAGGTTACAGGTCTTCGGATTGGCGCAGACCTTCGCCTCGAAAGAGTTGACCCTTCTCGCAGCCGGCTCCTTTTGAACTGGCTTAGGCAGGCGAGCATGGGCGCCCAGATTCGCTTCGCTTATCGCTTCCGGCGTGCGATAGCGATCCGAGAGAAAACGACTCATGACACTCCAGGGTGGAACTTCCGACTTATCCTTGCCGGATTGTTCCCACAAAGAAAGGGTAACTGGAGGAAGCTTGGTAGCGCAGAAAAACACCAAAAGGCAATCCCTGCTCTCGGTGCTTATCTTGGCGTTCTCAATAGCCGTTAGGCATCCTTGGATGGTGCTCAGGAGTTCTTTTATGGCAATGCCGAACTCCGAAGAAATAGGCTGGAGGGTGGCTATCTGCAACGGACTGTTGACCAACAATCGCTTATTCTTGAACTGTTCAGTTAGGTTTTTCCCAGCGGAGTCGAAACCGTCATTAGTTAGTGAGGAAGAATATCCAAAATCCCAAAAACTAGAAAAAATAGCGGGACTTCACTTTTTAGTGGTACGCGGACTTGTACGTATATTCATTGGCAATCATGTGGCACTAAAAAATGAAGTGCCGCCTTTTTTTTCGCCCCACGCCAACAGTGTCCTTCGAGCCGGATATAAGTTCTGCATCATCTGATTCATCCGACGTTCTGTGCAGTCTACGTCCATTCGCCCCAGCTTACTCCTGGCGTTGGATTCCTGAAAGCAGAAACAGCTAAGTAAAAATTTACTTGCGGCTTGATTCTCACGCCATATTGGTTTCTTTGTCGGTCTGTCCGCCGACCCCCCAACAATCAGCATCCCGCTTTCCATCTCTTTATCCAAGGGCCCCTTTCGTCTACGGCCGGTACCACGCCGGTCAGTTCAAATATAAAAAAGTGTAACAATTACATTACAATTACTACATGCAAAAAGTGTCCAGTTAAAACAGAATTGACACAGAGGGAACATACTGTAGAAATACACTTGCATGGTTTTTCAACATACAGCACACACATTTTCCACATAAACACTTGCATGTTTCCACATACAACTAACACATTTTTTACATACCTATTTACTTGCATGTTTGCACACACAAAAAAATATTTGTCGAATATACACTTGCACAATACGTTTGCAGCCACAATAAACTTTCGTCCACATATGCTTACATATATATACATATATATTTTTCCATCCACAATAAACTTTTCAAGATTGTAGGGCATGTGTTGTCGAAGGCCTTACTCCAAGTAAATACACACACTCACTTTAGTTCATTTAATAACTTTATTGTGTAATTATAATAGTTGGTTAGTTTATTTATTATTTAACATTTGTTTGACTCTTTCTGTTCTTTTTTGCACGAGCACACTTAATACTTCTTTTCGCCTCAACAACTCAGGCCTGACTGACTGATCTAATGCTACTTATGTTATTCCTTCGTTTCCTTTCCTTGTTATTCTCTTTGTCTCCCTACTTATGCCGACTGTCATTTCCTAAACAGGGCTACTGTATAACAGGGCTACTGTATAACAGGGCTACTGTATAACAGGGCTACTGTATAACAGGGCTACTGTATAATATTCTACCACTCCTACTTTCGGTCATCCGACAAGTCATTCGTCCCGAGTGATGGATACCATATTTTTATAAACTCAGCAGCAGTGTTTGTTGTATTTGTAGATCTGACAATAACGCGAATTTTCATTAATGGATGTGAAAAAAAAACCTTTACGAAGATCTATAATTGTAAATATTTTCCCATTTCTAAGTTGACATAGCACGTTGTCAATTGTTGCCATCGAAAAATTGTCTCGTACGATTTTTAGGATAAGCTTTCTGTAGTTGCAACAAAATCTCTTGCTACCCTCTTTTCTTGACACAAGCACAATAGGGAAAGCTAATGTGGAAAAATCCTCAACCTGCTTGTCTAACTTTTCTATTATGCTCATTTCGACTGGAATACTCTCTTGCTTTCTACTCATGTTACTATCAAGATGGGATAAATCTGATTTTCTGGACTCATTGTTAGTGGCTGGTTAACTTTATTTGTCGATTCCGGTATTTTAATCTTTGTGATCACTCTGTTATTTTCATCTACCTTCCTACATTCCTGATCATTATTTCTGCCTCTGAGATTTCCTCTGGGTCTCTTTTGAATGCATATTGCGTTAACTGCTGTAAGCTTGTTCTTTCCATCTTTACTTCTTCAGATCTCTTTTTTGCCTCACACGCATTTGCCTTATGCCCAAACTCATTGCATTTAAAACACTTAATATCTGATTCTCTGCAGTTCTTGGCTAAATGACTTTTTTCTCCGCATTTGAAGCAACGTATCTCTTCTTGAAACTTCTTTTGTTAATTTGTTTCAAACTGTGTTTTTGGTTTCCATTATCCTGATGCTATTTTTTCATACACCCTGAGCTTGTCACGTAACTCTTTTAAAGTATTTGCCTGGTATAGAATACTTTTATTGATCTTTAGATCTGGGATTCCCTCAATAATGTATTCAATAATACTCTCTTCATCAAGTTCTGTTCTAATACTCCATTAAACTTTCATCTAACTTTTTCTCTCTATTTTCCAGTAACTTATGTATCTGCTTTGCCGTGAATTTAATGCTGAACTCATCTTCTAGTGCTTCTTTTAGTGAACGCCAATCATTGCGCCCTTCTTTACAATTTATAAAAAGCTTTGCTGCTCCTTTAAGTAATTGTCTGCCATATACAAATTTCTGCAATTCGTTCCACTGTACGCTTAAAGCAATACTTTCAAACTCTTTTAACCAATCGACAACGTCATGGCTTCTGCTACAATCGAAAGTTGTCATTGACTCTTGAATATCTCTTAATGTGAACGACATGATGCTACTGTACTCGGATACTATCTTTTGGACTTCTTGCTCTGTATATTCTCTTTCCATGCTGAACTCTCGTAAAAATCTGCTCTTTCAGAATAATATTTTGTTATGGTAAACATTTCTAGATTCCCATGGCATCATGAGGGCATGTGACCGTCTGTCTGCCTCGGATAGTCTGAGATAAAGTGAACGGCACCCGGTCATGCTACCTTACAACTGCGTTTTTTCAAGTCTCCTGGTTCTCTTTACGCACCGTATCTAACTCCACGGCGGAAATCAGGTGACAGTGTACCTCATCCGCTCCAAATACTGGATTCTAAGGATACGGAACCCGGTCAAATCAACTCGTGCAAGGTCTGCGTAATTCATAAGAGAAAGTTGCAAACACTTGAAATTAAAAACTACACGAGGCGAGCCTGTTTGATAACCTAGGGCTGTGCGTTTTTGTATGCTTCAGCACGAGGGCTATCCACCTCGAGGCTGTTGCGCACTTTCTGGCGAGAAGGCGATGTCCCCAAGAGATCCAGTCTGACAACGGCGCGATCTTAGTTGGAGCATCAAAGGCTTTGGAGCGTGACTTCCTAGACGCCACTCGAGCGTGAATTACCAACATCCATGGCCAGCAGCTAATCTCCTGGAATTTCACTCTTCCCGGCGTGCCCCACATGGGCGGCTTGTGGGAGGCGGGACTGAAGAGCTTCAAGACTCTTTTCTATAAGGCCACATCGAACCAAATGTACACGTTCGAAGAGCTGTCGATGTTGCTATGCTAGATCGAATCGGTCCTGAACTCTCGTCCGATTTTTCCAATGTAGGAGGACCCCACCGATCTTCTGGTTTTGACCCCGGCCATTTCCTTACTGGCAGGCCGCTTCTTTCCATTGCCGAGCCTGAAATCAAGCGGGAAGCATCGCCCATAATTAACCATTGGCAACGGCTTAAGGCAATCAGCCAACAATTTGGTCTCCGTTGGAAAGACGAATACATAAAGGAGTTGCACAAGCGCAACAAGTGGAAACAGCCTCTGCAGGACCTTCAGACAGGGGATTTGGTAATCGTGAAGAAGGACAATCTCCCTTCGCATGATTGGCGTCTTGGACGAATCCAAGAGACCTATCGTGGCTCTGATAGAAGGACACGGATATTCGACGTCTTAACGTCACGAGGCAAACGGCCGTCAAACGGCCACTCACCAAACTTGTCCTACTTCCCATACAAGAAACCGCTTCCGTCCAGTAGCTACTATGACTAGCTCCGTGTTGTTTGTTCTATGTTTATGTTTCGTTTCCATTAATCATTCAACCAACCTTTTTTCTGTCACAGCTTAGGCTCCTTCTCGAGATGGCACCACGCAGGACTAGGATGGTGGAAAGAAGCCAGCCCCGCTGAGTGAACTCATTCTGCTGCCGTGTTTGCCAAAGAGTCCACGCCCTAGGGCGCTGTCGCCGGTTCCATAGGCTCAATCCGGTCCGCGAGCATTCTGGACGATCCTGCAGAAGCCGGGACAAGTTTCACCGGTGCCAAGGAGAGCACAATACTCTGCGCCTCGTCGCATCAGCCTGGCTCCTCTCCATCTTCGTCGTTTTTGCTACGAACTGCGGTGCACGCCAAGGAACCACATCAAAGCACGTTACACGCGTGGACGAGTTATTCCCGAAAAGTGGGAATGAGCCTGTCCCGCGCGGGATATTTAATTTTGATTTAAAAATAAGCTTAACGCTTAATGTCTCCCACAATTCTTCAGAATACTTTGTAGCGCTGTTAGCTGACGCAATCGTTTAACACAAACGGTAAATCGCTTGTACAGCTGAGATGGTAGAGATGGGCATGTGTCAGCTTTTTTCAGCCCATCACAGCACAATCACGTAATTGGCTGTAAAAATACATGAATTCGCATGCATGGTGAATGGATACAAATTCGGGAATTCTTTGCAGATTGCTCCTTTACTACTTGTTTGTATGGTTTGCTTCTGAGTACGTAAACTTGACGACCTTTGATATGATGATTGTTTAAAGTTGTGGAAAGGTATGTATGTGTCGATGTGTTGAATCTTTGCTTACGTATATTAATTCCGGTAGCTGCTGCAGTTTTGTTGTCAGCTCTCGGTCTGTGCTGTATGCCAGCCAGGTCGTGCATGCCAGTTTGGAGGCAGTATTGTTATTGGTTTACGTAGATACCGCTGGTGGCGATGACTGCGGCGAAGTGAAACTGGCTTTATGTCTTCAAGTAGTGCATTTGTCAGAATGGTGAGTTGTGCTTGCTGCATCAACATGGTAACTTGGTCTGTACTTATTCGTTGTGCCTGCTTACTAAACCTTGGTTGCCTTTCAAGTTCTGCTTCCCAATACATAGCCCGAATCTGCTTCCAGTACTTGTAACGTTAATGTAGGGTGCTCCGGTAGAAAGTAATGGGACTCCGTAGTAAGCACCTTGAGTCAATGGGTGCAATAGATGTAGGCTTTATGTTTGTGTGGTGCAAGTTCAACGATTCGGTTTCGATGTCCGTTTAGGCTTCCTGTAGTACTGCCCTGAATGTTCTGCTACTGTGACAGCCTGACCTGATTGACCCTTTCTAACAGCCCCAACGCACTCCCGAACATTTACTGGTCCCGAACCAATCCATCCGAGTGCAGTACAATTCCTAGTGGTAGTGGATGAGGCTGCACTAGACGGTGGTAAAATTCGGCTCCAATCAACAAGTCAATTTTGGTTGACCGGTAGAACTCAGGATCAACTAACTCTATTCCCATCGGAATTTGTACTTCATCATTGGTGATCGTCGTCGACGGTTGGTCAGGCACAATTGTGTTCAGTACAAGAGCTTTTTCTTGCATGTTATGCTTGTAGTTTACCGATGACACCTGTAGACTTCTTTTGATGCTGGTAGATTACTTTATCCAATGCTCTTCTAAGTAGTAGCTGTTCATTGCGGCCTGATTTTTAAGTATGTCAATAAGCGACTGGATACAAAGTTGGCTTGGGATCCAGAATCCAGTAATGCTCGCACGATTCTGTGCTGACCATTGCGGCCTACTACTTTGACCTGTGCCGTAGCCAATAAAACGTATTGGTTCTTAGTTCTGAAAATCGCTGGTTGACTGACGGTTGCTGCCGCCGTTATTCTGCTGTCCTTATGTAGCAATGTATGATGTGGCTGTTGGCATCGGAAGCACAGTCTGCTTGAGCATTCCCTAGAGCTGTGCGTGGCGATGATACATTTTGCGCATCGGTTAGTTTCTTGAATCCAGGCCCACCAGTCCACGTGTGTTGTCTTGAACGTCACGCACTTGTATACTGTGTGTCCAGTCAGCGTGCAGTAACAGCAGACTCTCTCAGGATTTAGCTCTCTGGTTGTTCCAGCTCAGGCGGTGGCCTTGACTGGTCTGTTGTTGCCCTTGTTACCTCCAGTGTTCGGAAGCAATGGTTGAGGAAATCCAGAAATGTAATGACTGATTCGAGCTCAGTTGAGTCTTCCGTTTCCAGTTCTAGTAGCGCCAGGTTGAATTTATCCAGCTTCTATGCTGTCTTGTAGCTTGACGGGATCTAGGCCTACTTGTCGCAGTACACTCAATGATTTGACGGTGGTGTCACGCAGTGCCCGTATGGCCTTTGTGTCGTTTTTCGCCATGGGCTGCTCCATGAATCTTTCCAAAACAGCTGTCGTGATTACCTAGGGGTTTTGATAGCGTTGCACTAATGTCTCCCAGGCCACTGAATAGTTTGAAGCTGTTCCACTTAAGTGGTCGATGAGTTCAGCTGCCTCTCCCGTCACGCAGGATTTTAGATCGCGGTGGGCTGCGTGCTTGGTCATGACTCCTGTGGAGCCTCCTTAAACAGGAACTCGTTCAGCAGCTGTTGGACCCTCAATTCTTGTCTCTTTAACAGAATCGGTTGAGAAGCGACGCCCGGGGCTGTTACCCTTGTCGGCGTCATCCTTCCTGCTTCCAGGGCCGCCAAGTTGATTAACTCCACCCCGAGGCTCGTTGGGGTTACCGGCCTTGAGGAGCTACTGGCTGGCGGCACCTGCAGCTGGAACCCTGACTCGGTGGTTGTTGCTCTTCCTTTGGGCTCGCGGCTAGGGCTGCGGCTAGCCCCTCTGGTCGGCGGCTGCTGGAGCAACTCTAAGTATCTCTGGGCCAGTTTCCGAGTGTGCTCGTAAAGCAGGAAGTACTCATGCTCGGTTGGTAGCTCTTCTGTGGCTATCAGGGCGCTGTTACCCTCTTCCAACTCCTGTGCCAAACTTTGTAGCCGACGGGCCAGGTTTGGGTAGTACTCGGGCTTGGAATTGCGCTCCCAGCCATCCTTCTTGTAGTTAGTTATGAGTCGCTCAATCTCATCGAATCTGCCTCGCTGTGTGCAGACTTGTCGGTTTTCGACATCTTGTTAACGTTTTCTCTGAGTTACGTGCTCAGTGATTGTGATTCTGTATCAAGGATCACGTCGGGGTCACTAATTTTCACACGTGTGGTAGTGCGAATTTGCAGGACGATTCTGGTCCTGACGAATTTAATTTAAAGGACGGTGGTGATTCTACTGTTAATCACCGGGATCCCGGTGGTCCGGTTGGATATTTGGGTGGATACTCGTCGTCCGTTTAATTAAAGGTAGTTGTGGCCCTGCTGCTTCAGTGGATCCTAGTAGTCCAGTAGGTGCGAGTAACACCATTTCAACTTGCTAGTCGGCGTGATAAAGATCAGCGGTTCCCATATTGACCCAAAGTAACAGGCCGTTCGTTGATAATTTGCATACTGATTTTATTCTTACAAATCATGGCTTATATAGCCATGCTTAAAACTAGCTTATGACTATTTACATTTACTATTTCTTTGTGTTGGCGGTTTCACAATAATGATGCCCAAGCATGTATTTTGAGCTTAAGTATGCTGGTGTCAGCTCAATTTGGCTCATAAACTTATATGTGCAGTGCTTGTTGGTCTTATGCTGGAGTAGTAGAATAATATGTGTCTTATTCTTGCTTATTATTATTGCTTATGTTGGCTGGCCAGTGCCAATGTACTTGTAATTCGTGAACTCATTTCACTATTTCCAACAAAAGCACCTATTATCAATATGCACAGGTTGTAACGACGCGCGGCTGACTGCTGTGCAACGCGTCGTCACGTTGAGTAGTTTAAGTAGTAATAAGTATTTGTAAATAGTTGTAAGCCATGAAGGCAAAGGAGTTTTAAGTTTTTTGAATATTAAGTAGTTTAAGTTCTTTTTGGTTTGTTCCGGAGGTCGAACGCGCACTGAAGCGCAGGCTATAAATTTGAAGTTAGTGAATAAAACACGTGAAACCGATTTCGGCATACCGCCCTCTTTTATTTAGCGGACGCTAGCGAGTGTGGGCTGGGCGCGGTTCTGACGCAAGACATAGACGGCCACGAACACGTGATTTCCTACGCCAGTAGGAAGCTGCAGAAAGCGGAGGTCAACTACAGCGCCACGGAGAAGGAGTGCCTCGCAATTGTTTGGGGAATCCGAAAGGTACGACACTACCTGGAAGGCTACTATTTCACTGTCGTGACCGATCACTTGGCGTTGCTCAACTCGATCGAGAGCCCCACCGGCCGCATCGCATGCTGGGCTTTGGAGCTACAGCAGTACACCTTCGATGTCCAGTACCGGAAAGGAGCCTTGAACGTGGTGGCCGGCGCACTGTCACGACAGCCACGCGAGGTGATCGGCCGTGCACACGTGGAGTCAGAGGCAGCACCAACTTGTAAATGGTTACAGCGGCTGACGGCAGCGGTGTTGGAGAGTCCCAGCAAGTACCCAGATTACGCCATACAGAACGACAGGCTGTACCGCCGCATCGCCCACGTGCTAGGAGAAGATGAGGTGTCACCATGGAGGCTATGCGTGACCGCGCCTCTACGACAGGAGGTGTTGAGAGAATGCCACGACGACGCAACGGCGGGCCATATGGGAGTACGCCGAACCTGTGCGCGCGTTGCAGACCGATACCACTGGCCTGGTCTGTATCGCGACGTAGCGAAGTATGTGCACCAGTGCCTGTTGTGCCAACGCTATAAAGCCCAGCAACAGCTGACGGCAGGCAAGATGCAATTTAAACCAGCAGAGGCAGCGGGGGACGTCGTCTGCGCCGATTTTGTGGGGCCACTGCCGCGGTCCAAACGAGGCAACGCGTATCTACTGGTCCTGGTGGATAAGTTCAGTAAATGGGCAGAACTGGTCTCCATCCGCAAGGCGACGGCAGCGGCAGTGAAGCTGGCCTTACGAGAGCGGAATCTGGCGCGGTTTGGCACACCAATAAAGCTCATTACAGACAACGGAGCCGAGTTTACGAGCCGCGCGCTGAAGCAGTTCCTCACCGAGGCAGGCATACAGCAACAACTGACGGCACCATACACACCTCAGGAGAATCCCACGGAGCAGACCAATAGAACGGTCAAAACATTGATTGCCCAGCTGGCGGACGGGCAGCACAACGAACAACTGCCGGAAGCACAATTGGCCATTAATACAGCCATTTCAGACGCAATGGGCTACTCGCCGGCTTTCATCCTATTTGGAAGAGAACCACGGCATCCACACACACTGTACGGCAGGGATTCTGATGCCCCTGAGGCAGCACCAGGTAGCCCAGAAACACACGCGACGCTGCTACAGTTTGTTGCCCTTATAGCAAGAAGAAACCAAGGGGTGGCCAGCGAGGATCAGGCACGCCAGTACAATCTGCGGAGACGCGAGTGGCGACCCAAACTGGACGACGAGGTGCGACAACATTACCTGTCCAACGCAGCCGAGCAGTTTGCGGCCAAGCTGGCGCCTCGCTTCGATGGACCATTCACGGTGCGAGCATTCATATCCCCAGTCATAGTGCGTGTGCGACCAGTAGCGGGCGGCAGAGGTAGAACGGCACATGTACGAGACTTGAAAGCGGTGAATGCAGCGAACAGCGAGGCCGACGAAGGCGGCAACGACGGAAGCCGCGTTGGTATGGTCACCAGGGCCATGCCACCGACAACTGCACAACGGCCACAGCAGCCCATTCCTCAGCGACCACAACAGCAGCCACAACGGCAGTCCGGGCAACAAGGTCAGCCACATCAACGAGCACAACGGCAGCAGACGGCTTCGTAGCAGCCACACCGACAACAGCAACAGCAACCCCACCGGCGTCCACCAAAGCGGGAACAGCAAAGCTGCCGTTCTAGCCGAAGAAGATGCTCATGTAAGCCTACAAACATAATTAAACGAAGGTTGTTGTTACGTTTCAGGCCATGTAAAGCGATGTAGATTACCACACCGCCTGAGATACACACACAGCGCCGAATATACCAGAGACGCAGCAGATGGGCACCCATTACAGCAGCCACGACAACATCACCCGGCACAACCGCTACGACGACAGCGGCCAATACCACAACGGCCTTTACAACGGCAACGACAGCGGATGCAACAACAAGCCCAACAGCAGGGCGCGAGCACCAGTAGCAAAAGAATTCAGAG
Organism: Scaptodrosophila lebanonensis; assembly: GCF_003285725.1. Classification (NCBI taxonomy): domain Eukaryota; kingdom Metazoa; phylum Arthropoda; class Insecta; order Diptera; family Drosophilidae; genus Scaptodrosophila; species Scaptodrosophila lebanonensis. The sequence continues at coordinate 987,932 of NW_022060600.1, read as the reverse complement.
GATGACGACACGCCAGCACCACGCGGCGGAAATGGAGAGCGAAAACAACGAGGCGACAGAATGACAGCGCGAGCAGCTGACGTTAGTTCTTTTTGGTTTGTTCCGGAGGTCGAACGCGCACTGAAGCGCAGGCTGTAAATTTTAAGTTAGTGAATAAAACACGTGAAACAGATTTCGGCATACCGCCCTCTTTTATTTAGCGGACGCCTCGGCACTTTGGGGTGCCTAATATTTATTAAATTTTAACAAACTCTGGCCGGCGAGCCCGCGGCAGAGTAACAACATTACAAGGTCCAACATTTTTTTTCATGCTGAGTTATTTTTTAACGCATATCTGCAACAACGCTTAAGATTGAATTTATTGTTAGTACACTATAACAATCACAATAACAAATACAACCATCAAAGGCATATTTAAATTCATAATGGTTCAAAAAGACTTAAAAGTTATACTTTATCTATTGAACAAATTTACCAGACAAGTCTTCTAATTTGCTTCCTATCTTCAATTCACAAACTTATTTGAGTGTAACCAAATCAAATAAACTTAAAATAACATGTGTATAACTACATCAAATAGAAAATTTGAAAATTTTAGGCATACATCTCTATATATATAAAACAGTTTGTCCTGACTGATTGGAAATCAACGCACACCTCAAGAATCTCGAGCTCTAAGAAAAGATTTTTACCATCAATTAACTTCAAATTTGGTTTTTATAATCTATAAAAAAATGCAAAACACTACATGCTCAGCTTTTCAAAATTTGTGTTGAAGCTTGAAATATTGGTTTTAATATTATTTATTTATTTATTTATTATATTTCTTCACTATTTTTCAAATGAAAAGTTTGTGCTATAAATATTGTCCGTAATGTAATCTACGTTACTAAATCTACAACTTTGCATTCCAGAATTTTCAAATACTTGGTACTTGGTACACACACGCACATACAAGCAGCTGTTCGTGTAGTTGCGTGCAAGCGATTGAAATAGCCAAAGCAAAATGTTCCAGCAGTACGGCACACCATCATATCATTTACATATATGTATAAATACTTCAATCTTACACTACGCAATTAACACACGCGTCGCATGCAACACTTTGCGGTAAGCTAAATGTCAGAACAAGACAAAGCAATCAGAGTCAGGGGAAACGCAAAAGAATAGAAAAGTAGCTTAAAAAAAGCAACGACATTTGCCTAATGTTTGTTGGTGTAATTAGACGAGCGAACAAAATAGCGAGACTTGCCTAAACCAAACTTTGCACATATCATTTATATATGATTATCTACCGTTGTTTAAAATTTTATTCAATTCGGTCAATTATAAGAAAAGTTATTCGCGAAACAAATACTTCTCGGAGACTATAAGACCTAGGACCACCAAATTTTAGTCCCAGATGCCTTATGTGAATACGCAGAAAAAGTATATTTTGGAATTTCCCTCCCTCCCCCCTCTCCCATGCAAATCGCGGTTTTTTCTAACTCCCGTAATTCTTGGAATTTCGATTTGCAAATACCCCCAGTTAGTTATTATGTGTCCGCATGCCAAGTTTCACTATGATAGACCGATTTAACAAGAAGTTATAGCCATAAATATATTTGCTGCTGCAGCGCTGCTCAAGCGCTGCCCGCGGCTGTTGTTGATGCTGGTGCTTTGGTTAACTGCACACATGTTTACACAGACACGAATAGATGCGCATAGGCATACATACACTCACACAGACGCAACTGCTATGTAAATGTGCAATTATACACCATTTACGTGAGTTCGAATACCGAGAAAGGTAAAATCGATCAAAAATTTTTTTTTTTAATTTTTTTTATTTTTTATAATTATTGTAAACATATGTACAAGTACAGAGTATTACAAAGTCGGGACACCCGACTTTAGCTTTTTTACTTGTTTTTAATGAATCATATGCATAAATTATTATTTAAACGCATCGTGTAAAAAGGTGCGTAAGCCCTTGACGGACTACAATCTCTGGTCTCTACATACATATGAATGTTTATGTTTGTATATGCATATACAGGGGACCATCGAACACTGTTGTTTAATTGTAATAAATAGTTTTCTATGGTTTTAAATCATAAATTAAATTTTTAAAACGAAAAGCAACAACGGCAACTGCAAGTCATTTGCACGCTCATTTTTATACTCTGTACATAAAATGTACAAGAGTATATTAGGTTTGCGGGAGCTGAAAATGTAACAGGCAAAAGGAGGCGTGGCAGACCCCACAAAATATATATATTCTTGATCAGCATGACGAGACGAGTCCATCTAGCCCTGCCTGTCTGTCTGTCTGTCCGTATGAACACCTGGATCTCAAAGACTATAAGAGCTAGAGACACCAAATTTAGCACAAAGATGCGTTATGTATGTAATAATAGTGTATTTATTATACGACTTCTCACGACTACTTATGACGGCTGACTACTGACTGCTTATATGACGGTTGACGACTGACTGCTTGAAACGACCGTTTACAACTGACTCCTTCCGACGACGGCTGACAACTCACTACTGATGTCGATCTTCCTCTTCTACTATGCCATTCTCCTGCGTGCGCTTTGCCAATATCACTACTGCCCATCTGCCTACCTTACACTCGGCCATCCTGCACTAGTCATCGGTCCCCGATGACCATGGGTCCTCGTTGTTCACCGCATACCTCCAAAGCTTCATGTTATCAGAGCTTGTGGCCGTGCTTATTGGTCCTTCAACATTTGCTGCTTTTCGCACCTCGTAGCGCCCGTTTCTTTTAACTTTTGTTACCTCATATGGGCCAAGGTACTCGCTCGCCAACTTCCTTCCTGCTACAAATTGCGTACGACGGATTACCACCAAATCGCCGATATGGTATCCGTATTCGCTTTTACGCTTCTTATCGTACTGTTTTTTATAATCAGCTTGAGTACGTTCAATTTGAGTTTTCGCAGCTTGTCGTAATAATTGCCTTTCGCTGTCAAAATTAGCAACCATTTCTTCTTCGAGCATTTCCACAATTCGGTTATCTGCAGAGTTGTGCATCTTTACGCCAAACATTATCTCAAAAGGTGATCTTTTAGTAGCATCGTGGACTGTGGAGTTTATGGATTTTTGGACTATCGGCACGTATTTGAACCATTTGGCTGGTTGCTCCGAGGACAACTTCGATATAATCGCCAGCACGGAACGGTTTACTCGTTCTATCTGACCGTTTCCGCGGGGAACTCCTGTGGTACTCCAAACGTGGTCGATATTATTTGAATCAGCATACTGCTTAAATGCGTCCGCTGTGAATGCTGTGCCCCGATCACTGATAATACGGATTGGATTTCCGAATACTGCGGCCCATTCGCTAAGCTTCTTAACCACTTCTTCGCTTGTTGTTGTTTTGGTCGGGTATAACCATACGAATTTGGTAAACCCATCCACCATGGCAAATATATACTTGTACTGCTTCGCAGTGGAGTCCATTGGGCCAAGATGATCCACGTGCAGCGTGTGTAACGGGAGTACGCCTTTTTCTATAACATGAAGGAAACCTTCTTTCTTACCAACCTTATTGTTGTGCACAATGCACTGTACGCAATTATTTATAACGTGTGCAACTTTGTTCTCCAGGTGAGGGATCCAGTAAGTCTGCTGGATTGTATGCATTGTCTTTTGTGCAGCAAAATGTCCAATGTTGTGCGCGTTCAGTATGATCTCCTTTTCCATCAGTTTTGGCACCACCAGTAAATCAACTCCATTCGCTACTTTAAATAACAAACTGCCTTTTATTTTGAAGTTCTCATAGGGAGGGATGGAGAGAATATCATAGATCGCCCTGACCATAGGATCCTTCTGCTGCGACGCCCTTATGCGTGCTGTTAACTCCGAAGATACCATCATGACTTGCAGTGGGTAGCGGCTAAGACAGTCTACATGCTTCAGTCGCTCTCCTGCACGGTGTTCTACGTTGAATTGAAAATCTTGCAAATATACGACCCATTGAGCAACGTCTCGTGGTACATCCTTTTTGTTAAGGGTCTGTTTAAATGCGGCGCAGTCCGTAACCAGCTTGAACGACACGCCAAGTAAATAATGGCGATACTTCTTAACTGCTAGTTATATTGCCTTCGCCTCCTGTATGTAGCTATGCTTGCGAGACTCTGCATCCGATGACTTCTTACTCCAGAATGAAACAAGGTACAATTGACCATCAAACCATTGCATTAAAGCCGCTGCAAAGCCGTCCTTCGATGCATCGGTATGCAATTCCGTTTTTGCCTCTCTGTTGTACAGTCGCAGTATTGGTTCTTCTATGAGGGCCTCTTTTAAGTTACGAAAAGCTAGCAACTCGTCAGGTCCCATTTTGAAATGTACACTTTTTCGCAACAAATCTGTGAGCGGTTTTGCTATCTGAGAGTACTTCCGTATGAATCTGCGAAAAAATCCTGTCAGACCGAGGAATGATTGTACTCCTCTGATATTTTTCGGCACTGGAAACTTGCTGACGGCATCTGTCTTTTCCTTGCCCGGCTTAATTCGTCCCTCTTCAACTGTGTGTCCCAGGAAATTAATCGATGTTTGCAGAAAACGGCATTTTCTCCAATTTATTTGTAAAGCGTTTGCAGCTGCAGTGTCAAATACTCTTTTCATCTTGCTGAGACACTCTTCCGGCGACTCTGCGTGTATTATTATGTCGTCCATATATAAAACCATCACATCTTCGCTTAGTAAACCTTGGAACACGTGGTTTACAAATCGTATGAAAACAGTCGGTGAATTACAAAAGCCAAAAGGTGCTCTGTTGAATTCATAGAGACCATCCTTAGTAACAAATGCAGTATACTTCTTGCTGTTTTCCTCGACCATCCCATTCCATTGAAGTGAAGTACCGCGCCTTCTGCAGCTTTTCCAAAACGTCATCAATGATGGGAACCGGAAAACAGCCCTTCAGAACCATTTGATTAAGCTTGCGAGAATCGACACAAACTCTGTTGCTTCCATCCTTTTTCTTCACAACGACGATACGGCTTGCAAAATTTGAAGAAGAAGGTCGTATGATTTCTGCCTTGAGCCACTCATCGATTTGTTTTTTTACTGCTTCAGCTTCAGCAAATGCAATACGACTTGGGGAGTGTTGAAATGGCATGATGTTTTCATCTGGAACGATTTTCAGCATGACATCAGTTTCTGCAGCAGTCACATTGTATTCGACTGGTTTATAGCTCTCGATCATTGTCTTCACCGCATCTTTAAACTGCGAAGGTACATGTGGATCAGTGTTTGTTTCGATTACGTTAAATATACTTATCTGATTTGGTTCCTCAGTTTCCTCCCCAAGGGGAGAAAACTTGTAGCCAGCTTCCGTTAATGTAAATCCAAACTTGCTCACGAAATCGTATCCCAGAAGTGCATCGCATTCTATGGCTCTGTCAGCCACAACGAAAAACTTATGGGCTACTTTCATGTCGTCGATCAAAACTTCGGCAATAACAAATCCAAGAGGTCGCGTTGAATTGCTTCCCAAGCCACGTAGAGAAAAACTTTGCTGCAGCTCACCAATTTGCTGCAGCTCACCAATTTTCATTTTGCTAAATACTGCTTCCCTTAATATTGTGACGTCAGCGCCCGTGTCGACCAGCCCTTGCACCTCAATGTTGTTGACCATAAGCTTCTTTAAGCGTTTTGCCTGATAGACCATGTTGACACTTTTCTCTGTTTTACATTCTTTTGACATGTGGCCGCTTTTATTACATCGGAAGCATTTAAGATCGGCCCTGCAATCTTTGCGTAAATGCTCTGCTGATCCACAATTAAAACAATGCTGCTTCTTCTCTGGCCTATTCTGCATGGATTTTTTATTGTTTTCATACGGCTTTTTAAACTTTAATGCTTCCTGTTCTGGCTCCGTAACGCTTTCATAGACATCGTACTTTTCTTTTAACTCCTTTAATGTTTTACAGCTATATAGGTTAAACTTGTAGTCACTTCTCATGTTTAAGCCATTCACAACGTATCGTATAACCGATTCAGTGTCCACAATGCCGCGTGCAGCAATGCGTTTCATATGCAGCAGATATTCATGAAAACTTTCGCCTTTCGATTTCACGCGGCTTTTAAGTTCCTTGTGTATGTCGGCACAGCACACATATTGTTTTCCAAATTCATCGACCAACAATTCATAAAGTTCTTTATAATCGCAGACTGTTGCCGATTCCAAAAATAATTGAGCTGTACGTGTCATTTTGGAGCGCGCCTATACATATTTTTGTTTCTCATTAAGGCCATAAGCATCGGCATTCATATCGAAGTTGGTAAACCACTGCTGCACTGGTATGCTTTCGCCATCAAAATCCGGAATGATTTTATTGAAATTATCCGCAACAATTCGGCAATCGCTCTGATTTTTCTCATCGACTTGGATTTTAAGCGTCAACAGTTGAACGAGTTGTTGTAACGTTGTATTGTTGTCTGCTATCCCACTTGTGTTCTCTTCGTTTATTCTCGGATTTTCTCGTACACTCGTTGACGTAGCAGCTATTTCCTTTTGCAACACTGAAACGAGTGGCGGCTTCTCGTTGCTTTCCACGATCGCTTGTTCGGCTTCTTGCCCTTTGGTACTACATTCATTTTGTTGAAATTATGTGCTGCACGAGTGTTAGGTTTTGCCGTTACAATTTGTTTCACTATACTTTTCAAATTTATCGCTTCTCTTTTAGCTCTTTTTACAGTCGGCTTTTGTTCTTTTTTAAACGGCAAGAGTTTTGCGTGTATTCGTGGCGTACCAGATATACGTTCGATAGTTTTTCTGCTTGTTGCCAACTGTACCTCTTTTTATTGCGCGTTAGAATAAATGCGTCTGCCACTGTATTTCACAATATTTTTACGTCTCTTTACTGCGCGTCTGCTCTGCGTATTATTTAGTTCGTTGTTCATCAAACTACTTAGCCCGTTAATTGAATATTCGGACCTTTATGCTACGCGGCTGCTTTTTCCGCGGCTTTAATCATAAGTCCTATAAATTCAGCACTTCAATTTAGTATTATTGGGACACACTTTAGCTGCACATCTGCTTTGCTCCGCGTTTCCAATCCCGAGTTGTGCACCAAAATGTACCATTATTCTGACACACTGTAAGCTGCACATATGGTTTCCTCCGCGTTTCCAATCACAAGTTCGAACGGTTGAGCCCCGAAATGTAATAATAGTGTATTTATTATATGTGTATTATAAAATATTGATTATGACGTTAATGTGATTTAAAACTAGCGGACAAGGTAAATGTCATAACAAGAATAGGCGGCGGTGGATACAAGACAACTGCGTACGGCTGTACAACGACACTACGACTTCTCACGACTACCTATGACGGCTGACTACTGACTGCTTATATGACGGTTGACGACTGACTGCTTGAAACGACCGTTTACAACTGACTCCTTCCGACGACGGCTGACAACTCACTACTGATGTCGATCTTCCTCTTCTACTATGCCATTCTCCTGCGTGCGCTTTGCCAATATCACTACTGCCCATCTGCCTATCTTACATGTATGTACGCTGTGCAAGTTTGTTTTTTTTTTTCTCCCCTACTTCCCCCCGAGTTTTCCCGATTTTCCATTCGTATAATCGCCTATATCTAAGAGGCTATAAGAAAGAAAGAAAGAAGAAAATAAGAAAATGTGTATATTGAAATTTCCCTCCCTCCCCCCTGTCCCCCGCAAATCGCGATTTTCTCTAACTCCCGCAATTCTTCGAATTTCGAACTAAAATTTTGTAAATACAAATTTTGTAACTTCTCGTGCTTGGAATACGATAGGTGTGGTAACTTCAAGATGATTGGTTAGTGGGAGCACAAAGCTATTTATTGCTGGATGTGGTTTGAAGACTTTGTCTAAATGGGCGGCAAATAGATTTGCCTTCTCTGCGTTGCTGCGACCCCAATTTCCTCTTTGTGTACGTAATGGTGACATACGCCTGATTTAGCTTTCCACAATGGGAATCGATTGTTGTTTGGGGAGAGTTGTTCCATATAGTCAATTTGAGCTCGGTGTTTCTCATCTTCTAGGGCTTTGCGTAGTAGATGGTTGGCTATTTTTAGCAGCTCTTCAATATGCCTTGGAACACGAATGCTCTTGTAAAGTTTATAAGCTGTGATTTCTGGAGTGGTATGTTTTGCTGCCAGTGACATTACAGACACTAATTCTTCAACTGGTATCTATGTCATCTTTACAGTTAATGGAACTTACCTACTTTCTATATTTAAACCAATCTGTTTTTCTAGAAGTTAAAAAGTGTGGGCGCCTGTTGTGGCCTGTAGATAAGTGGTAGCAAGTGATGGCAACGGATAATGCCTTATGCGACGTTTTATCAGGATGCCAGTACCTCCATGAGCTTTACCATCGGGATGATTGGACGCATAGAAGTTATAGCAATTGAGATGAACATAATTTTTGTTTGTTATATGAGCATGGCGTCAATGTCATGTTGATTGAGGAACTGCAAGAGCTCGCATTTGTGCTGTGAAATGCCATTCGCATTCCAGAAACATATTTTTAGTGATGCCAGTGGTCCGGCATGATATTTGGGTGGACATTCGTGGTCCGTTTAATTAAAGGCACTTGTGGCCTTGATGCTTCAGTGGACCCTTGTGGTCCAGTAGGTCCGAGTAACACCGGCTGTCCTGCGCTTGAGTACTTAATAGTGAGCTGAACCAGAATCCTAAACCGGATGGTGACTGCTTGCAGTGGCAGGAATGATGCCCAAGCATATATTATGAGCTTAAGTGTGCTGGTGTCAGCCCAATTTGGCTCATAAGCTATGATTTGATTGTTCGTCTTATGCTGAGGTAGCAGAATAATATGTGTCTAATTCTTGCTTATTATATTCTGTACATGAAATGTATAAGAGTATATTAGGTTTGCGCGAGCTGAAAAATGTAACAGGCAGAAGGAGGCGTGGCAGACCCCACAAAGTATATATATTCTTGATCAGCATGACGAGACGAGTCGATCTAGCCCTGTCTGTCTGTCTGTCTGTCTGTCCGTCCGTCCGTATGATCTCTCCCTAGATCTCAGAGACTATAAGAGATAAAGACACCAAATTTTGCACAAAGATGCCTTATGTGTGTACGCTATACGAGTTTGTTTTATTTTTTTGATTTTCCTCCCCACTTCCCCCTATGGGGGTTTTCCCGATTTTCCATTCGTATAATCGCCTATATCTCGGAGACTATAAGACCTAGGCACACCAAATTTTAGTCCAAGATGCCTTGTGTGAATACGCAGAAATTTTATATTTTGGAATTTCCCTCCCTCCCCCCTCTCCGATGCAAATCGTAACTCCCGTAATTCTTGGAATTTCGAACTAAAATTTTGCAAATACCCCCAGTTGGTTATTATGTGTCTGTATGCCAAGTTTCACTATGATAGACCGATTTACCAAGAAGTTATAGCCTGCTCAAGCGCTGCCTGCGGCTGTTGTTGATGTTGATGTTTGGTTGACTGCAAAAATGCTTACACAGACACGAATTGATGCGCATAGGCTTACATACACTCACACAGACGCAATTGCTATGTAAATGTGCAATTATACACCCTTTACGTGAATTCGAATATCGAGAAAGGTAAAATCAATCATTGAATTTTTTTTATTTTCTTAATTTTTTTTATTTTCTATAATTATTGTAAACATATGTACAGAGTATTTCAAAGTCGGGACACCCGACTTTAGCTTTTTTACTTGTCTTTTTTTTCTATAATTATTGTAAACATATGTATTTCAAAGTCGGGACACCCGACTTTAGCTTTTTTACTTGTTACTATTGCTTATGTTGGTTAGCCAGTGTCAATTCACTTGTAATTCGTGCAGACTATGGTGCAAATATTATCTATCCTAAAACAATATGGGTGTAAAGGTTTATGTGTACTTATGATATGTGTTGCCAAGATATTTTATTGAATGTTTGTTTGCGTCGCGTTGATGAGATGTCATATACTCATTCGCGTCGCAAACCATTTAAGTAATTTTCTGTTTGATTAGTAATTCCAGAAGAAAATTTTGATTGCACATAATATTCTGCATCGTTTGTTGTATTGCATATTAGGTAGTAGTTTCTTGCCCCTGTTGCGATGTCTGATTCATTATTTCTGCAGTGGTTTGTTTATAGACTGGAGCATACGACTCGTTGGTGTAACTTAATGCCTTAGCAAAAGATACTACTGGAATCGTAGTTGATGGTATGTATGGCAAGTTTTGTCGGATGACTGGATTTCGAGATGCGGATTTTTGTTTTCTTAGGCGACTTTTTAACTCTTTGTATACAGGGCAACCTCTATAGTTGGCAGTTGTTTCTCTTAGTTGCTTGTGGGCTTAGTTTTCGTTTAATTTGCACATAGCGGTCTGTATTAACATTCTTTGCGTACTTTTCGGCTGGGAGAGGGGGAGGTCGCAGTGAGTTGACAATACCGGGCGCTGAGAGACTGCTGTTGTTGTTGTTGTTTTCGTTGTCCAAGACACGATTGTAAGCGAGGGCATTGTACTGGTCGTTGTTGTTATCAGCAATTCATTGGTAAGACAGTAGGGGTCTGCAGAAGGGCACTCCATGACCCACTTTGCAATGTGCTGGGTGAGCATATTAACGCAGGGGAAAGAGAGCGTTCTCTTTCCAAATCAGCTTGCAGTAATGCAGTTGCTGTTGGTACCGTTACATTGTGTACGCGTATAGAGAAGTACGCGTTGTTATGAAGTGACGAAAGTCGACGTTCGTCTTGTTGTTGCTGCACGATTCTGGCTCCTTTTTTCTTTGTTGTGTACGGAGGTTATGCTCTTACTCGTTGGCATTACTTTATTTTTTTCACAAAATTTAGTTAGTTTAAATCAGTTCTAATCACAATATATGATCAATTTACATGGGTCACAAGAGCATAAGTGCCCATGCATACCCTGAGCGTCTTTTCGCGAATTAATTTGGCGTTAATTGTATATATAATATATTTTTAACACACGGCGGAGTGAAATAAAAAGACGTCCGACGTCTACGACGTTCACTTTAAATATCTTTAATCTATTTTTTTTATACTCTGTATATAAAATGTACACAAGTATATTAGGTTTCCGCGAGCTCACGAAGTGAGTGAGTTCATCAGCATGACAAGACGAGTTGATCTAGCCCTGTCTGTCTGTCCGTCCGTCTGTCTGTCTGTCTGTCCGTCTGTCCGTATGAACACCTGGATCTCAGAGACTATAAGTGCTAGAGACACCAAATTTTGCACAAAGATGCCTTATGTGTGTACGCTGTGCAGGTTTGGTTTAATTTTATTCCCCCCCCCCCCCCACCGCCACTTCCCCACTATGGGGGTTTCCCCGATTTTCCATTCGTATAATCGCCTATATCTCGGAGACTATAAGACCTAGGAACACAAAATTATAGTCCAAGATGCCTTTTGCGAATACGCAGAAAATGTTTATTTTGGAATTTCCCTCCCTCCCCCCTCTCCCAAGCACATCATAACTCCCGTAATTCTTGGAATTTCGAACTCAAATTTTGCAGATACCCCCAGTTCGTTCTTATGTGTCCGTATGCATCTATATATATATATATATAAAACAGTTTGTCCTGACTGACTGACTGACTGATTGGCAATCAACGCACAGCCCAAACGGTAAGAGCTAGGAAGCTGAAATTCGGACACAAGATCCCTCTTATAGTGAAAGTGAGCCCTAAGAAGGGGTTTTGGAAAATTCAAACTCCAAAGGGGGGAAAACGAGCTGCAACGTTTGTATGAAAAATCTACAATTTTTATCCGATTAACTTCAAACTTAGTTTGTATCTCTCACAAAGAATAAAAAAAAAACTGTATACTTGGATTTTCAATATTTTTCCTGCGGCCTGAATAATAATGATTTTCCGGTGGAAAATTCGGTATACGAAAAGCTATTTGCAATCAACGCACAGCCCAAACGGTAAGAAAATTTTACACATGTTGTCTTCAGTGGTGTAGGTGAGCACTAAGAAGCGGTTTCGGAAAATTTGAACGCCAAAGGGGGGCTCCAACGTTTGTATGAGAAATCTACAATTTTCATCCAATTAACTTCAAACTTAGTTTGTATACTCTCAAAAAGAATACAAGAAAAACGGTATACTTGGTTTTTCACCATTTTTCCTGGGGGATGAAAAAGGGGGGGTTTTCCGTGGAAAAATTGAAACACAATCAACACCCCACAACCCAAACGGTAAAAGTAAGGAAACTGAAATTTAGGCTCAAGTATCCTGTCATAATCTAGGGTTTTTGGAGCTCAAAATGGGGGAAAAGTAGCTCCAAAGTTTGTTTGAAAAATCCGCCTTTTTCAACCTTAAAAATTAGTTTCTAAAATCAATTAAAGAATACAAACAAAACTGCATACTTAGATTTTCGAAATTTGTGTTGGAGTTTAAATTTTGGGGTTTTAATATTTATTCACCTTTATAAATGAAAAGTTTGTGTTATAAATTTAGTCCGATGATTAAAAATTTGAATAATGTAATCTAAATCTACAACTTTGCATTCAAGGATTTTCAAAATATGCATTTTACAAATGCAGGCAGAACAAACAATACAAAATATCAAACAGTTGGGGACAACTAAGTATACATACACACACACACACACACACACACACACACACACACACACATGCAAGCAGCTGTTCGTGTAGTTGCGTGCAAACGAATGAAATAGCCAAAGCAACATGTGAGACACTAATGCTTGAATGTACATATGTATCTACATATATATGTATGTACATTCGTCTTGCACTGACAGAGCAAGAAATGTTAATTAATTTGTTGAAAAATGTATATCGATGTATAGTATATCAATGCACGCATGTACGATCACACAACATATGTTTTTCTGTATGAAGCGTTTGTCACACGAAGAAGATGGCAAACGAATAATGTAAAACTAACCACGCATACACACAACATATGTTTTTCTGTATGAAGCGTTTGTCACACGAAGAAGATGGCAAACGAATAATGTAAAACTAACCACGCATAGTTAGTCTTCAATAAACTTCTCAATGGTACACATGTGTTGCGTTCATTATTATTTGGCCGGGTTTCCGTGACGAACCCCTCCCTCATTTCAATAGGTTATGGGCCCAGGCAATGGCCTGTTAGTGAACGCGTCGACAAATGTTTGAGTTACGAACTCTGAGACATTAATAATAAAGTGTTTGTGAAGATTTTGTGTTTGCAACGTGCAAAAGAAACAACACAAAATGAGTGCATTATACCAGATCGAGAAACTGGAAGAAAAGAACTATGAGTCATGGAAAATACAAATGCACAGTGTATTGATCCATGCGGAGCTATGGGGCGTGGCCTCTGGTGAAGTGGTTGCGGAAAGTGCTGAGTATGCCAAGTGGAGAGCTTTGGATCAGGCCCTTGCAACTATCACATTGAGTGTAAAGCCATCGCAATTGGGTTATATAAAAAATAGCCAGACAGCAAGTGAAGCTTGGATGAAATTGCAAGAAGTTCACCAGCCTAGTGCCCCTGTGCGCAAAGTATCACTTTATAAAAAGTTACTTAGCTTGCGGATGGCACAAGGACAGAGCATTTCCAATTATTTAAATACGTTTAATGAAGTATTGGACCAGCTAGTTTCTGTGGGAATTGAGATAAATGATGAGCTACGTGCTATTATTCTGCTTTCCAGCCTTCCATCAGAATACGAAAATTTCGTTGTTGCTATCGAGACGCGCGATGATTTACCGCAATTCGACACTCTAAGTATAAAGCTCAAAGAAGAGGGTGAACGAAGGTCAATAGAAACAGACAAGGGATATGCAAATGCAACGGCATTCACAATTGTTCAAAAATCGAACACTTATGCGAAAGGCGCCTCAAAGAAGAAACAGTTAACGGTGTTTGCTTCAAATGCGGCGAAAGGGGACATTTCAAGGCGAATTGCCTCAGTGTAAGCGTGCACAAAGAGAGCAGAAATATAAAAGAAGGAAAAGGCGAAGTGGCATTGGTTTATATGCACTTAAGCTGATCGACGTTCTGTATGTACCGCAGCTGACGGGCAATTTCGTTTCTGTAAATCGAGCTGTTGAAAACAAATGTTTGGTTAATTTTGGCCCGGCAAAAGCTAAAACAATTCAAAATGATGATTGCATACTGGAAGTAAACAAAGTTGGTAATTTATACATGTTTCAAGACAAATTAAATCAATGTTATGCTGCTGTGCAAGTCGATGGAGTCTTGTGGCATAGAAGATACGGCCATTTAAATTATGCAAGTTTGTCGTAAATGACAAAGAAAGGCATGGTACGAGGTGTGGAAGCGGCTGAATTTTCGTCAGAGAAACAATGCAAAACGTGCATGGTGAGCAAGATTCATTCTTGTGGAGCGTCAAACCGGCAAGAAGCTTAAATGTATTCGTAGCGACAATGGGCGCGAATATGTAAACAAAAGGTTTGATGCATTCCTTACACAACATGGTATTGCACGTCAGCTGACCGTTGCATACACACCGCAACAGAATGGAGTTGCAGAGCGAGCTAACCGTACCCTGGTGGAAATGGCGAGGTGTTTGTTGGTGGAGTCCAAACTTTGCAAGGCGCTTTGGGCTGAGGCTATAAACACTGCAGCGTATTTGCGAAATCGGTCGCATACAAGGGCGCTGACAGATATGACAACAATGGAAGCGTGGACTGGTAAGAAACCATCAATAAGCCACTTAAAAGTTTTTGGTTCCGTTGCAGTAGCACTCGACAAAGGTCATGCGAAGGGAAAGTTTCAACCAAAAGGCAATGGTCGGGTACTCGAGGCAAGCAAAAGGATATCGTTTATATGATCCAGAATCGAAGCAAATAGTCGAAAAACGGGACATTCTGTTCGATGAACTTGGCGAAGAGGCACAAACTAGAAGTGAACCAGCAACGTTTGATGGGCTGATTCAAGAAAATTTTGGTACCAAAGGCTCCGAGATTAATTTGAATGACATCAACGACGATGGCTCTGATGACAACAAAGACGACAACAGCGATACAGAAAGTTCCAGTACAGATGTCGACAGCGGCGATGCATTCGAAAGTGCTGAAGATGCACCTGCCCAAGAGGATCGTGGTGTGCGGGTTGGACCCGGCAGACCAAGATTGCTAAGGACGGGTAGACCTGGTCGCCCGAAAAAGCAGTTCAACGTACTTAGCGCTATGGTCACAAGCGATGTCGTTGTGCCATTATCCTATGAAGAGGCAATGGAGAGTACACATGCATCTTACTGCCGCGAGGCAATGAAGAAAGAATACGATTCTTTGAGAGCGAATGAAACCTGGGCGCTTGCAGATTTACCAAGAAATCAGCGAGCAATTGGCTGCAAATGGGTTTTCAATTTGAAGCGAGATACAAGCGGTAGCATAGAACGTTTTAAAGCACGTTTAGTTGCCAAATGATGCTCGCAGCTGTATGGTATTAACTACGTGCAAACATTCTCACATATATGCCGAATGGAGAGTTTCCGGTTCATTCTGGCATTGGCGGCTAAGCTAAACCTATATTTGCACGAAATGGACGTATGCACGGCATACCTGAACAGCGACTTGAAAGACACCATATATATGAAACAACCACAAGGGTACATAGATGGAAGTCATCCAAGTAAAGTCCTGCTGTTGAAGAAAACGATCTATGGATTGAAGCAGTCAGGAAGGGAATGGAATTCCAAGCTTGACCATGTCCTGCGAGATATGGGCTTTATTCCATGAGACAATGAGCCTTGTTTATATAAACAGCGCGAAGAAGGTAATCTGTCTCTAATTCTGGTATATGTTGACGATCTTCTTGTAGCATGTCAGTCAAAGTCGGATTTACACATACAATACACATGCAATCGAACACAGTTGTTTGATTGTAAAAAAAATAATGCTCTAAAAACAACAATAACTACAAGTCATTGGCTCGCTCTTCTTCTTTCGTTTTGAACATTTAATGTTAATTGCAAAGGCAAAACGCCAAAAGTTTACAGTTACCGTCGCTAGGCAACGACTGCGTAAGCGATAGTAAAGCAGAAACCGAATAACGGAGCTACGCATATTCTGCTTCGCATTGCGGGCAGATGTATGTATGTATATGATTTGTTCTTATCGATCTCAATAAATAATTAGATTTTATTATTTAAATATTCTGCTTATTGCATTCAAACTTCGATATTTTGATGGTATCGGTGGCTTCAACTATCGAAAGTTTTACTCTAGCAAATTGCGATAAGAATTATCAGTGCTTTTTGATCGTGGTTCATCGCTGCACGGCATTGACACGAGTGCCGTGTTTCATATTCCGAGTTTGTGCGTGACCGTATTGGCTCAATATGGCACGAAAAGACTCAAATGTGAATTTAAAATTAGGATATATCCTTATAATGATCCCCCTTTTTGCACATAGTCTATCTTAAAACGTTGCGTTATCTCTATATATTGTAACGACGCTGGTAGTGAATATCGTATTTTTTCGTTGCCTTACTTTATTAAAGCAGTGCTCGTCGCGTTTAAATTTAAGCAAGCAGTGTGTGTTTTAGTTGTATTTTGCTTTGATTTATTTTAGCGACAATTGGTACCAATTACCAATGGGTAATTGTTGTTTTATTTTAGACATTAGTTAGGGAGAAGAATGGATATCTTTTTGGTATTTATGCGATTATTAAAAGGGGAGTTAATTTTCTTCAGCAGATCAGCTCTTGGCCACCTATTGGATATCTTCCTCTTGCATAGTGGCAATATTTGTAGGTTGCCAGTGGTCCTTTCTTTCAACCTTGACCTGTCAAAGGGGGCATTGTCAAAAGAAAGGTGAAGCGATTTCCGTAAAGGAAAGTTTTCTTGCTTGGCATCTGCATCCGATTCGTTCTTTTCACCTCGAGATCGCATGGAAGCAAGACGTGCTCAATCTACTCTGGCTGAACGATTAAGATTGTGGTTACATATAACCTATAAGCCTTTCTAATTTGGCTTGACCATTTTATTATTTCGGCACGTATTTTCGGCTGAACTTAACTTGGCAGAGCATAAATTGGCGTTGTTCGTCATATCAACGGATTTTCGGCAAGGTGCCACTTCCGACCAACGGGTAAATAACACCTGTTTTATTCTCGCATTTAAAGTGCAAGCTTTTATATCGTCATTTCGATTTGTCTTCGCTCTTTTCGTGCAGAAATGGCACCAAATAAATAAATGAGCAATTAGCGCATATCGCTTTGAAGCGCAGGCTGATGCCGTGGCTAGGCTGAAGGAAGGGCGCAGAAGAGGGAACGTATAAGAGTTCATATCGGCGTATCGCACATACTCCCATAAGACGAGAAGATATCCAGCAGTGTCGTGGTTCATGTCAAATACGACGGTCGCCTGGTGATCGAAGAGTACCTCCGCTTAATTTTTGTGGTATGGTCCCGTACCCTTGGCCTGTGGCAAAAGCCACGTGTTGTGTGAGAGTTGCATAAGTTGCATTGTAAAGGCACAGATGTGCCTGGCACGAGGTTGGCAAAGCCATACCGGCAAAAGTGACCCGCCCAAGTGATAATCGCAAGAAATCGCATTTATAAGAGAGCAAAGCAAAAAGGCCTGGTGTGAGTGAAAAAGAGAAAGAGTTATTTCAAAGAGGTAACCGACCACTTTATTAACAGTTATGAAAGCAGCAAAGACTGAGTAGATAACGCAAGAAGTAATTTATGCAAAAATTATATTCAATGTGTGCAAGGCATTGATGTCATATATATTCGGCATTTTCAAAAGAAAAATCTTTTACTAATTATGGCTGTAGCAGCAGAGAAGTCGTCGCAACCGAAAGATCTTTCTACGTTGGACAAAAGACTGTAAGTACAACCATTATAATTTTTATCAATAAATGCTGGCATACATACCTACATGCGCAATTAAATGAAAACGCGTGTGCCTAACATACATACATATGAAACACCTGATGGCCTGAGGTGCATTGAACTTTTATTTTTTTGCATTGTTGTGCGCTTCCTACTTCTAGTTTTTTTGGAAACCGTTTGAAATGAAAGGCTATAAATGCCTCCGCTGATAACGTAAAGAAATCTTATTTTTATTTATCCTAACTATTTTATACAAATGCATGTAAATTAACCTTTTCTTACAGCCAAGCCAATTGCTCTACTCACTTACATACTCTACATACTTGTATATATATATAGATATTTATTACTAGACATTTAATTAGAATTGTTCATAGACTTGATTTCGTCATAAGAGATAATGTGAAAGAATTGAAAACTAGTTTTAGTTTGCCGTTGGTTAAAGTTAGGTTGTATATGGAACGTCGTAAACACAATGGTTTCAATGAAGTTAGTTTTTAATAAAAACATTATAATGATTACCTAAATTTTTCGGTCTTATGATTTCCGTTAGCCGCAGAATGTAGAGGTTTGCATGATTGTTTTGGTTGTTTTGTGACCAAGGTTGGGTGGGCCAATACTTCCTCAACGTCAACAGAGGAATACCAAAGGTGTGTCCACTTGTGTCCTGTGATCTGCAAACCCAGCTTTTTTTTGTCCTATTTGTGTCATCTTACCGATTTTATGGCTTTTTCTGATAGCACGCTTTGTTTTTAAATAATAAGCTAATTAAAAGGCCGTATGAGTTGAGAGACGTCGAACACCACCCACTAGCCGACGAGCCCGAGCCGGAACATAATAGCGTGCGCTCTCAATCATACACAAAACACCTCGCCTACGCTAATGGGCTATTTTCTATACCCGTTACAATATAAAACAGTTTGTCCTGACTAATTGGTGATCAATGCACAGCCCAAACGGTAAAAGCTGAAATTTAGACTCAAGTATCCTTTCATAGTATCCATCATAGTGTAGGAGCACACTAAGAAAGGCTTTTGGCTCCAAAGGGGGGACAAAGAGCTTTAAAAAATATTAGTTATAGTGGTCATGTTCGTTTGTGGGGCGAGTGGACGCAGTTTACATCCGAACGGGAACGGCATGGCGAATGGATGCAGCCCCCATCCAGGCAGGCACGACTTGGGGAGCGGACGCGGCTCTCGTCCGAGCGGGAGCGGCTAGGTGAGTATGCGATGCTCACGTCCGAGCGGGAGCGGATGGGGGAGTCGGGATGCAGCTGCGTGTGCTGCGCCTCTCCGCATACTCGGCAGCCGTCCCCGCTGAGGCATGAGCCACTAGAGTGCTGATGTGCCAAACAGTTCTGGCAGTATTCATTAATTTGGACAGCCCGGTCCACAGCCGGCACCGAAATGAGCTCAGACCTCGGACCTGATGGGTAGCAGGAGCGGTGGTCGATCGATGTGACGGCATGGTATTTCTCAGCTAGAATGAGAAGCGATAGAGTGGATTAGAAAGATTGGAAAGTAAAGAAAAGTTGGAATTAGTGGGGAGGAGGACCAGCTTGGCTACGGGTCGACGGATGACGCCACGGGCTGTGCGGATGTCGACCACTTGCACTTTGTTGTCCTTGCCCGGATGCGATCCTTTGTCCGAGACGCCACTCGTAGGCCGGAATGATGTCCTCCTTCACGATGACCATGGCGCCCGTTTGCAGGTCCTCCTGTGGCTGTTGCCATTTGTTACGTTTATTCAGCTCCCTGAGGTATTCTTCCTTCCAACGGAGGCACAGTTGCTGGTTGAGGGCCTTGAGGCGCTGCCACCGGTTGATGATGGATGGCGCTTAGTGCCAGGATGTCTGAAGCGTCCTCGGAGCGTGGCGAGTTCCTCGAATTTAAAGATGGAGGTGGCCTTGTAAAGCAAGGCCTTGAAACTTTTGACGCCGGCCTCCCACAAAACGCCCATGTGGGGAGCGCCAGGCGGGGTGAAACGCCAGGAGAGGATCTTTTGTCCATAGGATTCCGCAATCCGTGCCCTGGTCGCTTCCAGGAAATCCCTCTTTAGTGCCTTTTCTGCTCCTACGAAAGTAGTTCCGTTATCTGTGTGGATCTGCTGGGGGCATCGCCTTCGAGCGACGAAACGCGCGAAAGCTGCCAAAAACTTATCCGTGGTCAGATCGGACGTAGCTTCCAAGTGGATGGCCTTCGTGCTAAAGCACACGAAAACGTAAAGTTCAGCTGTGCTTGCATACGGACGTGATTTTCTATCGCTGCGCCAAAAATTGTTGAATTTGTTAAGTTGTGTACGTACACAGTGCAAATAATTGCGGGAAGTACAATAACGTTCTTCATAGAAACTTCTGGTGTTCAAATAAATTAAAGGAATCTTTAACAAAATCACAAATTAAATAAAAGTACGCGCTTGAATAAACCAATCTATACAAACACATAGATCAACACCAACACCGAGACACTGAGCTATAACCTTAATTGTATTAACGCTCAATAATCACTAAAAAAAAATCTCTCATCTGTGCTCAACAAACCACTCAATAAAACACAAACGAAAACTTACACTGAACAACATGGCACCTCAGCCCAACAAACGCGCACGAGAAAACACTGTCACTGACCTTACGGAGGGCCGCCAGTCAGAGAGAATCTCGGCAAAGATAATGGCTACAATAAACCTGCGTTTTGAGGAGCAGGCCAGCCTCATCACTGCCAATATGGGAGATGCTGAGTAGCGCATCCTAAACGTGCTGCTGGAGCGTTTCGACCGCATGGCAGAAGAGATGAAGCAGCTACATGTTAGGGTGGATCAGCTTCATGAGCGGGTGGATAATATGGAGCGCGAGGTCGGAGTGTTGTCCACGCTGAGGGAGCGGGTTGGAGTGCTGGAGGCGAAGCTCGCTGCGCAGCTCAACGCCAATGCTGCCTGCGACTTGCGCATACACGGCGTCCCTCACATGGAGGGGGAAAATGTACGTACTGTGTACAGCACGCTCTGCTTCGCCATCGACACTACACCACCGCCTAGGATACGGGAAATTGTTCGTGTTCGGAATAAGCAGGTAGCAAATGTTGATCCCGATATCATTATAAAATTTGAAAATTTTAATGAAATAGCCACGTTTCTGAAGGCAGCGGCAGCCTACCGTCGACAAAGCAAGAAAGTACTAAGCTTAGAAATGCTGGGCTTTGACTCTCCAGCCCCCATTTACATTAATGAGCAGCTGACTAGAGATAACTACATAATCTTCAAAGAGGCGATAAAGCTTAAAAAACAGAAACGTCTTGTGGCTGTGTTTTCACGTAGAGGCATAGTGCACGTGAAGCTTAGGGAGAACGAGAGTGCGCAGCCCATACAAAGCAGGGACGAGCTTTTACAGCTCTCTCACCATAATGAGAGTGGATTTCGCTCTCCCACTACCTTTAACTCTGCGGTGTAAACATATGTTAGCTTTTAATATTAATATAAGTTTTAGGTTTAGTTTTTGGATAAATTGTTTTTGTAATATTTGTTTTCTTGTAAATGTTAATGTATTAATAGTGTGCAGATCATCTGTTAGTGCTCTTGATCGCTGTATAATGCGTAAGCGTATGATTGTTTTATGGACTCAATGCAAGATAACTTAAGATGTGCTTCCACAGCGAACAGTAATTCTATTATTCGGGTTCTATGTAAACAAAAGAATGGTATACACATATGCCACCATAACACGCAGAGCTTAGTAAAAAAAATGGATGAGTTTAGGTATTTGTCTGTTAATTCTAATGTAGACGTAGTTAAAAAAAAATCAAATTAAAAATAATATCAAAGCTAATGTGATTTGCAAACAGCCAGTAGACAGCAATATTGAGTACTTGTTTTTGCAATTATCAAACAGTAGAAATATGGAAAGCATACTAGTTGGATGTGTTTATAGACCAAACAGAAACACTGACTACACTGATTTCTTGAGCATTCTCTCCTCTGTGTCCCTGAAGCATAACAATATTGTCCTGGCTGGAGATTTCAATAGCAATATGCTTCTTGAACGACATTTAAAGGACGATATGGTGTCTCTTGTCATGAAGCTAGTAAACTTTACAGTACCTACACATTTCTCTAACACCTCTGATACCCTTCTTGACTTATTTTTTGTAAATGACACTGAAAAAATTCTCCTATTTGACCAGTTGTCCGTACCTGCTTTTTCCAAACATGACTTGATTTTCATAACTTACGATATTTTCCTGGACCACACTGACCACTCATTTAGTTATAGGGACTTTAGGAACATTGACCATAGACTACTATTTGACTTTTGTGATAACTTGAATTTTGATGACATTTACCTAAAACCCACCGTAGACGAGCAGCTCAAACTGTTTAATGACAATGTTGAGCTACTGTTCAATACTTTTGTGCCGCTGCGGCACAAAGTAATCACGCCTGTAAAACATGAATGGTTTAATAGGGATATCGAATGTGCAATAAAATGCAGGGACGACGTATATAAAAAGTGGAAAAGGTAAACGACAATATAACAAACTGAGACGTAGAGTTGGGTTATGAATGCGAAGCGTGCTCACTTCTCCTTGAAATTTTCATCGGTCACCTCGTCCAGACAAGTTTGGGCCGAATTTAATAAGTTATGGATCGGAAAAATTAGACCTTCTTTATGTATTGATGTCGACGTGAATGAACTAAACAACAAATTTGTACAACTAGCAGTACCTGAAGTCCTTGAAAATACGTTCCTGAATTCTACCTCGTTATTAAACTGTGATACTTCTTTTAGTTTTATGTGTGTACGTCAATGTGATGTCTTAGATGCAGTTCTTAAAGTGAAGTCCAACGCCATTGGCCTAGATGAGTTACACCCCAAATTTTTTAAATTATTGCTTCCGAAAGTCTTAAATTATATAACTCACATATTTAACTCAGTGCTTACGACATCGTGCTTTCCGTATAAGTGGAAATCAGGAAAAATTATTCCTATCCCGAGTCATATTTGTCCTGTCGTCACCTAGCAGTAGTTACTTCGCATAATTTTTCGTCTTTTTTATTCATAAAGCGTGGAGTCCCTCAAGGGTCTGTCTTAGGGCCACTATTGTTCTCAATTTATGTCAATGATCTTCCATGTTGTGTGTCTAATTCCGAGTTACACATGTATGCTGATGATGTCCAGATGTATGTTAGTCGTCCGTTATGTAGAATAGATGAATGTATACGTGTCTGCAATGATGATCTCTTCAAAATCAGCAAATGGGCAAGTATTAACGAATTGGAGGTCAACCCTAAAAAGTCAAAATGTTTAGTAATATATAAAAAAAAAATCAACACACTCAATCTTGAGCAAGTACGCCTCAACAATAAGCCCATTGCGTATGTAGAGCAGGCAATAAACCCGGGAATAAATATAAACCAAACATTAACTTGGTGTGACCATGTCAATAAGGCAGTAGGTAGACTATATAGCGCACTAAGGCGTCTGTCTTTGACGCAGAATTTTCTTCCTGTAAATCTAAAGCTCCTTATTGCCAAAACATGCCTGACACCCTTGCTATTTTATGGGATTGAACTTTTTGGATACTGTGATGCAGTAAGTCAAAACAAATTAAAAGTAGCCTTTAATAGCATAGCACGGTACATTTTCAACATTCAAAGAAGAGATTCAATAACGACATACACCAATAAAATATTCAATCTGACCCTTGACTCCTGGATTAAGCTTAGAACCCTAATCTTCTTGCACAAAATTATTGCACGTAAGGAACCAAATTATCTGCACGACAAAATTGCTTTCACGACATCAAGAAGAACGAACAACATAGTTTGCACTAAATTTAAATTAGCAATCTCGGAAAAACATTTCCTTATTTCTGCTGTTCGTCTGTGGAATGATCTTCCGCATAACGTAAAAACAATTAGTAGCGAGACGCACTTTAGAGTTAAGATTCTAGCACACTTACAAAACATTAACTAAATTAACGTTACCAAAAATTAGAATATTATAAAAAAATAAGACGCACACGTAGCCCAGGTGCGGCCCGTGTAATTCTTTATCTCAAATGGACCTGCATAGTCGATGCCTGTGTGAGAAAAAGGGGGAAAAGGAGCTACGTGGGGCTGGAAGGCTTCCCATCAGTTGGGTCTGCAGCGACGCAGACCTTGCACGAATTGATGATGGTTTTGGCCAGGTTGCCATGTCGCATGACTCCTTGCTCGTCTATAAAGGGATTCAAGTTCAGCAAGCGGTTGCCGTTTGCTAACTTCTTCCGATCCGTCAGGGCGTCGTACTCTTGTGGATACTCCCTCCTCTGCGTGTAGATGGTCAGAATCCGCTGCGCTTCGGCTAACTCCTGGTGCGTCCGCTCCGTGGATGGCGAGACAGGCAGCTTTCGACATTGCCGCCGAAACCGCTGGATGTACGCCGTCACTCTTAGCGCCCTGCCCAGATCGGATAACCGTTCGAGAAAGTCTGAGGCCGAGGGCCGCGTGACGAGATGCGAATGGATATTGCGCTCCTCCAGATTCGTCTCGTGTGGGGCCAGCTCCTGCGCTGGCCAGTTGTCGCGGGGGGTCTGGAGCCACGCCGGCCCGTGCCACCATAATCCTGGCCACCCGGTTGGCCACAAAGGTGGTCCAGTTGCAAGCCGGTTTGCGCAGCCAGGCAAGCACGATGGACGAGTAGGTCCAATGCTGCGTCGGAAGGCTGCTAAGCGGGAGATGTGGGAGAATGGCCGCACACATGTCGGCCAGGAGCACCGCGCCGCATAGTTCCAGGCGCGTCAGAGACACCGCCTTGGTAGGGGCAACTCTTGTCTTAGCTGCCAGAAGGTGAACCTGGATTTGCTGCTGAAACTCCGTATGCCCTTTGTGAAGAGTCGCAGAAGCCGTGGTACTGCACGGTACCTGGTGGAAGGAAGTGGACCCACCTCGGGATCCGGATCCGGTCAAGCGATGGGTAATCGCGTAAAAAATCGTGTCATTTAAGGAGTACGCCGTTGGGGAGCTGGTCGTCCCATCCTATTCCGCTTAGCCAAATTTCGGGCATGAAGATTTTTGAGCGAATTATGAGGGGGCCAGCCAGCCTGCTGGATCGAACAATCTTGCTATCTGCGACAAGACTTCTCGCTTCGTGAAATTTGGTTTCGGCCCCATCTTGGTGCCGAAGAAGAGAAACTCATCGCTAGTGGCCTTCCAGCGGATTCCAACTGTCTTCGTCATGCTGGCATCTTCTATGTCCAAAAAATCGGTGTGCAGCAGGTGCCCGTCAGGCAGACTCTGTAAGAGCTCCTTTTCATTGGCGGTCTACTTTCGGAGCGGGAAGCCGGCGGCGCTAAACGTCCGCTGAAGCTCATCGATGGATGAAAGCGAACATGTTGTCTGTGATGATCCGGTTGGCCAACGGGTACTGCGAACGGGAATCTTCTGCGAGTTGTAGGACTCTGATGGCCAGGAAAGGGGCACAGTTCACCCCAAAAGTGACGGTGTCCAGCTCAAAGTCGCACACGTCTCCGGCTGAGTTTCGGTGCAGGACCCTCAGGAACGGGGTGTGCTCAGCGTGGACCCGAATTAGCAGATACATCTTGGTGATGTCGGCGCTGAACACGTACCGGAAGAAACGCCATTTCAGGACCTGCAGTGTCAGGTCAGATTGGAGGATGGGTCCCGCGTGTAGAACGTCATTCAGGCTCTTCCCGTTTGAAAAAGTGTTTGAGGCGTTGAAAACCACGCAGAGTTTCGTCGTGACGCTGTCCGGTTTCAAAACGGCATGGTGGGGAGGTTGGAGCGGCTCGTGAGCAGAGGAACCTGTCCCAAGGCTAAATACTCCTGGATCGCCGGAACACTCCGTCACCGTCAGTGAACGTGGGCACAGACGAATTGCATGGTTCTCTTTGGAACAAAATTGGCACGTTTGCGTCCGTACGCGGACTTTCGTCTCGAAAGAATTGACCTTTCGTGCAGTTGGCTCCTTCTGAGCCGGCTTGGGCAGGCGAACGTTGGTACTTGGCCGCACATCGTCTATTGCCTCAAGAGTGCTATAGCGATCTGACGAACTGGTTCATATCTGCCCAAGGGGGAATTTCCGACTTGTTTTTGAGCGACTGTTCCAAACGGGTCAAACGGGGTAACTTGGAGGCGCAGAAGAAAATCAAAATGCAATCCCAATTGGCCGTACTGATTAACATGTTATTATTATTAATATAATTATATATATTATTAACATGTGCGTTCTCTACAGCGGTTAGGCAACCTTGGATGGTGCTTTGAAGTTGTTTTATGGAGGCACCGCACCCCGAAGAAATTGGTTGGAGGCAGGAGAGAACTTTCAATTGGCTGTTGACGAGAAGCCGCTTGTGCTCAAAACGCTCAGCCAAATCCTTCCATGCAGTGGCAAAGCCGTCATTGGTAAGAGGGGACTTGGACACTATAGCCCTCGCTTCGCCACTCGTTTTGAAATTGAGGTGGTACAACTTCTCAACCTCTGTGAGGCGCGGATTGCGTATATATACGGCCGTGAAAAGGACCCTGAACGTGGGCCATTTCAAATAGTCGCCATTAAACACTTTGGTATCAACTGGCGGTAGGTGGCAGCCCCTAGTTCTTGACAAAAAATTGTTCTGTAGTCCGTTACATTTTTGTTCTTGCCAAACTATCTCGTTAAACGAACATGAGGACAAACTGTTTTATATATAGAGATACCGCAACGTTTTAAGATAGACTATGTGCAAAAAAGGGGAATAATTATAAGGATATATCCTAATTTTAAATTCACATTTGAGTCTTTTCGTGCCATATTGAGTCAATACGGTCACGCACAAACTCGGAATATGAAACACGGCACTCGTGTCAATGCCGTGCAGCGATGAGCCACGATCTAAAAGCACTGAATATTCCCATCTCAATTTGCTAGAGTAAAACTTTCGATAGTTGAAGCCACCGATACCATCAAAATATCGAAGTTTGAATGCAATAAGCAGAATATTTAAATAATAAAATCTAATTATTTATTGAGATCAATAAGAACAAATCATATACATACATACATCTGCCCGCAATGGGAAGCAGAATATGCGTAGCTCCGTTATTCGGTTTCTGCTTTACTATCGCTTACGCAGTCGTTGCCTAGCGACGGTAACTATAAACTATTGGCGTTTTGCCTTTGCAATTAACATTAAATGGTCAAAACGAAAGAAGAAGAGCGAGCCAATGACTTGTAGTTATTGTTGTTTTTAGAGCATTATTTTTTTTACAATCAAACAACTGTGTTCGATTGCATGTGTATTGTATGTGTAAATCCGACTTTGACTGACATGCTACAAGAAGATCGTCAACATATACCAGAATTAGAGACAGATTACCTTCTTCGCGCTGTTTATATAAACAAGGCTCATTGTCTCATGGAATAAAGCCCATATCTCGCAGGACATGGTCAAGCTTGGAATTCCATTCCCTTCCTGACTGCTTCAATCCATAGATCGTTTTCTTCAACAGCAGGACTTTACTTGGATGACTTCCATCTATGTACCCTTGTGGTTGCTTCATATATATGGTGTCTTTCAAGTCGCTGTTCAGGTATGCCGTGCATACGTCCATTTCGTGCAAATATAGGTTTAGCTTAGCCGCCAATGCCAGAATGAACCGGAAACTCTCCATTCGGCATATATGTGAGAATGTTTGCACGTAGTTAATACCATACAGCTGCGAGCATCATTTGGCAACTAAACGTGCTTTAAAACGTTCTATGCTACCGCTTGTATCTCGCTTCAAATTGAAAACCCATTTGCAGCCAATTGCTCGCTGATTTCTTGGTAAATCTGCAAGCGCCCAGGTTTCATTCGCTCTCAAAGAATCGTATTCTTTCTTCATTGCCTCGCGGCAGTAAGATGCATGTGTACTCTCCATTGCCTCTTCATAGGATAATGGCACAACGACATCGCTTGTGACCATAGCGCTAAGTACGTTGAACTGCTTTTTCGGGCGACCAGGTCTACCCGTCCTTAGCAATCTTGGTCTGCCGGGTCCAACCCGCACACCACGATCCTCTTGGGCAGGTGCATCTTCAGCACTTTCGAATGCATCGCCGCTGTCGACATCTGTACTGGAACTTTCTGTATCGCTGTTGTCGTCTTTGTTGTCATCAGAGCCATCGTCGTTGATGTCATTCAAATTAATCTCGGAGCCTTTGGTACCAAAATTTTCTTGAATCAGCCCATCAAACGTTGCTGGTTCACTTCTAGTTTGTGCCTCTTCGCCAAGTTCATCGAACAGAATGTCCCGTTTTTCGACTATTTGCTTCGATTCTGGATCATATAAACGATATCCTTTTGCTTGCCTCGAGTACCCGACCATTGCCTTTTGGTTGAAACTTTCCCTTCGCATGACCTTTGTCGAGTGCTACTGCAACGGAACCAAAAACTTTTAAGTGGCTTATTGATGGTTTCTTACCAGTCCACGCTTCCATTGTTGTCATATCTGTCAGCGCCCTTGTATGCGACCGATTTCGCAAATACGCTGCAGTGTTTATAGCCTCAGCCCAAAGCGCCTTGCAAAGTTTGGACTCCACCAACAAACACCTCGCCATTTCCACCAGGGTACGGTTAGCTCGCTCTGCAACTCCATTCTGTTGCGGTGTGTATGCAACGGTCAGCTGACGTGCAATACCATGTTGTGTAAGGAATGCATCAAACCTTTTGTTTACATATTCGCGCCCATTGTCGCTACGAATACATTTAAGCTTCTTGCCGGTTTGACGCTCCACAAGATTCTTGTACTCAACGAACTTTTCAAATATCTGGATCCGCCAAATGAACATGTTATGAACCAGCTCCAGTAGTTCTTTTGTCCGACTTTCGGCAGCTTTTGGGAAGGGATGAACGTGAATCTTGCTCACCATGCACGTTTTGCATTGTTTCTCTGACGAAAATTCAGCCGCTTCCACACCTCGTACCATGCCTTTCTTTGTCATTTACGACAAACTTGCATAATTTAAATGGCCGTATCTTCTATGCCACAAGACTCCATCGACTTGCACAGCAGCATAACATTGATTTAATTTGTCTTGAAACATGTATAAATTACCAACTTTGTTTACTTCCAGTATGCAATCACCATTTTGAATTGTTTTAGCTTTTGCCGGGCCAAAATTAACCAAACATTTGTTTTCAACAGCTCGATTTACAGAAACGAAATTGCCCGTCAGCTGCGGTACATACAGAACGTCGATCAGCTTAAGTGCATATAAACCAATGCCACTTCGCCTTTTCCTTCTTTTATATTTCTGCTCGCTTTGTGCACGCTTACACTGAGGCAATTCGCCTTGAAATGTCCCCTTTCGCCGCATTTGAAGCAAACACCGTTAACTGTTTCTTCTTTGAGGCGCCTTTCGCATAAGTGTTCGATTTTTGAACAATTGTGAATGCCGTTGCATTTGCATATCCCTTGTCTGTTTCTATTGACCTTCGTTCACCCTCTTCTTTGAGCTTTATACTTAGAATGTCGAATTGCGGTAAATCATCGCGCGTCTCGATAGCAACAACGAAATTTTCGTATTCTGATGGAAGGCTGGAAAGCAGAATAATAGCACGTAGCTCATCATTTATCTCAATTCCCACAGAAACTAGCTGGTCCAATACTTCATTAAACGTATTTAAATAATTGGAAATGCTCTGTCCTTGTGCCATCCGCAAGCTAAGTAACTTTTTATAAAGTGATACTTTGCGCACAGGGGCACTAGGCTGGTGAACTTCTTGCAATTTCATCCAAGCTTCACTTGCTGTCTGGCTATTTTTTATATAACCCAATTGCGATGGCTTTACACTCAATGTGATAGTTGCAAGGGCCTGATCCAAAGCTCTCCACTTGGCATACTCAGCACTTTCCGCAACCACTTCACCAGAGGCCACGCCCCATAGCTCCGCATGGATCAATACACTGTGCATTTGTATTTTCCATGACTCATAGTTCTTTTCTTCCAGTTTCTCGATCTGGTATAATGCACTCATTTTGTGTTGTTTCTTTTGCACGTTGCAAACACAAAATCTTCACAAACACTTTATTATTAATGTCTCAGAGTTCGTAACTCAAACATTTGTCGACGAGTTCACTAACAGGCCATTGCCTGGGCCCATAACCTATTGAAATGAGGGAGGGGTTCGTCACGGAAACCCGGCCAAATAATAATGAACGCAACACATGTGTACCATTGAGAAGTTTATTGAAGACTAACTATGCGTGGTTAGTTTTACATTATTCGTTTGCCATCTTCTTCGTGTGACAAACGCTTCATACAGAAAAACATATGTTGTGTGTATGCGTGGTTAGTTTTACATTATTCGTTTGCCATCTTCTTCGTGTGACAAACGCTTCATACAGAAAAACATATGTTGTGTGATCGTACATGCGTGCATTGATATACTATACATCGATATACATTTTTCAACAAATTAATTAACATTTCTTGCTCTGTCAGTGCAAGACGAATGTACATACATATATATGTAGATACATATGTACATTCAAGCATTAGTGTCTCACATGTTGCTTTGGCTATTTCATTCGTTTGCACGCAACTACACGAACAGCTGCTTGCATGTGTGTGTGTGTGTGTGTGTGTGTGTGTGTGTGTGTGTATGTATACTTAGTTGTCCCCAAATGTTTGATATTTTGTATTGTTTGTTCTGCCTGCATTTGTAAAATGCATATTTTGAAAATCCTTGAATGAAAAGTTGTAGATTTAGTTACGTAAATTACATTACCCAAATTTTAAATCGATCGGACTAAATTTATAACACAAACTTTTCATTTGACATAGTGAATAATATTATAACCCCAATAATTCAAGCTCCAAAACGAAATTCTAAGTATGCAGTTTTGTTTGTATACTTTAATTTATTTTAGAAACTAAGTTTTAAGTCGATCGGTTGAAAAATGCGGATTTTTCAAACAAACTTTGGAGCTACTTTTCCCCCCTTTGGAGCTCGAATTTTCCAAAATCCCTTCTTAGTGCGCACCTACACCATGATAGGATACTTGAGCCCACATTTCAGCATCCTAGCTTTTACCGTGTAGGCTGTGGGCTGTTGACGCGGTTTCCTTTTGTGCCCCAAGAAAACCCCAATAATTCAAGCTCCAACTAAAAATTTAAAAAACCGAGTATGCAGTTTTCTTTGTATTCTTTTATTGATTTCAGAAACCAAGTTTTATGTCGATCGGCTATAAAATGCGGATTTTTCAAACAAACTTTGGAGCTCGTTTTCCCCCCTTTGTAGCTCGAATTTTCCAAAATCCCTTCTTAGTGCGCATCTACACCATGTTAGGATACTTGAGCCCAAATTTCAGCATCCTAGCTTTTACCGTGTGGGCTGTGGGCTGTGGGCTGTTGACGCGGTTTCTTTTTGTGGCCCAAGAAAACCCCAATAATTCAAGCTCCAACTAAAAATTTAAAAAACCGAGTATGCAGTTTTCTTTGTATTCTTTTATTGATTTCAGAAACCAAGTTTTATGTCGATCGGCTATAAAATGCGGATTTTTCAAATAAATTTTGGAGCTCGTTTTCCCCCCTTTGGAGCTCGAATTTTCCAAAATCCCTTCTTAGTGCGCATCTACACCATGATAGGATACTTGAGCCCAAATTCCAGCATCCTAGCTTTTACCGTGTGGGCTGTTGACGCGGTTTGCTTTTGTGCCCCAACATTTTTTTTACAGGAAAACTCCCATATTTTAGGCCCCAAAAAAAAATATCAAAAAACCAAGTATACAGTTTTCCTTGGAATTGTTCTGAGAGTATACAAACTAAGTTTGAAGTTAATCAGATGAAAACTGTAGATTTTTTGGAGCTCCAAAATCCCTTCTTAGTGGGCACCTAGACTATGAAAGGATACTTGAGTCCAAATTTCAGCTTCCTAGCCTTTACCGTTTGGGCTGTGCGTTGATCACCAATCAGTCAGTCAGTCAGTCAGTCAGTCAGTAAGTCAGTCATTCAGTCAGTCAGTCAGGAAAAACTGGTTTATATATATAGATGTATAGTGACTTGTCTTGTTATACAGCGTATTTCATATGCATGTATGTACAGGGTGCGCCTTCTTTTATGTCGGTATGTAAACATTGAATATCTTTGAAAATAAACAACCGATTTTCAAGTATTAGATATTTTTATTTAATTTGGTTCTATACAATTTCTTGAACTGAGGTTTTTAACACTGGTATACTCAAGTCAATCGGTTCACTAATGACAAAGTTATTTAATATTTACATACCGACATAAAAGATGGCGCACCCTGTTTATACTTACATATGTATGTACATGCGCATAAAACTGGTATACCACTTTTCTCTTTGGGTACAGTGTATAAAAACACGTCCTCTATATATTGATTTTATTTATTTAACTGGTATGCAATTTTGTATTAAATTATAAATGTTTATACATAAAACTGGAAAAATAAATATATAATATTTCAGTATTTATAAATACGAGTAAAATCTGAAGCTTATATTTTAGCCAATCCTGTCTTCCCTGGTTCATTACATCTGAAAAATAATCGATAAGGGTAAGAAATATCGATGGTGAAAATATAAGAAGAAAAACTTATCGATTGCTTGTCAACTCTAGTCACATCCCTACTATACATATACATACACTTACAGAAGAATAAAGTATTTTAATGTTTTTAGTGATAAATAAATTATTTTGAAATAAGTGGGTTTTGTATATACATAGGTATACAACTTCTACAAACTTGCTGTTAGCTCGTACAAACCTACTGAAAGGCCAACAAAAAAGGCGAATTATAAGGAAAGGGTGTTGCCCTAAAGAATTTAACAGGTATCTTTTAATTTTATGTACATACATATGTATATAAATATGTATGTATGTATAAAGATGGATATATTAAAAATGAATTTTAAAGTTATAATTGCTATAGTTGTAAATATTTTATTTTTATAGAATTCTGTTTAGAGAAAATGTCGGAACATAACACTTCTTCTGGAATTGAAGGTGCAGCCGCTGCTTTCACTGCTCCTCATCCTAATGCTGAAGTAATAAGGGGTCAAATATTTGAAGTAGGACCAAGGTACAGGAAATTGACTTACATTGGCGAAGGAGCTTATGGCATGGTTGTGTGAGTATATAAGCAGATTTACAAACAAGACTTAAGTACAAAAGTGAAATGGTTAAACTTTTATAAAATAAAGGTGGGCTGAAAAACATATGTCTATACGTGGTATATAGGCGTGTACATATGTATATACAAAGTTTATATTCTTTATGGTTAGACGAATCCATATAGCTGTTTCCATCTGTATAAACGCAAGAATCACTGAAAATATAAGAGCTATATATGTACATACATATGTAGAATAACCACACTTGGTGTCCATATTCTTCTAAATTTTAGAAAGGAGAAGGTTTGATTTTTATAGCCTGTACCCAAAGGGTAAAAGGCTATACTAGTTTTTAAGAGTTGTTTTAAGAGTTGAGCTGGCTCGACTTTAGCATTCTTTTCTTGTTTTTTGAATACAGCACCACTCCACGATTTCCATAATACCTTGGAATTCGGCATGTATATTCCTTTAGTGCTTATGTGTCCTCATGTCACGTTTCATTACGATAGGTCCTATGGAAAGGAAATTATAGCCACAAGTGTAATCTCCGCCCATGGTCAACCCGCAGCTGTTGTTCCTGCTGCTTTGGCTCAACTCTGTACTGCACACATACACGAACACATATACATACGCAATATTGAAGTAATTGAATTATTTTAAAACTACATGTTATGTATTTTAGATTTGATTAAAGAAATGTTTGTGGGCGTGGGTACAGTTTAGCTCACTCGACTCTAGCATTCAATTCTTTTATATGTATGTACATATGTATGTATTATTTTTTGCGAATGTACATACATATGTAACACATAGAAGGAGACGTGGCAGTCCTCCCAAAGTATATACATACATATGTACAGGGTGCGCCATCTTTTATGCCGGTATGCAAACATTGAATATCCTTGAAAATAAACAACCGATTTTCAAGTATGAGATATTTTTATTTAATTTGGTTCTGTACAATTTCTTAAACTGAGGTTGGCAACACTGGTCTACTCAAGTCAATCGGTTCACTAATGACAAAGTTATTCAATATCTACATACCGACATAAAAGATGACGCACTCTGTACATACATATGTATGTATATTATTGATCAGTTGACAAGACAAGTTTTATAGCCATGTGCGTCCGTTTGTCTGTCTGTATGAGAGCAAGGATCTCAGAAAGTATAAGAACTAGGATAACCAAACTTGGTATACAAGTTCCCATAAGCCCTAGGCCAAAATTTTCCTCCCACCCCCATCTCCCCCGCAAATCGTAACTTCCGTAATTCTTGGAACTT
This sequence comes from Scaptodrosophila lebanonensis, assembly GCF_003285725.1. Taxonomy (NCBI): domain Eukaryota; kingdom Metazoa; phylum Arthropoda; class Insecta; order Diptera; family Drosophilidae; genus Scaptodrosophila; species Scaptodrosophila lebanonensis. The sequence goes on along the minus strand of NW_022060600.1, from coordinate 953,712 downwards.
TGAACTAAAATTTTGCAAATACCCCCAGTTATGTGTTCGTATGCCAAGTTTGACTATGATAGACCGATTTAACAAGAAGTTATAGCCATAAATATATTTGCTGCTCAAGAGCTGCAGAAACGCTGCTCAAGCGCTGCCCATGCTGTTGTTGATGCTGGTGCTTTGGTTGACTGCAAACATGTTTACATAGACACGAATAGATGCGCATAGGCATTTATACACTCACATAGATGCAATTGCTTTGTGTATGTGCAATTATACACCCTTTACGTGAGTTCGAATACCAAGTGGGGTAAAATAGATCCAAATTTTTTTTTTCAGAGTTCTTAATTTTTTTAATATAATTTTCTATAATTATTATAAACATATGTAGAGAGTATTTCAAAGTTGGGACACCCTACTTTAGCTTTTTACTTGTTTTAAATTTTTCTTGGGGCCTGAAATATGAAAGTTTTCCCGTAAAAAAACGTTGGGGAACAAGAGGAGACCGTGTTAACAGCACACAGCCAAAACGGTAAGAGGTAGAAAGCTGACATTTGGGGTCAAGCATCCTACCATGGTGTAGGTGCGCACTAAGAAGGGATTTTGGAGAATTCGCGCTCCAAAGGGAGGAAAATTAGCTCCAAAGTTTGTTTGAACAAGTAGATAAGCTAAAGTCAGGTATCCAGACTTTGAAATACTCTGTACATACAGTGGGCGCCAAAGGTCTACATACGATCCAATATTTTGCTACCTGGCCGAACTAAATATTTATTTAAAAACCTATGAAGCAGTTTCGTAGCTTATCTATTCTTATGGAAGTAAACGAAAAATTATTAACTTATGAGGTGTCGTTACAAAGATATAAACGAAAAAAACATATTTTTTCCTTCACAAAAGTGTACGTTCGACGTAAAAATTCGTGACAATTCGTAAAAATACTGAGATTTAAAGAACTTGACCCCCGCATAATATTTATTTTAATATTTGGTAGGACCTCCACGTGCTTCAATGGCGGTCTGAAGATGCCTCGGCATTGACTCCACCAGATATCGCAGTTCTACAGGTGTCATATCCTACCAAGTAGACTGAAGCCCTTCCTTTAGGCTTGGCGCACTGGTAACGTCATATTTCCTCAGCTTCCGGTCTAAAAGCTCCCATGTGTGTTCAATATTGTTCAAATCCGGGCTTTACGGTCAAATATTCAATTGGCGTAGTGCATTGTGGAGCAACCAAACCCTGGCAACGTAAACCGTACGTTTTGGGTCGATGTCCTGTTGGAACAACCATCGACCATTTTATTTAAATTTTGTTGCAATATATTCTTGAAGTCAAGACGCATATAAGCCATCTTTGTGCAAAATTTGATGTCTCTAGCTGTTATAGTCTCTGAGATCCAGGTGTTCATACGGACGGACAGACAGACAGACGGACAGACACGGCTAGCTCGACTCGTCTTGTCACGCTGATCAAGAATATATATGGGCATGTCTCTAGAAATGTCAACCGCAGCCAAAAAACTCAAAGTCTGCACAAGTATCATGTTTTAACATATTTGTATAGGATATCTATCAAATTATCTAATGTAATCAAATTTTACGATTATTTATAACACATTTCGGAAAAATCAAATGCAAAGTCGAACAACTGCAAAAGTCAAGTTTTGAACACATCTGTTGCACGTTTTGTTTTAATAAGAGACATTATGTATTGATATTTGCTCTTTTAAATATTGGTTTATATTTAAGCAATATAAGAAAAATGTAAAAGGAACGATGCGATTGCCAATTACGGTCAATTTTTATCTTTGCTTTAAGGTATATTTGGGTGTCGGGTGCGACATCGAAAAAGTACATTTGTTATCAGAGCGTCAAGGGTATTTGTACAAGGAGCGTAAAATATTAGCTGCAAACACAGTTTTTTATTGCAAATAATATTTAAAACAAGATAGAATTTCGGCTTTCTCTTGGAAAGTTGCACGAAAATTATTCCATGTTTTCCCAGAGACTTGGAAACATTTCTTAAAGCAGTTTGCTGCGATACTCAAAATGAATATTGCATGACAAACAATTGTAATAGGTGCCTTACAGATTTAAAAGATCAGTTTATTCCTCTTGCATATTTGGCTAATATGGAAGAGGAAGTTAACTGGCAACAATGGCGTAAAATAGATAACCACATAACTCTATCAAATACAAGTTCCTACTTTATCTGAGTTAGTACATGAAATGGAAACTAAGTTACCCTCATTAAAAACCTATTTTTTTTGTAAAAAGCAAAAACTAATCTAAAGCCTTCCAAGCTCGTTCTTTAAATTGATTTCGCCGAAAATTATAGGTTGACACACCAAAAAGAAGTACAAAGTGCTCATTTTAGCTACCGCAGGTAACAATTTTTACCTGCGTAGCTTGGTTGGCTGGTGCTTCCCAGTCCTTTGCGGTAATAAGCGATAAACTTACGCATGATAAACATGACGTATTTATTTTTGTTTAAAAGCTTTTATTCGAAATTAAAAGCTTGTATGGGCATTTTTGCAAAATTTTAATATTTTCGGATGGAAGCTGCAGTCAATTAAAAAATAAATTTTGACAAGCTTGACATAATTAAAGAAATTAGATGCTTATATATCGAATGGAATTTTTTTGCAAGTTCTCACGGGAAGGGAGCAGTTGATGGAGTTGGTGCCGTAATTAAAAGAAAAGTGTGGCAAGTAACCAAATCGAAAAACATTGTTTTAGAGGATGCTTTTTCGTTTTATCAATGTGCAGAAAACAACATTAATAGAACTAAAATATTTATTTATTTATAAAGAGCTAACAAATAATTAAAATTATGAGCTAGCAATGATGTTGAGCAATGGCAACGTGGGTCTTCAGCTCGAGAACTAAAATATATTTTATGCCTTCTGCTGAAATTGAAAAGTTATCCCTTCATTATAAGTTAAACGAAAAATGGAAGGAAGTGAAGAGTGTACTAGGTATATCTCAGTTACATTCATTTCTTTGCGATGGCCATCAGGTAAAAGGAGCTAGGACTGCATATTCCATTAAAATATATATACATATATATATATGTGGCATAAGTAATGCTATTAAGTAAAGTTAAGTTAGTTTCTGTTATTCTTATATATATACATATATTTTTTTTATTCCTTTTTACTACAAGAACATTTTTCCATCTGACTCTCAATTTCTAGCCGTCTGCCTGTCTGAGCTGTAGCTGTACAAGCGATTTACCATTTGTGTTAAACGATTGCGTCAGCTAACAACGCTACAAATGTATTCTGAAAAATTCTTGGAGACATTAAGCGTTAAGTTCATTCCACGAAAGTATTTTTGCGATTTACTAACGCAGAAACACACCTTTTACACTCACCACATTCATATTCAAAATACACATATGGATAAGTGTTCAACTGTACAATTGAATACATCTCTATTTATATAAAACAGTTTGTCCTGACTGACTGACTGACTGATTGGCAATCAACGCACAGCCCAAACGGTAAGAGCTAGGAAGCTGAAGATCCCTCTTATAGTGAAAGTGAGCACTAAGAAGGGGTTTCGGAAAATTCGAGCTCCAAAGGGGGGAAAACGAGCTGCAACGTTTGTATGAAAAATCTACAATTTTTATCCGATTAACTTCAAACTTAGTTTGAATACTCTCACAAAGAATACAAAAAAAAACTGTATACTTGGATTTTCAATATTTTTCCTGCGGCCTGAATAATAATGATTTTCAGGTGGAAAATACAGTAAACGAAAAGCTATTTGCAATCAACGCACAGCCCAAACGGTAAGAGCTAGGAGGCTGAAAATTGGACACATGTTGTCTTCAGTGGTGTAGATGAGAACTAAGAAGAACTAAGAACGCCAAAGGGGGGAAAACGGGCTCCAACGTTTGTATGAAAAATCTACAATTTTCATCCAATTAACTTCAAACTTAGTTTGTATACTCTCAAAGAGAATACAAGAAAAACTGTATACTTGGGTTTTCACCATGAAAAAGGGGGGGTTTTTCGTGGAAAAATTGAAACACAATCAACACCCCACAGCCCAAACGGTAAAAGCTAGGAAACTGAAATTTGGGCTCAAGTATCCTATCATGGTGTAGATGCGCACTAAGAAGGGATTTTCGAGCTCCAAAGGGGTGAAAAGTAGCTCCAAAGTTTGTTTGAAAATTCTGCATTTCTGAATCGATCAACTTTAAATTTGGTTTTTATAATCTATAAAAGAATGCAAACAAAACTGCATACTCGGTTTTTCGAAATTGGAGCTTGAATTATTGGTTTTAATATTTATTCATTTTTTCAAATGAAAAGTTTGTGTTATAAATTTTGTCCGATCGATTTAAAATTTGGGTAATATAATCTACGTAACTAAAATTACAACTTTGCATTTAACGATTTTTAAAATATGCATTTTACAAATGCAGGCAGATCAAACAATACAAAATATCAAACAGTAGGGGACAACTAAGTATACATTCACACACACACATACATACATACATACATACAAGCAGCTGATCGTGTAGTTGCGTGCAAATGGTTGAAGTAGCCAAAGCAAAATGTGAGACACTAATGTGTGAATGTTCATTTGTACACATGTATGTACATACATACATACATATGTATAAAAGTACATTCGTCTTGCACTGACAGGACAAGAAATGTTAATTAATTAAAAATTATTAACATTATAACATAAACATTTGTATGTTATTTTTTCTTTGTTTAGTACATTTGGCATAAGGGGTTTTTAGGACAACGGACTACAAGGGCGTACGCAGGTTGGGCAGGGGGGACATTGCTCCCCCTAGAAAAAAATTCGCATTATGAATTACACCAGCACTATATGTATTACATACGTACATACATACATATGTACATACGTCTGTATGTATATTATGTACATATGTACATCAATAAGTAAGTATGTACGTACATATGTACATTCTTATATACATATATAGGTTTGTATGTATGCAGTGGGCCATCGAACACTGCTGTTTAATTGTAATAAATAGTGTTCTATGATTTCAAATCAAAATTTTTAAAACAACACCAACAACAAGTTATTGGCTCGCAAATCTTCTTTCGTTTTGATCATTTACGGCTGTTAATTGCATACGCAAAATGCCCAAAGTTTACAGTTACCGTACACATACAAATACATTTGTATGTATGTATGTATGTATATATGTGTACAGTGAACAATCGAATACAGTATTATAATCAATACCTCTCAAACGATGTTTTTCGATGTATTTGTATTCGACATGTATTACGATATATCAACACAAGTATCGATATTTTCGATATATCGCATTTAATTTTATTATTCGGGTTTTAATATTTATTCACTTTTTCAAATGAATAGTTTGTGTTATGAATTTTGTCCGATCGATTTCAAATTTGGGTAATGTAATCAACATAACTATATCAACAAATTGGCATTCAACGATTAAAATATAGCAATATGTTTTTTATATATCAAATATCAAATAGTTGGGGACATCACATACACACACTCACACATACATACAACAAGCAACAGTTCGTGTCTATGTGTGCCCATGCATACTTACATATGTACAAGCATATGTAAGTATGTATGCCTGTATATGTATGTAGCATGTACATACAAAACAACAACAACAACTTCAAGTTGTTGGCTCGCACATCTTCTTTCGTTTTGACCATTTAATGTTAATTGCAAAGGCAAAACGCCAAAAGTTTACAGTTACCGTCGCTAGGCAACCACTGCGTAACCGATAGTAAAGCAGAAAACGAATAACGGAGCTACGCTTATTCTGCTTCGCATTGCGGGCAGATGTATGTATGTATATGATTTGTTCTTATTGATCTCAATAAATAATTAGATTTTATTATTTAAATATTCTGCTTATTGCATTCAAACTTCGATATTTTGATGGTATCGGTGGCTTCAACTATCGAAAGTTTTACTCTAGCAAATTGAGATGAGAATTGTCAGTGCTTTTTGATCGTGGCTCATCGCTGCACGGCAAAAAAAATATATTAAAAAATATTAGTTATGTTCGTTTAACGAAATAGTTTGGCAAGAACAAAAATGTAACGGACTACTGAACAATTTTTTGTCAAGAACAGAAAATGTTCATTTAAATACCTTAAATGCCTTCCTACTGGTAACTTATAAGGTGAAAACATATGGGTAGGTTATGCACACACAAAATAAATACAATTGGAAACATTATATTGAGCCGGGTTAAGACGGGCAATACCTGCTAGTACACTTATATGTATGTACATGTATATAAGGATAGATAGCACCTGCATCGAAAAATAAAATGTTCATATATACATATCAGCGTTGCCAGACGTTCCGGCTCAGTCCCGTGTGTATGCTAATTTAAATGTTGTGCAGTTGCATAAATTGACCAAAAACCTTTGCCAAATTGTACAACGTTTAATTCTAGAAATCAAGGCCAGTAATTTATTCCTATCATACTATATACATACATAAATATACATATGTACCAGAGAACTGCACGAGTATGTTCGACCACCCTTGGTGAAAATTCAATCAAATCAGATATTTTCTTGGCCGCAAACGAGCTCGAACGAGTTGAGTACTCTCAGCATTTTACTTATGTTCGACCTTGAACGAGCCATCGTTCTATTTTTACGAACAAGTACCGGACTTAATTGGTTTGCTTTCGAGAAGACCAGGCTTCGTCATTTGTTTTCAAACAGTTCAGGCTCGATCACTTCGTTTAAGATGACTGGGTCCTGATCGAAACAAACCAGACTTTCGAGAATAAGCGTTTGATCGAACGAGTATAGCTCAGTATTGTTTGGGTATTGCGCGAGTTGCACTCGGGTATTACAGCAAGTTTTACCCAAGTATGTATCGAGTACTGCGCGGGTTTTACCCGAGTATGACCGTTAAAAAATGCATGTATGTACATATTTATGTATTTGTGCGTCCATGCCTTGTTTGCAATTATGCGCAAACATGTGTATATGTATGTACCTATCTATATACAAGTATATAAAACAGTTTGTCCTGACTGAATGACTGACTGACTGATTGGTGATCAACGCACAGCCCAAACGGTAAAAGCTAGGAAGCTGAAATTTCGACTCAAGTATCCTTTCATAGTGTAGGCTGGCGATAAGAAGGGATTTAAGATAATTCGAGCTCCAAAGGGGGGAAATCGAGCTCCAAAGTTTGTATGCAAAATGTATACTCCCAAAAGAATTCCAAGACAAACTGCATACTCGGATTTTCGAAATTTGAGGTGGAGCTTGAATCATTGGGGTTTTAATATTTATTCACCTTTTTAAATGAAAAGTTTGTGTTATAAATTTTTTCCGATCGATTTCAAATTTGGGGACTGTAATCTACGTAACTAAATCTACAACTTTGCATTCAAGGATTTTCAAAATATGCATTTTACAAAATCAGGCAGAACAAACAATACAAAATATCAAACAGTTGGGGACAACTAAGTATACATACACACACACACATACAAGCAGCTGCTCGTGTAGTTGCGTGCAAACGATTGAAATAGCCAAAGCAAAATGTGAGGCACTAATGTGTGAATGTACACACATACATATGTACACATCTATGTACATGTACACATCTATGTATGTATGTATGTTCATTCGTCTTGCACTGACAGAGCAATAAATGTTAATAAATTAAAAATTATTTAACATTTTTAAAAGTAATTTTTTTTTTGTATAGTACATTTGGCATTTGGGTTTTCATTGATAACTTTATGCAGCAACAACAAATTACAAAGAACGCAAATATCAAATAGTTAGGGGCATCATATAAACCTATTTTGTGAGTTTATTTATGCGATTTACAAAAGCAGAAACACACCTTTTACATTCAGAACAATCATATTTGGAATTGAAGACACAAATTAGGGTTGAATTAAAAAATTTAATACATACTTATATATGTATGTATATATGTACATATATAGGCGGATAACGCCTGCATGGAAAATTTAAATGTATTTACAGCGTTGCCGAACGCTCCAATTTTGGCGGGACGTCCCGATTTATCAAAATTAAATGTCCAGCGTCGGCCTTTTCGGGGATAACTTGACCATACATAGTACTTATTGTACTATATTCGCTATTTGAAAAATTAACTCTTTAAAAAACTTTAGAGAGCGTCGAAAGAAGAATATCATATACAAGTAATAAATAAACTTATAATTTGAAGCACATTTTACTTAGCCCAGCAAAGACGGGCAAGACCTGCTAGTTGTACTATTATTGCTATTTGGAAAATTACCTCTTTAAAAAACTTTAGAGAGCGTCGAATGAAGAATATCATATACAAGTAGTAAATAAACTTATAAATTTAAGCACATTTTACTTAGCCCAGCAAAGGCGGACAAGACCTGCTAATTTTAAATAAAGAGGTAAAGAATGAAAACAAAACATATTTATTTATTTGTATATTATGATATTCAGCATGATTTTATTTATTAAACAAGTAAAAAAGCCGGGTCGGGTGTCCCGACTTTGAAATTTATTTATTTATTTATTTAAATCAACAAGTAGTTCTGTCGATTTATTTCAAAACAATATATATGTATTAACATATTATATATATATTAAGATTAATATTTAAAATACAAATATGATTAATACAACAAAGTCTGAACTTACAAGATAAGAAAGCCTACAAAAAAGCTGTACAATAACGTCATACATATACTCTATACATATGTTTAGAACAATTATAGAAATTTAAAAAAGTAGGAGAATTACAAAAAAAAATTTTGATCGATTTTAACTCTTTTGGTATTCTAACTCACGTAAAAGGTGTATAATTGCACATATACAAAGCAATTGCGTCTATGTGAGTGTATGTATGTATATGCTCGAGTATTCGTGTCTGTGTAAACATGTTAGGAGTCAACCAAACAGCAACATCAACAACAGCCGCGGGCAGCGCTTGGGCAGCGCTGCAGCAGCAAATATATTTATGGCTATGCAGAGTGAAAAGGATCACGCACATTTCGCCGTAAAAAGTATATACACACAAGTATATCCACATCATACAAATTTACACATCACAAAAATGTACATATGCCTGTTTGGCACGAACGAGCGTCAGCTTCTGCAGACGGCTCATACGGCAGCGACCTACTCGAGTCACGGCCTCTTGCGGCAGCGGCTCACTAATACCCGAGACAGCATTCCTTATGGGTAGCAGCGGGTAATGAGCACATTTTACGAACCCTGCTGAGAACTATCGGTAAAAACCGATCCTGGTCACACATATTTAATTTTATTTAAAATATAAGCAAATGTTTTTAATTACAGATCTGCTGATGACACGTTAACAAACCAACGCGTAGCAATCAAAAAAATTTCACCTTTTGAACACCAAACTTATTGTCAGCGTACCCTGCGAGAAATAACTATACTAACGCGATTCAAACATGAAAATGTAAGTGTGCAATTATGTATTTGTATGGTGACTTGTAATATTAATCTATAATTGTAGATTATAGACATTCGAGATATTTTGCGAGTAGATAGCATAGAACAAATGAGGGACGTATATATTGTACAATGCTTAATGGAGACTGACCTGTATAAGTTACTTAAAACACAGGTAAATTAAATGTTCAATTGCACTTATTATATATTTTATGATACAACATTTGTTTTATTACAGAGGCTGAGCAATGACCATATTTGTTACTTTCTGTATCAGATTTTGCGCGGTTTAAAGTACATTCATTCGGCTAACGTTTTACATCGTGATCTAAAACCAAGCAATCTTTTGCTAAACAAGACTTGCGACTTAAAAGTTCGTTGAATACCATTATTTAAATTAAAACGTAATTGTTACAAATTTTTTTTGGTTTTTGTTACCAGATCTGCGATTTCGGTTTGGCTCGAATTGCTGATCCGGAACATGATCATACTGGTTTTCTTACGGAGTACGTAGCTACGCGGTGGTATCGTGCACCTGAAATAATGCTGAACTCAAAGGGATATACTAAATCTATTGACATGTGGTCGGTAGGATGCATCTTGGCTGAAATGTTAAGCAACCGACCAATATTTCCTGGAAAACATTATTTAGATCAACTTAACCACATTTTGGGCGTATTGGGATCGCCATCACAGGAAGATTTGGAATGTATAATAAATGAGAAGGTATGGACGAAAGCAAAATATCTTGAATGTTTAATAAAAGTTGTTTTTTGTAACAAATTCCCAGGCTAGAAATTATTTGGAGTCCCTTCCATTCAAGCCGAATGTACCGTGGTCGAGGCTATTTCCGAATGCTGATGCGTTAGCGTTAGATTTACTCGGAAAAATGTTAACATTTAACCCGCACAAGCGTATTCCCGTTGAAGAAGCTCTTGCACATCCATACTTAGAGCAATATTACGACCCCGGAGATGAGGTAACTTAAAGAAAAGAAATCATATACTTATATATATATATACAGTATAGCTGCATCGGCAAGACAGCTGCATGAAAATTGCTTTTGGCAGTATTAAGAGTTGGTTTCGTATGAAATTAACTAAGTTTGGTGCATATCTCAGAGACTATAAGATATAGAGACACCAAAATTTACATAAAGATGCCTTATGTATCTACCCTATACGAGTTTGTTTTATTTTTTTGATTTACCCCCCACTTCCCCTCCATGCGGGGTTTGTGGAGTTTTTGGAGCCCCCTGGTGGCGCTATCTATATGTCGACTGGTGCGTTAGAATCTGCTATCTTTATCGATCCAGTGTCCAGTGAGAATTTCATGACATTTCACGGATTGGAAGTGAAGTTATTGCGTTTTAAGTGTCAGTATGTTTGTGTTATCGGTGCGAAAATGACCTTCGATCAAAGAGCCAACATTAAATTTTGTTTTAAAATTGGTAAAACTTTTACCGAAACGATTTAATTGATGGAACAAGTTTATGGCGATGATTGCCTTCAAATCAATCAAAATTCGTGATCACCGAAAATTCCATCGAAACTGTGCTTGAATTCATTAAAAATCAGCCGAAATCATCATTGAAATTTATGGAAATGGAATTGAACATTTCCAAAACATCGATTTATCACATTTTGACCGAACATTTGGGCTTACGAAAGGTGTGTGCACGGTTTGTTCCGCCCAAATTTACTGACGACCAAAAATTGCTCAGAATCGATCGACGCTTGTGATCGATTATTTGACCAAAAATCACATTTTAACCAATAACCACTCGCCGTATTCACCTAAATTGGCACTGTGCGACTTTACCTTTTCGGAAAAATGCATTTGCCCATGAAAGGAAAGCATTATGCAGACGTAGAGGCCATTCAAAGGGCTTGCACCGGCATACTGGCGGCCATACCGGCCAACGAGCTAAAGCACTCGTTTGACATGCTTTTGGATCGTGCAAAAAGCTGTATTGAAGCAGAAGGAGACTATTTTGAATAAAATAAATTGATTTTGCCGAAAAAACCATTTGTACTGTTTTTTTTTAAAAGTCCTATTTACTTTGCAACATTCCTTGTATATGTATATATATACACATACATATATGCGCACATATGTACAAAAGAAGTCGAAGTTCATGATGAAAAATGAATTCAATTTCACAAAAGAGAGTTTTAAACTCCTTGGGATACCTTTCTTTAAGCAACTCACACAAATATTTTTTGACTGGCTGAATAAGTCTCTACCAGGCTCCTCCCATGTGAGGGGTCAGAGGCGGGTTGAAAAACCAAGTGCACTGTTTCGTTGTTATTTTAACTTAATTAATTTCATTTTAAAGCCAACTCTAATGTCCTTAATACCCCCACTCGCACTTTTAAAATTAGTTCCGTTATCTATATATATAAAACAGTTTGTCTTGACTGACTGTTTACAGTTACCGTCGCTAGGCAACGACTGCGTAAGCGATAGTAAAGCAGAAACCGAAAGCGGACCTACGTATATTCTGCTTCGCGTTGCGGGCAGATGTACATATGTATGTTTGTATATTATTTGTTCTAATTGATCTCAATAAATTATAAGATGTTATTATTTAAATTTTCTGGAATTATTGATTGTATCGTCGGATTCAACTATCGATAGTTTTGATGCTCTAGCACATAGAGCATCCGACACATGCCCATCTGTAGCATCTCAGCTGATCGCATATTTACAGCGACTTACCGTTTTAGTGTTAGCTAACAACGCTACAAATGTATTATGAACAAATCTAAGAGTCATATACCGTTAAGCCTATTTTGTGAGTGTATTCATGCGATTTACAAAAGCAGAAACACACCTTTTACATTCAGAACAATCATATTTGGAATTGAAGACACAAATTAGTGTTGAATTAAAAAATTTAATCCATACTTATATATGGATGTATGTATGTACAAGTATATAAGCGGATAACGCCTGCATGAAAAATTTAAATGTATGTACATATCAGGGTTGCCGAACGCTCCAATTTTGGCGGAACGTCCCGATTTATAAATCAAAATTAAATGGATGCGTCGGACTTTTCGGTACATAGTACTTATTGTACTATATTTGCTATTTGGAAAATTAACTCTTTAAAAAACTTTAGAGAGCGTCGAAAGAAGAATATCATATACAAGTAGTAAATAAACTTATAAATTTAAGCACATTTTACTTAGCTCAGCAAAGGCGGGCAAGACCTGCTAGTATTATATAGTAAATAAACTTGTAATTATAAGCACATTTTACTTAGCCCAGCAAAGATTGCAAGACCTGCTAGTCCATGTATAATTCGGTGGGAAATACACGTCGGCAGCCAACATCGAAACACATGCATGAACGAATTACAAGACAAATCCTCAGCTACTTCGAGATGGACTCACGGGATAAAAAATGCTCTTGCAGTTGGTTCTATTCGATATAATGGAAGCTGTCCTATCACTGGTGATTGACACAGAGTTTTTTTGTTTTTGCAGTGCTGACAATAGTCAATGATTGTAGTCAATGATAGTGATGATTGTCTAAGATTGGAAATCACAAATGGAATTCAGTACCCATATGACAGTTTTTTACGTGATAGTAATGTATCAGCAATTTCGTAATCGGATACTCTTTTGCTCAAAATAACAGGATTTTTCATATCAAGGTCAAACTCATTTTCATTAAAATCTAGCCTTCTCTGAGTCTAAGCAAACCATCATCTGACAAAATAATTGGTAGTGATTTCAAGCTGCTTGAACTACGTATTGGTTCGTCTTTTTTCAAACATTCTATTTCGGTCTGGTAGCAATCTATTTGTATTCTCCTAAATATCAACATTTCGGCTCTTTCTAATTCTTTCGCGGTAAGTTCGTCGTCCTCGAATTTGATTCGCTTAAGCTTTGATATATGTACATACCTCAGTAAAATTGATATATATGCAAAATTTGTTTTTGATATTACCGTTATTTTAAAAGATGGCACCTGGGACTAAAATTTGGTGTCCCTAGGTCTTATAGTCTCCGAGATATAGGCGATAACACGAATGGAAAATCGGGAAGACGCGCATAGGGGGGAAGTGGGGGGGGGGGGGGAATCAACAAAATAAAACAAACTTGCACAGCGTACACACATAAAGCATCTTTGTGAAAATAAGACCAAGTAGTGCCCGCAGCTGTTGTTGTTGTTACTACTTTGCTCAGGCACTCGAGACACGCATAATTATTCTACAGATATGTACAGAGTATTTCAAAGTCGGGATACCCGACTTTAGCTTCTCTACTTGTTCAAGACAAGAAATGTCCCCTTAATTAAATACTAAATATATTTATGGATTTTTAATTATCAATATCTAATAGCTATATATAAAAAAATAAAAGTAAAAATCTAATATTCAAGAGTTCCTAAGAAACTTAGAATAGGTATAGGTATATCTTTGTACCTATGCCACCGGTCTCAGGAATCAATTCGAAAATCTTGAATATGTATAAGACAATTTCTGAATCTGTCCACAGAAATGTGTTCGTGATGTTCATCTGCAAATCCTTCTTTATTATTTTGCTAAGTCTAGCTCCAAACAATGTACCCTGAAGCTCTAGTCGCGGAATTGACATTGGTTTAATTGGTGCAACTCGTGATTTGGCCAGTATCAAAATACTTTCGGCTTTTGTATTGTGTTCAAAACGTAAATATGCACAAGTCGCATTCGTTTAATAGCAAGAAAGTCATTGCTCTTGTTGTACCAAAGTCACATATTCTACCTAAAGAATTACATAAAGTTTTCCAAATTTCAAAATGTTCGTCTGTGATGATGTCGTCCCAACTTATACCACTGCCCCAAATTGCTTGGAAAAGTATCTTATTATACTCTGTACATGAAATGTACAAGAGTATATTAGGTTTGCGGGAGCTGAAAAATGTAACAGGCAGAAGGAGGCGTGGCAGACCCCACAAAGTATATATATTATTGATCAGCGTGACAAGACGAGTCGATCTAGTCCTGTCTGTCCGTCTGTCCGTCCGTATGAACACCTGGATCTCAGAGACTATAAGAGATAGAGACACCAAATTTTGCACAAAGATGCGTTATGTGTGTATTCTGTACAACCCCCCACTTCCCCCCTATGGGGGTTTTCCCGATTTTTCATTCGTATAATCGCCTATATCTCGGAGACTATAAGACCTAGGCACACCAAATTTTAGTCCAAGATGCCTTGTGTGAATACGCAGAAAATTTATATTTTGGAATTCCCCTCCCTCCCCCCTCTCCCCCGCAAATGCGATTTTCTCTAACTCCCGTAATTCTTGGAATTTCGAACTAAAATTTTGCAAATACCCCCAGTTAGTAAATTTGTGTCCGTATGCCAAGTTTCACTATGATAGACCGATTTACCAAGAAGTTATAGCCATAAATATATTTGCTGCTGCAGCGCTGCTCAAGCGCTGCCCGCGGCTGTTGTTGATGTTGCTGTTTGGTTGACTGCGAAAATGCTTACACAGACACGAATTGATGCGCATAGGCATACATACACTCACACAGACGCAATTGCTATGTAATTGTGCAATTATACACCCTTTACGTGAGTTCGAATACCGAGAGAGGTAAAATCAATCAAATTTTTTTTTTATTTTCTTAATTTTTTTTATTTTCTATAATTATTGTAAACATATGTACAGAGTATTTCAAAGTCGGGACACCCGACTTTAGCTTTTTTACTTGTTTGAAATAAGAACATTTGAAAGAAGTCCCAACGGATCGAAAACTGACATTGTTAGCTTTAATACCTCGCCCTTTGTTGGTCTTCTAGTCAATTTTAAAAGTTCAAAGTGCGACTTTGTAAATTGAAAGTAAAAACGTATTTTTCATAGTCCCAATTCAATGGGAGTTCCTGAGTCAAATTATTACTTTCTTGTCAGTCGCCAGATCAGAAGTGTATATTTGTTCTATAACCTCTGGTAAATTTGAAGTCCAATTACACATTAACATTTTGCTCCAAAAAATAAAACTTGGATTTCATACACCTTAGGTCTGTGTTGTCTGTTCTTGCTACATAAGATTCTTTGTGCATGTCTGGTCGTTTCTTGAAGCTGAATTTGTCAAAGCATTTCTTTTATGTCACCGACAAAAGCTATTTTGTGTTTCCGAAAATGTATCAACACAGAAAGTTGATTATAAAGGTCTGGGCCTGACAAAAGAAAATCGTTTAGACAAAATCCATGGCTTTTAGCCGCCGCATCGAAAACAATTCTAAGCTTGTCTGGTTCATTGTAGTATTGAGCACTCCAAAATGTGAAACTGGAATCTTTTCTAATATTTCGTTAAACAGCAGTGGATTACGAATTTGATCAATGTCTTCGACTGATAACAATCAGAGAACTGCAACGAATACTACATTTTCGGTCATACTCGAGTACTTATTTACCCATACTCGCTATGATTATTTCATTTGGGTATAGTGAGTCACTATTAGTGACAAGCAATGGCTGGTTGCGAACGAGGCCTCAACGAACACTCAGTTCGAATCAAAACTACAAAGTGAGCGGTTGTGACCGAAAGTTCTTGCATGAATGCAAGCAATGACCGGTTGTGAACGAACCCTCACCAACCAGTCAGTTCGACTCAAAACTGCAAAAACTCAGAAGTGAGCGGTTGTGAGCGAAACTGTTTGCCTGCGTGCAAGAAATGATCGAACGTCGTATTTACAATCATGCCCGCATGACCGAAATGACCAATGATATCGGCGCGTGCACTTGCATTTTCTATTGTTTTTTCGGCTATTATTTCAATTATAACTTCATATACAAGTATATGCATATAAATTAAATGGAATCTATGGAAACTATTAGCGAAAAGAAATACCTTTATTCAAAATAGTTATGCTGTTTTAATTTATATTAATTTGCATACTTTAGGATATTTGAGTTCCTTTTTTAAGAAATAAAATCATGATGAATATCATAATATATTGTTTTCATTCTGTACCTCTTTATTAAAAATACATACATATACACATGTTTGCGCATAATTGCAAACAACACATGGACGCACAAATACATAAATATGTTCGTACATGCATTTTTTAATGGTACTCGGGTAAAACCCGCGCAATACTCGATACATACTCGGATAAAACCTGCGCAATACTCGAGTAATACCCAAGTACAACTCGCGCAATACCCAAACAATACTGAGCTATACTCGTTCGATCAAACGCTTATTTTCGAAAGTCTGGTTTGATTCGATCAGGACCCAGTCATCTTAAACCAAGTGACCGAGCCTGAACTGTTTGAAAGCAAACCAATCAAGGCTGGTACCCGTTCGCAATGAACAAAATACTCGAAGTGACCGAGTCTGAACTTTTTGAAAGCAAATCAATCAAGACCGGTGCTTGTTCATAAAAATAGAACGATGGCTCGTTCAAGTTCGATCATAAGAAAAATGCTGAGAGTACTCAACTCGTTCGAGCTCGTTTGCAGCCAAGCAAAGATCTGATTTTATTGAATTTTCAGCACGGGTGGTCGAACATACGCTTTGCAGTTCTCTGATGTGTATCAAGGTCGTAATTAAATCATAAAATGTTATGAGTCTTTCATATTTATCATCCTTAATTACCGGGAAACATTTGACTTTCTCAATTAACTGCCTTATGATATGATCAGAATCACCAAATCGTTCTTTCAAAATATTCATGATTATTTCAACATGGTGGTAACACCAATAGTGCCTGAACACAATCTCTAGCCCGTCCTGCTGATGCCTTTCGCAAACGATTAATATTCTCATAATTAGTAAATCGACATGCGCCAGTGCTACATTCAAATTCCGAGAAAAACATAGGCCATACCATTGGATCACCAGAAAATGTTAGTAAATCTTGTCGAATCGTTTGTCTATCCATAAGAGTTTCGTTGGCGCCATCTTCTTGTTGTTCATTTGTATGAGAATGTTGAACGCTATGCTCCTGGGATTGACCATCAACATCTCGCTTGATTACCCCTTTCGGAGTAGATGCAGGCAATAGTAAATGTTTGTTTGGCATTACAGTGTCCTTAGTCGTCTAATTGTGTAAGTGTGCCATGCTGCTTGCCAATATTCGGGTCTGGACGTGGCGTGTCCATAACTTGATGTTGCTAAGCAACCTTTCCAGCTTTGTGGTTTTTCTTGTTGTTGGAACGCGTATGACGTCACAATGTTCCACGCAATCCAATCGTTCCCACCAATAATATCACCAACTATACAACATGTATATATACAGCTTTTATGCTTGAGTCTGTTCAAGCGCAGCTAACAGTACATGCATACCACAGCTTTTAATTTTTGTAATGCGCTTTGCTGTCGATTTCTCCGTTACACACTCAATATATACATACACTCGCAATTGTCGTCGTTCATGTGAGTATGTACGTATACGTGTGAATTTCAGTATGTGTGTATGTCCGAGATCGTGCTTAGCAATCATACACAACTTCCAGGAATTTCTGACCAAATCAAGCGTCGCTTTTGTGCAATCCAAGTTCCGTTCTGTTGGCTTCTTAGCACTATGTTACGTAATCCAATCCAATGGCCGTTCTGTTGTCTTCGAAGGACCATGTTGCGTCCCGGAGGACGTTATCATTACCTGTTATAACAGAAAATATATTTATATATCCAGCTCGAACGTCCTGTCGCTCTAGCAAGATTCAGTAGTTGGCACGAGATTCGCTGGTGTCAATCGATTTTTCCAGTCCCAAGCAGAACGTCATTAAAAAAGACCGTTACAAGAAAACCACAATGTTGATCAAATAAAAGTGTATGCCGATGATGTGAAGCTAATTTTTTCGTATAAAGACCCACTTTATCATTCTCGTCCAGACTAGGTACTTATGCGATTGACAATATACCATTGCACTGTATATTTACAGTTGAAGATCTTGTAGTTCTTTTTGATCACATTGATCATTGAATTTCAATCTTCACATCTCCACTATCGTTAACAAAGCTAAGGGTGTTCTTGGTTTTATTAAACGTTGGTCCAGAGAATTTAACGACCCCTACACCACCAAGTTACTGTACAGTTCTCTAGTACGGCCAGTGCTAGAATACTGCTCATGTGTTTGGTGTCCTCAGTATAAATTGTATCAGGATCGGTTCAGAAACAGAAATTTCTTTTTGCTCTTCGTGGTCTAAACTGGGATCTAAATCTACGATTACCTTCCTACTCCAGTAGGAAGCTCACCGTAGAATACTTCTTGTTCTGTTCCTCCACAAATTGATTGTCGGAGATGTTGATTCCTCTATGCTTTTAGGCCGTATCAATTTTTCGGTTCCTTCTAGGCCAACAAGGAACTTTCTGCCTCTTCAACTTAACAGATGCACTAGTGATTACCCCATGCACAATCCTTTTCGAGTATTATGCGTTAATTATAATACTTTTGACTTTTTAATCTCAAGTGAGCTCTCTCTCTCTCCTCACTAAAATCTTCTATTTTCAGCTACCTCCGACAGAATCACTGATCACCACTGCTGTGAGTAGGGGGAATAGCTTCCCGGACTGGCTAATAAATGTTCCCCCAACGGGTCAGTGATTCTTCAACTTTAATTTTTGATTATATTTTATCTTTTATTATTTAAGTATTTTAATTTTATTTTGTTTTCTTCTATCTTTTGTTGCTATATTTTTTCATCTCCACTTCTTTTTTGATACGTCTAATAACGTATCTGACTACTCTCTGCTGTGAATCGGGGCATAGCTGGCCTTTGGCAATTAAAAATCCCCCACCGTGTCGGATTCGTTATTAGATATTTTTGTCATTTTTATATGCTTTTTTATTTCTTTAGTTTTACTAAGTTTAAGTTCTCTATTGTATTGTATTGATTTTTTTATGTACATCGACTGCATTGTTTGTCGGTGGAAATAAATAAATATACATGCAGTGGCGTGCAAAAATGAGTACATGTTTGCAGCCATTGAGTGTTGGTCCGCCTAAAAAAGTTAGTATCGAAGCAACTGAATCCAAATTTTTTCTGGTTATTCTCTCAATATAAGTATATCTTAACAAATCCATGTACAAAACAAGACATAATCATTTAAATCTTAACGTAAAAAAATTATAAACACAAACAACTAGTATATTGTATATTGTAATGTGGTCTCATTTTCAGAATACGCGTATTTGTCACCAAAGTCGCAATGTTGGGTCTGCAAAGTTTTTAACTAGTCTTCTTTTTTCATAATTTCATCAATTTTTATTGGATCAAGACTCCACTAAGTAAAACAGCCTCAGACCAGGTCATGTCCGAGTGTTTCACTGTATCCTGGACGTGAGCTTTTTGCATCGACTCTCCGGGCTTTCTCCAACAATATTGTAATGTGGTCTCATTTTCAGAATACGCGTATTTGTCACCAAAGTCGCAATGTTGGGTCTGCAAAGTTTCTAAATAGTCTTCTTTTTTCATAATTTCATCATTTCCTATTGGATCAAGACTCCACTAAGTAAAACAGCCCCAGACCATGTCATTTCCGAGTGTTTCACTGTATCCTGGACGTGGGCTTTTTGCATCGACTCTCCGGGCTTTCTCCAACAATATTGTAATGTGGTCTCATTTTCAGAATACGCGTATTTGTCACCAAAGTCGCAATGTTGGGTCTGCAAAGTTTTTAAATAGTCTTCTTTTTTCATAATTTCATCAATTTTTATTGGATCAAGACTCCACTAAGTAAAACAGCCTCAGACCAGGTCATGTCCGAGTGTTTCACTGTATCCTGGACGTGAACTTTTTGCATCGACTCTCCGGGCTTTCTCCAACAATATTGTTTCGCGTCCGATTTGTATCGATTAAATTTGGATTCGCCCGGCAATATAACTTTTTTCCAGTCATTCACAGTACAGTTTTTGTGAGCCTTTGCAAATTTTAATCGAGCTTTGATGTTCTTTCGTCTTAAGGCCGGTTTCTTCTTTCTCAATTCTGAGATTTACGTTGTGCGCTTAAGTGCTCGATATGCAATCCATTGGCTAACTGGCTTGCCGGCAGCATCATTAGGGCTCAAATTCTTGTCTTTTTTCATCCTTTGCATCATAAGTATTGATGTAAATCCGAAATGAACATCAATGTTATATATCGGAAACGAAAATCGAAAAACTTAACATCGATACATCGATTTTTAATAAAAATGTTTTCCATTCATATTCATATTAAAATTTTTAAAGAAAATTAATTTGGAGATCTGCTCTGAAAATATGCGGTTATACCGTTCATTTAAAATACAACCTGGCGCTGAAGGATTGCACAGAAGTCCCAAGTAGAACAATATACTTCTCGGCAATATGATGCGAAGTGGTTTTAAGAGTGACAAAGGAAATTAAAGAAAATTTAGTCGAAGGTATGCCACATATAATTAAAAGCGTAATTAAAACTGACAAAGTAGAAAAAAAAAGTTTCCTTGGATTCTGATAAGCGTCGTGCGAAAGTTTCAAAATACGCAAAATTGAGTTCATACTAGTTGTTTTGGATTTCATTTTTTCTATGCTAAGATTTTACATGATTATGTTTTGTTTTGTACATGGATTGGTTAAGATATATTGAGAGAATAACCAGAAAAAATTTGGATTCAGTTGCTTCGATACTAACTTTTTTAGGCGGATCACAACAATAGTGGGGGGTGCATCGAAAAAAAACTCAGGCCCATACTTTCTCGGACTTAGGCGAATCTGTATACCAAGTTTGGTTATTCTAGCTCTTATACTTTCTGAGATCCTTGCATTCGTACAGACAGACCGGACGGACAGACGGACATGGCTATATCGACTCGTCTTGTCATCCTGATTAATAATATATGTATATACTGTGTGGGGTCTACCACGCCTTATTCTGCCTGTTACATACATTCGCCAAAAACTTGTGTACCCTTTGGGTACAGGGTATAATAAAAACAAGAAAGAAGTGCTAAAGTGAAGCGTAAGGCTCGCTTCTTAAATACCCTCTACCTGTCACTTAAAATGAAAAAATCAGAATGCATCAGAAAAAAACACAAACTTGTCCTTTCTCGCACTTAGGAGAATCTGGGTACGAAGTTTGTTTATTCTATCTTTACCATTTAACCCTTTCGGTACAGGATATAAAAAGCACAGAACTAAAATATACGTGTATATGTTATGTATATTTATGTGATTGTAATATTCTATACATATTTTTTTTCAGCCCGTTGCCGAAGTACCATTCCGCATCAATATGGAAAACGATGATATATCGCGAGATGCTCTCAAGTCCCTAATTTTTGAAGAAACGTTGAAATTTAAAGAGCGACAGCCAGAGCAAACGATTTAAAATGTACAGCAAAAACAAAACTATGCTACCATATTTTGACACGTTGATTAACTTGGACACCTTGATTAACCGTTTTATATTTACAGTTACCGCCAATTATTGTGATTTATAAAATAGTTCACTAATTAAGATGATTTTGTGCATGCATCATGCATGTAAATTTCAATGTTTCGTTAAAAGTAAATAAATCTATCAACAAGTATCAATAATTATAGAAATATAAAATTAAAAATTTTAATTATTTCCGAAAGTGTATGTGCACATAATTAGATTTGAATATTTATTTGTGCTAAAAATCGAATAAGGTAATATATTGAAAGGAATTATATAAACAATAATAGTATGAAAGAACAACATTTTATTAAAAGTATTTACATTATTACTGTCAGAATTATTTTGTATATATATTTCATTCATGAAGTAATATTCTATTTAAATTCAATCATTTTTAGAGTAGGGGAAATCAAAATAAATATAATTGCGTACCTTAAGGGTCCACAGTCCCGTTTTTCTAACAAAAATAAGTTGATGCCCTAGATAAAATAGTCAACCACGAAGATTTTGCTTTTTTTTATTCAACACGTCGTTGTGCAGCTATGTAAAATACGATATAGTAATGCCTTTTCTGGCAAATACAAATTTTGATTAGTAAGCTTATGGGTTATGAAAATTATATGATTAATTAAATTTTTTGATAAATTCAAAGTTGCAGTACTTAAACTGAAATTGTTACCATTTTATTGCCTTGTAACTTGTTGATCTGAAATTCTACGCTCGTTCAGTGGTATCTGTTGTAAGTTTATCCTTAAAATACTATCACTTATAATTTTGAATCCATCAAGTGCTTGTCCCCTTTTTAACAATACCTGTACAAATTTATATTACAATGGAATGGCATTTATGTAATTCTAAATTTATTTGTGCGGACGCGTTAACCTGCAACCAGAAAAATAAGTAAAACAGATAATTATAAATACAAAAATAAAAAATCGAAATTTAAAAAGACAAAATCTATCTTCTAAAATAAAGAAATAGGTGATAAATTTCTGCTTCTACAATTTTCAAAAATTCATAGTTTGGTATTAATAATAATTTGAATAAAATTTATTACAAGCGGACAGATGAGAACAGCAACTTTTATCCTTTTTTTTATTATCATTGAATCATAGCTTATCTAACAGATTTTAGTACTGGAACTACCAATATTGTTCTGATAGTTGTGTTTTAGAAACTTTCAAGCAGATCTACTTACCTGCTTTTGAAGATTTTCAAAAATTTTATCTCGAAACTCATGCAAATGTAATTATTAAGATTTCAAACCCTTGAAGGTCTGCCATGCTGAATTCGGAATGATATCAGAATGAAAAATTGTTTCCAATTTTTCTTCTTGTGTTATAATTTGTCCAGACATTGTTATTCAATGCAATATGCTTGCATCACTCATTTAAAATTTGAATTATGGTTTGAGGCGGCATTCTAAAATATTTAAAATAATTGTTGAAGTTATTGGTAATACTAAAAACCAGTCACAGCATCTTATAAGGACTCAACGACGTTATTGTAGTACATTATTCTGATCAGTTCCTTTAATTTCCGGTACAGGCGAGATGACCATGTAAACAGAACATATAATGCCAGTAAAGTGCTATTAATATTAATATAACCTTTTTAGTATCATTTTC
The DNA here is from genome assembly GCF_003285725.1 of Scaptodrosophila lebanonensis. Taxonomy (NCBI): domain Eukaryota; kingdom Metazoa; phylum Arthropoda; class Insecta; order Diptera; family Drosophilidae; genus Scaptodrosophila; species Scaptodrosophila lebanonensis. Next base: position 930,287 of record NW_022060600.1, on the reverse strand, counting down.
CATGCGTATAATTCGAATGCATGTTAACTTTGAGAATTATTAATTTTTGAACAGACCCGTATTTATATAGTATGATATCAATATTTAAGTAAGATCCAATAAAAATTATCAGATAAAGGAGACACCTAAAATGGCAGCTATATTTCTACTTTGGCTCTTCTATTATTTTTACTAAAAGGTATATCATATCTAAATATTTATATGAGTCTTATTAAAACTCAGTATAAATAATAGTCACGAATGCAAAGTATTTCCACTATGGTTACTGTTTTTGTGAGATGAGAAGCATCAATGCCCATTGTGAAGTGTATCAAGTATAACAGAAAATCAATTAAGGCGGTTAATTCAAAGGTTTAAAATTTCAGCTGGCATTTTTTATTTGTATGAACGTAAATATCGAGAAATATAAGAATGAGCATCAAAACATTAATACAAATTCTCCATTTCCATAGCCTTCACTAAAAGGTGTCAGTGTACATGGTTTTTGTATACGTATGTTTAGCATAATAAATTTAAAACGCAGTGACCGCCTCTCTCAATATCCTGGTTCCTGAATCGTGTGGACTCTGCGCACTGCGACTGTGTCAGATCACTAAAAGCCGCATGGTGCCAAGTCATGCAATATGCGGAGGGGTAGATTGTTGAAGTGCTATTTTTTGTCATAAAATCAGTCACAAGTGTTTACCGATTTTTGGTTATCAGTCAACTTCTGCTGAATGAAGCAAGAACCAGACGCAATTGTTTCACCAAAGCGCGATGAGTCGCTGATTTTGAGATATAAATTACATTTCAATTAATTACACAGAAGATTTTGGCCGCTTTTTGATTGACTTTATTGTTATAAAGCCTTAGAACATTCAAATCACTTTTACCGATTCATATGCCATGGTGGCGTTCAACAGCTGTTGGGAAACACTGGGTAAATGTGACATTTGTGACTATGGCTGCCTTTATATTTAACTTATAAAAATGAATCTAAAAAATCATTGTAAATACATAAAATTTAAAATACTACAATATACAAAATATCACAATTTGTACTCATTAACAGTCTTTGAAAGCACAATTAAAATGTCAAATATTTTAGACCTTTAACAAAAATAAATTCAATGAAAATGTTATGTAATTAGGAGCGATTTCGTACCTATCGCTTTTATTGCAACTACATATACAAGTAGTAATAAGACCATATAAGGTCTAAAAACAAGTTGGTCTATTGGTGTATAAAAAAGGTTTCTGTCCCAAGCTTTTATAAAAAATGATCTCGATGTCTATGCATCTATATAAATTTTTTCATCATGCTGATTATATACTCGTACATACCTATAGCATGAGGTCTGGAAATCCCTTTCATACATAGTTCTGATATAAATTTAGTAATTTAAAAAAAATTAACTTCTCATTTAGTCTTAGTATGTCCTATTGGGGAAACTAAGCCACACGTAAAATGATTTATATGTAATACTAGAATCGTGTTATATCTCTACGGGAGGTCTACCACGTGTCCTTGCATTCAAATTCAACAAAATATAGTATGTAGTATAGGCACAAAACAAGTAATAGTATAGTAATAGCAAAAATTAAAATTTTGTGTCAGTAAGTACGTTCAGTTAGAATTTACCTTCTAAATTGGTGTTACGTATGTCGAAATTATGTGGAAAAGTTTTTGTGTACAAATTGTCAAAGGTTAAAAGCATACAATTTTATCTTGTAATAAACAATATATTTGTCCAGGAAATATTTGTAAAGAAATTTATAAGTTGTTTGTTTGTTCCTTAGATACAGCTCGGGTTTAAAACGAAATTTGAAGAGTACTCCAATGTTGAATAAATCTGGTGTTAGTAGCTTTAATCAATAAAACGTTTTCATTGAAATCACTTTAAATAATGATGCTCATTGTAATATGAATATAACAAAGCGAATTTTATTGATTAATGGTACTAATCTTAGACAAACGTGTGTTTATACTTGTTTAAATATAAATATTACTAATATGAATCAAATCTCATTATTAGATTAATAATTCCTTTTTAGTTTTCATAATGTAATAAGTGGAATTAACTGTTTAATATCATACCTTAATAGTGTAAATTTATTTATCTATTGTAGAACAATTAACGCGTAACTCGAACACCTAAAATTATAAAATGTAAATATATACTTGGCATAACCATAAAATACAAATTTTTCACAAAACACATCACTTATTAATATTTCTGTACGTTACTGTCGCTATAATTTAACTAAAAATGTGTGTTAAAAAATTTAATATTGAATTTTTTCATGCTGTTAGCCAAATTAAATAATGCTTTTAACTAAATTTCATATTTGTCTAAAAACTATCATGCCTAAAATACATTTTGGATGTTGCATTGTATTGTGCGTATTTATTTGTCTGGGTTACACTGTGTATTATCAGTGGATTTAAGATATACAGGGGTGCCCCAGAACTCTCTTCCGCTCAAGTTTCGCCCTAAAACCAATTCTGCCACAGGAGTTTGTTTTCCAGGAGCTTTGATTAAAAACACGAACAAAGATATTTTTGCATTAGAAAAAAAAGACAAACTCGTCTTTCTCGGACTTAAGAGAATCTGGATACCAGGTCATTCTAGCTCTTACACTTTCTTAGATCCTTGCGTTCATACAGACGGACAGACAGACAGACGTGGCTATATCGACTCGTTTTGTCATCCTGTTCAAGAATATATACACTTTGTGGGGTCTGCCACGCTTCCTGTGTGTTACATATAGTACATTCACACAAATATGCATCAAAAATATTTTGCATATCCTATGTAAATATTATTGAATTATCAAATTACTAAATGTTATACTTAAAACACCAGCATTCACACGTAGCATCCAAAATAACTTAGCAATAAAGAGGCCCCCTAGGCTCAAAATGAAAATTACATTTTTCGAACATCACATTTTGCTGAATTAAGTCTTATTGTGTGATTTGAACGAAAGTTGAAAATAAAATACATACTATAATTGACGCAATTCTCGTTTCAAATAAGAACCACATAACTATTTTTTTTTAAGTTTTCTTCATTTATCGAACTTCTCTCTCGGAGACTTACGATAAGTAGTCAAATCTTAATCTAATATACTTATTTAATTAATTGCAATTAAAAATTTGAATTATGGCCCTAACTGTTGTTGCTGGGTGGGGAGGTCTCTTCGCCGGAGTCGTGTTGGCTAGCCTGCCAAATCAAATTCTGCGCAAGTCTATTTGGATGGTACCGAAGCTTAAGCTGGTACTTTGCTTTCACCTTGGCGATTTCATCTTTAACAGATCTCACATGTAAATCTTTCCGGATATTTTCACTCCGTATGTACCTGGGTTCCCTGTGTGGAAGCGTTTCCCCATAGTTCAGATCCATATGCCCGAATTGGTTTGAGAACTGTATTGTACAAGAGTTCTTTGCACTCCAGTTTTAGAGGTGAACGGACATTCAAGAGCCAATGTAGATAAATAGCTTTTAGTTTCAGTTGATCTCTCTTCGCTTCGATGTGTTTGCGTCAAGTAAGCGGTCTATCCAAATGGATACCAAAGTATGTTACATCTTTTTTTTTGTGGATTATTAAAGTTGTTTAGCGGCAATGGAGTACAAGTTTGTTTATTTAGCGTAAAGGTGGCATGTTTGAACTTTTGCTCGTTTACATGTATCGCCAGTCTGCTAGCCATTCTTCTATGGCCACGAGGTGAGATAACAAGAATTCTGTAGCTCTTGTTGGGCTCTTGGAGTGACTTAGGATGGCAGTATCATCAGCAAATGTCGAAATTGTTGTATGACTGTTTGTCGGTGTACCTGCTGTGTATATGATATACAGTGTCCAAGCACGCTCCCTTGGGATACACCAGCTTCAATTTGATTGTATTCGGAGAGGAAATCTTTGCATCCGACCGCGAAACTTCTTTGCTGTAGGTATGACTTTATTTTATGAATGTTCTGTGGCAGTAATATTTTGATTTTGGGAACTAAGCCATACAGCCAAACGCGGTCGAAAGCTTGGATGACATCCAGAAAAACAGCGGTGTGTAGGTGCTGTTAGATGAGATTCAGGAGCAGTTTTTCGAATATCTTCTATAGGCACGGCAGGAGATTGATAGGTTTATATGATGATGGCTGAGATTTGTCCTTTCCGGCTTTATGGTTCATTGTGATGACAGATTTTCTCCATTGTTGAGGATAATAGCCCCATTTCATCATGCTGTTGAAAATGATGGTGAGCTCGGCAATTAACCCTCTAATACCCAGCCCTGCCTTTTGGCGGGGTCAACAAAAAATTCCATAAAAACGACAAATATAAATATTTTTAAATAAGGGGATTCCCAAAATTCAGATACCTAACCCTTAGGTATGCTCCCAATTCTTGAAAGGATATCGTCTTTAGTTTAAAGTAATCAGTTAATTAAATTCACTAAAATCGCTCTGAAGCTGAAACCGCCTAAAGGCGTGGTTGGGCATTCCGGAGTATTTTTCGTACTTATTTATTATACCCTGTACACAAAGGGTGAAAGGGTATACTAGTTTTGTGCGAATGTATGTAACACACAGAATGAGGCGTGGCAGACCCCACAAAGTATATATATTATTGATCAGGATGACAAGACAAAAAAGCTTTCGCTTGTCTTTGCATTCGGTCGTGTTTTTACTTAGCTCCGCTTTTAATTAATTTTCACTTTAAATTCCGAGCTTTTTTATAATTTAAATAACTCACGCAGATACGGGCTCAACTCCCGCTTCGAGTTGTTATTAAATATCGCCTTGTGAAAGACAGTGATTTTATATATTCTCCAATAATTAATATTGTTTGCGCCGCAGTTTTCTCTGTAATTGTTGTTGCATTCTTGATATATTTTTGCATACACTGTGCTTGAACGTGTAAACAACAACACAAATTCACTCGATTTAAAAGCTCTGCTAACCGCGCTAGCACCAAACACCCGTATTTGTTTTTGCTTTTTATTATCTCTGCCTATACTTCTAGCGTGTGGACTATACACGTGCCCTCTGCTTGTCATCTCAGCCATCTGTTTAGCTACTGCACTGTCAAACACACATCGTCGCTATGCTTACCTGTTGCATAAAAAATTGTGCGTTTAAAAACAAAATTGCAACCGATCAGTTTTTATCATGCTGGCTTTGCAATAACTTGTCGCATGTTAAATGCGTAGGACTTAATGGACGCGTACTGGATTTTATTTCGCTACGCATGGGACCCTATTGAAATGGAGATGCGAACTTTCATGGCGCAAACCAGGAATGGATTTAACGATATAAATGATGACTTAAGATCGCTTGCCTCCAAATTTGATGCTCTCGAGTACTTTTTTAACGGATTACAACTGCTGCCTGACTCTCCTAAAAGGAAAAGGAATAAACGTAACTCACTGACTGATTCTGATAATAATAATGTTTTGCAAATTTCAGTTCCTGACCGAGCTACTACGCCAAACTTGCTCATACTGTCGCCTACGTTTGATGCACCTGCACGGTCCCTTCAAACTGATAATTCTTTAATGATCTCGGATGGAATCCCTTGGTCACAGCAACCATCGTCTCCTCTTTTACCTGGTGCCTCTGTCACTGTCACCACAGATTTAGTTGCTGAATCAGAAAAGGGAACTTCTACAAATGTTACCACAACTACTCCAAGAAGGAGGCGTGGCAGACCCCACAAAGTATATATGTTCTTGATCAGCATCACAAATCAAATTTTGCACAAAGATGCCTTATGTGTGTACGCCCTATTGCCGTTTTCCCGATTTTCCATTTGTATTATAGCCTATATCTTGGAGACTATAAGACCTAGGGACACCAAATTTTAGTCCCAGATGCCTTATGTGTATTTTGGAATTTCCCTCTCTCCCCCTCTCCCCCGCATATCGTAACTCCCGTAATTCTTGGAATTTCGAACTTGGCAAATACCTCCATTTAGGTATTATAAGTCCAAATGCCAAGTTTCATCATGATAGGCCGATTTATCATTTATAGCCATATATGTACATAAGACCAAGTAGTGTCCGCCTCTTCTGTTGTTGTTACTGCTTTGGTCAGGCACACGAGACATACAAAGACACACACAAATACACTCATAATTATTCTACACATATGTACAGAGTATTTCAAAGTCGGGATACCCGACTTTAGCTTCTCTACTTGTTTATCTCCTGCTCGTATATAAGCCCTTCCTCTGATCTTAATGTTTATATGCACCATTTAGCCAAAATTAAATATATATCATCACTTATGTATGAAAATGATCACATTATTGTTTTAGGTGACTTTAACTTACCCTCTATTTTGTGGCCCCCCTCGTCAGACTCTAATGCTTTGTTACCTTTTATTCAAAATGATTTCGTAGATGGTCTTTTGGACCTCTCTCTAAACCAAATTAACGGTTTCAAAAACTTTCGTGCTCAAATGCTGGATCTCATATTTGTGGATGATAGCTCAATATACAATGTATCTACTATCAAACCTCTTTCCACTCCCGAAGATCCCTACCATCCGACACTTCAAATTCTGTTCGTGTGTTAATTTACTAAACACTGAATGCTATAAAAACTACTTAAATCGTTGCAGATTAAACTGTCGTGATGACCCCCGCCGTTTTTATGATTTCGTTAATTCAAAGCGCAAGACACACTCCTTACCGCTTTCTATGTTTTTGAATAGCCGAAAAGCGGATTCTGCTGGTGACATTTCCAACCTTTTCGCTACATTTTTTCAAAGCACTTATAGTTCCTCTACCTTTAATATATCAACTCCCTACCCATTCTGTTTACCTCATTCGACCATCCTCTGCAACCCTAAAATAATAGAATCTGATCTTCTCCAAAATTTAAAATCACTGAAGAATTCTTTTTCAACTGGTCCTGATCTAGTACCCAGCTGTGTCTTAAAATACTGTGCTTCTTCTCTGTGTCCCCCTCTGTTAAAACTATTTAATTGGTCTCTTATAATTTCTAATTTTCCCTCTCTATGGAAAGAATCTTTTATCACTCCCATTTTCAAGAAGGGGAACAAGGCTGACGTTGAGAACTACAGAGGTATCGCCAAATTATCGGCCATACCAAAAATGTTCGAAAAAATTATTACATCTCAGATACAACATCATTGTAAATCGATTTTCATTGATGCGGAACACGGTTTTATTACATCCCGTTCAACCTCCACTAATCATTTACGTTTTCTTCAAACGTTATTGACGGATTTATACAAAATCGACAAACCGACGTTGTTTATACTGATTTCAGCAAAGCTGTTGACTCTGTCAATCATGATATACTTATATTAATGTTTGTAATGTTGTTACTCTGTTAACAAACCAAAAAAACTAAAACTACTCAATATTCAAAGAACTTAAAACTCCTTTGCCTTCATGGCTTACAACTACTTACAAATACTTATTACTACTTAAACTACTCAACATGACGACGCGTTGCACAGCAGTCAGCCGCGCGTCGTTACACCTCCCCCTTTTTCCAAGGGGTCGAACGGCCCGATCGGTGGTGCTTTCGAATTTTTCTTCACCGTGCCATAATCGAAAGCCATATGTGTAGCAGCTGGGTGGCAGCGCTGCCACCCCTCGCGTTTGGCCACCTGTCAAAGCCACCTGTACCTTCACAGTCAGCTGCTCGCGCTGTCATTCTGTCGCCTCGTTGTTTTCGCTCTCCATTTCCGCCGCGTGGTACTGGCGTGTCGTCATCCTCTGGATTCTGTTGCTACTGGTGCTCGCGCCCTGCTGCTGGGCTTGTTGTTGCATCCGCTGTCGTGGCCGTTGTAAAGGCCGTTGCGGAATTGGCCGCTGTCGTAGCGGTTGTGCCGGCTGCTGCTGAATTGGCTGCTGTTGTCGTGGCTGCTGTAATGGGTGCTGTAATGGCTGCTGTGGGACTGGCTGCTGTTGCCGTAGCTGTTTAGGGATCGCCAATGGAACGGTTGCGGTACCCATACCGCCCATCTGGTATATTCGGCGCTGTGTGTGTATCTCAGGCGGTGTGGTAATCTACATCGCTTTACATGGCCTGAAACGTAACAACAACCTTCGTTTAATTATGTTTGTAGGCTTACATGAGCATCTTCTTCGGCTAGAACGGCAGCTTTGCTGTTCCCGCTTTGGTGGACGCCGGTGGGGTTGCTGTTGCTGTTGTCGGTGTGGCTGCTACGAAGCCGTCTGCTGCCGTTGTGCTCGTTGATGTGGCTGACCTTGTTGCCCGGACTGCCGTTGTGGCTGCTGTTGTGGTCGCTGAGGAATGGGCTGCTGTGGCCGTTGTGCAGTTGTCGGTGGCATGGCCCTGGTGACCATACCAACGCGGCTTCCGTCGTTGCCGCCTTCGTCGGCCTCGCTGTTCTCTGCATTCACCGCTTTCAAGTCTCGTACATGTGCCGTTCTACCTCTGCCGCCCGCTACTGGTCCCACACGCACTATGACTGGGGATATGAATGCTCGCACCGTGAATGGTCCATCGAAGCGAGGCGCCAGCTTGGCCGCAAACTGCTCGGCTGCGTTGGACAGGTGATGTTGTCGCACGAGCACCTCGTCGCCCAGTTTGGGTCGCCACTCGCGTCTCCGCAGATTGTACTGGCGTGCCTGATCCTCGCTGGCCACCCCTTGGTTTCTTCTTGCTATACGGGCAACAAACTGTAGCAGCGTCGCGTGTGTTTCTGGGCTACCTGGTGCTGCCTCAGGGGCATCAGAATCCCTGCCGTACAGTGTGTGTGGATGCCGTGGTTCTCTCCCAAATAGCATGAAAGCCGGTGAGTAGCCCGTTGCGTCTGAAATGGCTGTATTAATGGCCAATTGTGCTTCCGGCAGTTGTTCGTCCCACGTGTTGTGCTGCCCGTCCGCCAGCTGGGCAATCAATGTTTTGACCGTTCTATTGGTCTGCTCCGTGGGATTCTCCTGAGGTGTGTATGGTGCCGTCAGTTGTTGCTGTATGCCTGCCTCGGTGAGGAACTGCTTCAGCGCGCGGCTCGTAAACTCCGCTCCGTTGTCTGTAATGAGCTTTATTGGTGTGCCAAACCGCGCCAGGATCCGCTCTCATAGGGCCAGCTTCACTGCCGCCGCTGTTGCCTTGCGGATGGGGACCAGTTCTGCCCACTTCCTGAACTTATCCACCAGGACCAGTAGATACGCGTTTCCTCGTTTGGACCGCGGCAGTGGCCCCACAAAATCGGCGCAGACGACGTCCCCCGCTGCCTCCGCTGGTTTGAAATGCATCTTGCATACTTCGCCACGTCGCGATACAGACCAGGCCAGTGGTATCGGTCTGCAACGCGCGCACAGGTTCGGCGTACTCCCATATGGCCCGCCGTTGCGTCGTCGTGGCATTCTCTCAACGCCTCCTGTCGTAGAGCCGCGGCCACGCATAGCCTCCATGGTGACACCTCATCTTCTCCTAGCACGTGGGCGATGCGGCGGTACAGCCTGTCGTTCTGTATGGCGTAAACTGGGTACTTGCTGGGACTCTCCAACACCGCTGCCGTCAGCCGCTGTAACCATTTACAAGTTGGTGCTGCCTCTGGCTCCACGTGTGCACGGCCGGCCACCTCGCGTGGCTGTCGTGACAGCGCGTCGGCCACCACGTTCAAGGATCCTTTCCGGTACTGGACATCGAAGGTGTACTGCTGTAGCTCCAAAGCCAAGGCAACGCCAAGTGATCGGTCACGACAGTGAAATGGTAGCCTTGCAGATAGTGTCGCAGCTTTCGGATTCCCCAAACAATTGCGAGGCACTCCTTCTCCGTGGCGCTGTATTTTACCTCCGCTTTCTGCAGCTTCCTACTGGCGTAGGAAATCACGTGTTCGTGGCCGTCTATGTCTTGCGTCAGAACCGCGCCCAGCCCACACTCGCTGGCGTCCGTCTGTAGGCAGAAGCGTCGAGAGAAATCGGGGCACGCCAACACCGGAGCTTCCATCGGCTGCCTCTGGATACACTCGAATGCCTCCTGCTGCTGCATTCCCCAACTCCACTTGTGGCCTTTCTTCAACAGTTCGGTGAGGGGGGGAAATTTGATACGAAGCGTCGATACCACGAGGCCATTCCAATGTACTGCCGCAATTGCTTTAGGTTTGATGGCGGCTTCAGCTCGTGGATGGCTGCTACCTTCTCCGGATCCGTTTGGATGCCCGCCTCCGTCACTAGATGCCCCAGGTACCTAAGGATTTACGAAAGAATTCGCACTTATCTCGATTTATTCGCAGATTGGCCGCCCGCAGTCGCCGGAACACCTCGCGCAAGTTGCTCAAGTGTTCCTCGAACGTCCTGCCGACCACCACTATGTCGTCGAGGTATGCAAACGCGTTCGGTGCCATGTCCGGGCCGATGACGCTGTCCAACACCCTCTGGAATGTCGCGGGAGCAGAGTGAAGGCCAAACGGCATCACACGCCACTGGAACAGTCCGCGTCCTGGCACCGTGAACGCTGTATATCGCTGGATTTCGCGCTCCATCGGAATCTGCCAGTACCCATTCCGCAAATCGATGCTGCTTATGTATTTGGCCTGGCGCAGCTGCTCCAAAATGTGCTGGATCCGCGGAATTGGGTACGCATCTGGTTCTGAGCGTTCGTTCAGCTGTCGATAGTCGATGCACATCCTCCATGCGCCTGTCTTCTTGCGCACCAACACAATGGGTGCGCTGTAGGCACTGTCGGAGCGCTCGATGCAGCCCTTTGCCAGCAATTCGTCGACTTCTTGATTGATCACTGCTTGCATGGCCGGATTCCGGGGGTAGTACCGCTGTTTGATGGGACGCTCGTCTTTCATCCGGATTGTGTGCACCGCTGCCGACGAGACTCCTGTGATGCTCTCGAAGCTTGTCAGTCCCCCCTCGAGATTCCTGCCGTCTGGGTCTGCTGCTCCGTTAGGTGGGCGGCTGTAGTGAGCCCCACCTGCTCGCTTGTCACCAAGCTGCATGTCGGGCTCTGCGATTTCGCCTCCGCCGACTCCACGACCGCCTCTACTAGTACACCATCACAGTCTATTGATAGCGCGGCCGCTAACCTGCGTGTCGTTGTTAATTGGAATTTGCCTGCGTGGGCTCGCCGGCTGTTGGTGTGGGGCGAGCCCCCCTGGCATTCGGCAGCATTCGTTCGCACGCACCCCCATCTTACCACAGTCCCAACAGTAGAGCTGTTGAGTGTTTGGGCACGCGTCCATATTGTGTCCTCCCATCCCGCAACGTCTGCAGATGGGTGGGCGACGATGCGTGTCCGCTGGGCCAACAGCCACCGGCTGTGGGATCGGCGTAGATGTGTGGCGTTCGTCTCATCATTGCCGGCCGCCTGTGTCCGTGCTAAGACTGCTTGGTACACGCCATGTGCCGTACGTACGTGCCTGTACGTACGTAGTAGCCCGTTGGCGTGGACAAGTCTCAGCTGCTCCTCTGCAGTCATCTCCGCGCCGCGCATCAGCCGTCGCATCGCTCGGACATACTCGATAGGTGTCTTTGATGCACCCTGGACCTGTATGCTTCCCGCCGGCGCTCTTCTATATGGGGGCCTGCTGGATACTCTTTTAGTAGTTCTTGGCGGAACTCGACCCACCGTTGTGCCAAATTGCGCCTTGACCACTCCCACTCCTTTGCCTCGCCGACCAGGACTTCCGGTAATACTGTCACCAAATCGTCTAGTCGCACGTTGCTCATATCTGCCTTATCTTCCAGATCCCGAAGGAACGTTCTTGGGTTCCCGCTGCCGTCAAATCGGACGCCCCACTGTGCTACCTGTGTCTGCAACGCGGCTCGCCTGTCTCGCTCGGCTGATGTTGGCGCCTGTTGCTCTGCCAGTGCACTCGCGAGTGGTGGCGCTGGAGTCGGTGCTGTTGGGTCATCATTGTCAGGTGCACCACCAGCAGGAGCAGCAGACATGGTAGAAGTGCAGATCTGGCTCGACAGTTTCTGGAAACCATCCTCCATGGTCTGGGCCAACCGGTGGGTGTACTGCGCCAACACAACTGCCATCGAATCGGCGATTGCTTGTGCCAGGTTTACCGTTGAGGGCACTGGAGCCGCTGTTGGCGTCGCTGAGGCTGCCGTGGGCTTGGCTGCGGACGCTTCAGGCGAGGCCGCGACCGCTATCGATATGGTCGGCACTGACGCTGGACTTGGCGATGTCGCCCGCGCTGGAGTCGGCGATGCGGCTCGCACCGGGACCACGGCTGGTGTCGTGTTTTCCTCTGTCGCGACGAGTAGCCCTTCCGGTACGTCCTCTTGTTTCGGGTCACCCAGCCGTCCGCCGGGCTCAACTGGCCTGCCGCCGCGGTACGCGATGACATGTTTTCGTGATATGCCGCTAGTTCTTCCAGGCGGGGTCTTTCGCCGACTTCACGAACGTGGCCAGCCGCGACCGCAACGCCTCCACGTTGCCGGTCTCTTCGATTTCGAACTCGCGCAGCACCGCGCTGAGCTCTTCCTTCCGCAGTACACGTATCCAGCTCGTTCGTAGCATCGTAGGTCCACGCTCTCTTCTCTCTACTTGGTCGGATATAACCTCAAACTTCTTTGGGGTCCCTGCTCGGGCGCCACTTTTAATGTTGTTACTCTGCCGCGGGTATGCTCGCCGGCCAGAGTTTGTTAAAAATTTAATAAATATTATTCACCCCAAAGTGCCGAGGCGTCCGCTAAATAAAAGAGGGCGGTATGCCGAAATCTGTTTCACGTGTTTTATTTCTAAATCCAAAAATAGGAGGGTGCGCTTCAGTGCGCGTTCGTTTAAAACTAGAACCGAACTAAAACTACTCAATATTCAAAGAACTTAAAACTACTTTGCCTTCATGGCTTACAACTACTTACAAATACTTATTACTACTTAAACTACTCAACGTGACGACGCGTTGCACAGCAGTCAGCCGCGCGTCGTTACAACTGCTACTGCTTAATTGGATTTCTTCATATCTGAGCGATCTCAAAGCTTATATATGTATCCTCTGGCGTGCCACAGGGAAGTCACCTTGGCCCTCTGCTTATCTCTTATCTACTAGAAGACTATACTATGGAACGCATCACTTCTAGATATGATCTTGGTGTAGCATTCGATTGCAAGCTTAATTGTAATACCCATATTGTAAATATGGTTGGTAAAGCTAGAGGTGTTCTGGGTTTCATAAAAAGATGGTCGAAGGAATTTGATGTTCCGTATACAACCAAGATTCTTTATACATCTCTCGTTCGTCCCATTAATCATGTGTATGGTCACCCCAGTATAAAAATACCAGGAAATGATTGAGTCCGTCCAAAAGCAATTTTTATTGTTCGCCTTGCGAGGCCTTCAATGGGATCCCAATCGACGTTTGCCACCTTATCGTGACAGATTACGTTTGATCGATCTCCCTACCTTGCACGATCATAGAACCTGTCGTGGTAGTTTTTATAGCCTGTACCCAAAGGGTGAAAGGCTATACTAGTTTTGTGGGCATGTATGTAACACACAGAAGGAGGCGTGGCAGACCCCACAAAGTATATATATTATTGATCAGGATGACAAGATGAGTCGATATAGCCATGTCCGTCTGTCCGTCCGCCTGTATGAGCGCAAGGATCTCAGAAGGTACAAAAGCTAGAATTACCAAACAGGTTCCCCTAAGTCCTAGGCAGGTCAAGTTTATTTGTTTTATTCTGATACACCCCCCCACTTCCCCGCAATTCGTGTTTTTGTTTATAAATTCGGTAATTGGAATTTGGAATTGGACTTGGAATTTTTTTAGTATTAATGTGTCCGTGTGCCAAGTTTCATCATGATAGGTCAATTCTGAAGAAAGTTATAGCCATAAATAAAATCGCTGCTCATGCGCTTCCTGCAGCTCTGCTGACAGCGCAGCTCTTGTTGTTGTTACTGCTTTGGTTCAACTTTGTGCTGCATACATACACGCATATAAAACACATAGACACGTTATGTAAATGTAAAAAAAGCTATTAAAGTAACTTCGGGGTCCCACAGGGTAGTCATTTAGGTCCTCTACTGTTTACTCTTTTTATAAATGATCTGCCATCATCCCTAACTTTCTCTCGTGTACTAATGTATGCCGACGACGTAAAACTTTGCCTCTCATATAACGATGTTCAGTTTCATGACAATTTGCAGCTTGATCTCAATGCCTTCCAATTGTGGTGTTCGCGGAATCTGTTGAACTTAAATTTTGTTAAATGCAAGCTAATGACGTTCCACCGATGCAAGCCTCATTTCATTTCATATTATTTAAATAACTCTCCTGTAGAACGAATTTACACTGTTAACGATCTAGGTGTACTGTTTGATGCTAAACTTTGTTTTAATGATCACATCTCCACCATTGTTAATAAAGCAAAGGGAACTCTAGGCTTTATTAAAAGTTGGGCAAAGGAATTTGATGACCCCTACACAACACTAATTTTGTATACGGCTTTGGTGCGGCCTACCTTAGAATATTGTTGTAACGTCTGGGACCCGCAATATGAAATACATAAAAATCGAATTGAATCGGTTCAAAAGCAATTTCTTTTGTTTGCCTTACGTGGTCTTGGATGGAGTAGAACTGACCCTCTACCATCATATTTTCACAGGCTACAATTGTTAGGTCTTCCATCACTTGCTAACCGCCGGATTTTATTAGGTGTTGTTTTTATACTTAAATTAATTACCGGCGACATCGAGTCTTCAGTGCTTGTAAGCAAAAGTATATATATTCTAGATCAGCATGACGAGACGAGTCGATCTAGCCCTGTGTGTCTGTCTGTCCGTCCGTATGAACACCTGGATCTCAGAGACTATAAGAGATAGTGACACCAAATTCTTACGAGCTTGTTTTATTTTTTTGATATCCCCCCCCCCCCCCACTTCCCTCCTATGGGGGTTTCCCGATTTTCCATTCGTATAATCGCCTATATCTCGGAGACTATAAGACCTAGGAACACCAAATTTTAGTCCCAGATGCATTATGTGAACACGCAGATAATGTATATTTTGGAATTTCCCTTCCTCCCCCCACTCCCCCGCAAATCGTAACTCCCGTAATTCTTGGAATTTCGAACTAAAATATAAAACAGTATTAGTTTTCCCTGTTGCTTCTGTGCAACTATCGACAAATTTGGATACAGCATCATTCATGTTATTGAATGTGCCTGCCTGCATAATAAGTTTTACCCTATCAATGGAACAGTTTTTGGTCATTGCTTTAACAGCTTGAGCTGTGCTGTATTTGGTGGCTAAATCAGAATTTAGTCCATCATTAATGTAAGTACCTTCTAGGGCTTTTGTTAGCTGCTCAACCTCTTGTGTATAGATGTTGGCAGTTTTGCTCTTTTGTTGCAAATTTAGAAGTTTGGCTGATAGTACTTCAACCGATTCTCCTTTTACAGTCGCAGACAGTTTGCACACAATGTGTGCAATTGAGTTTTCATCGCTAATAAAATTGCGTGCGTGGCCTTTAAGCTTTGATTTTATCAATTGGACTGCCGTTGCCTCGTGTGTCTCTTTAATTGAGTCCACCAACTGCAACGCGTCCACGAAGCTTCTTAAGTTTTCGGCCCTGCCATCAAACTCTGGTATCAGAGATGACGCTGTCTTTATAAACTGTATCTGTGTTTGCGACATTTTTTGGAAATTGTAAAATGTTGTGGTCTAAATTAGAGTTGTTGGGAGTAAGTCCCGTTTTGGAATCTTCTTCCGAAATTATGCTTATATACGCCGTATTTGGCGATTTTGGTGCGGGGCTTATTGACCTTTGTTCCTCCTCATCTACGGCTATATATATTACAGCGCTACTTATCGTATTCGGCAAGTGTAGCATTCCAATCCATGTATTATGGAAAGTTCGGATGCTCCGCAAGGGGTTTTTATTTACTAATTCTCCTGAACACCCTTTTTTTTACGTGTTATTTACTTTTAATTCATTTTTATAGCCTGTACCTAAAGGGTGAAAGGCTATACTAGTTTTGTGCGCATGTATGTAACACACAGAAGGAGGTGTGGCAGACCCCACAAAGTATATATATTCTTGATCAGGATGAGAAGCCGAGTGGATATAGCCGTGTCCGTCCGTCCGTCTGTCCGTCTGACCGTCTGTCCGTATGAACGCAAGGATCTCAGAAAGTATAAGAGCTAGAATAACCAAACTTGGTTTCCATATTCTCCTCAGACCGAGAAAGTACGAGTTTGAATTTTTTTTCGATGCACCCCCCCACTCCCCCGCAATTCATGTTTTTTCTTATAACTTCCGTAATTCTAGGAATTTTGAAATAAATTTTGGTAGGTACACCCAGTTGGTACTAATGTGTCCGTGTGCCAAATCATCATGATAGGTCAATTCTGAAGAAAGTTATAGCCATAAGTAAAATCGCTGCTCATGCGCTGCCTGCAGCTCTGTTGGCAGCGCTGCCCGCAGCTGTTGTTGTTGTTGCTGCTTTGGTTCAACTTTGTGCTGCATACATACACGCATATGAACACGCATAGGTACGTGATGTAAATGTATGCTGTTAAAACTGAACATAAACATGTATTCTAATTTAATTTAATTAATTAATTCATTTATTCTTTTTTTAAAATTTTTTTTTTATTAATTTTTTTAAAAAATTTTTGTTTTTTTAATTTTTCTTTTTTGTGGAGAGTACAGGCTATTTTACTGTCGGGCTTGCTCGACTGTAGCGTTCTATCTTGTTATTTATTTATTTTTACATTCTATTTCCAGTTATAATTTCTTATCTTAAAAAGACAAAGAAAAAAGACAAATATATATATATATTTTTTTTCCCAGTTTACAAAAAAAAATTTTCAAATTTTATCTAAATCGTTGGCCCTACTTAAATATTTTTTCTTAAGGCATTTGTTGTGCAATTTGTACAATGAAAAACAAATTTGCGCTCATCAATATAACTATTAGTATTAACAGTATTATTATAGTGTCCACATCTACCTTTCGTCGACTTTATTTATAATACCTGCAGTGGAATCCACTACCTTGGTATCTATTAAACCCATTGTGGGTATACTACTTAATTTTTCCTCAACTATGCCACGTTTATGTAGCTGATTCGTTTCTGCCTGAGCTATCTTGCTTATACTATTGCTATTCATTCATAGGCGTGGTAGACCAAAAAAAGGTTTTTTTTTCACAATTGATCCCTACCTAGTTTATATCTTTACGAGCCATTTGCAGGGACAGTTCGTAATTACAATGTTTCGTACAGAGTTTCTTACATATATATTTTACTTAATTATGCATTACAATATTTTGCATTACAAATTTTAATTTTCTTTCTTAGACATTAACTTTTTCCGCTGATGGGGCCCCACACGGTGGTATTTTGTTGTTGTCCTTTTGGCCTATGGTCTCAGGCGGTGCCTGTGCTGGTCGTCACACAGGCTTGGCCACCTTGGAACGGTTGGCGGTGCCGGTGCTGGTCATCAATAACTTCTGCTTGCTGGAGCGGGAACTATTGGTGTTGTCGGTTCCGGCTGTTATCACTGCGTGTGCTTGCACGTTCCCTCGCAAACTGGTGTCAAGAGAGGTCCCTCGCAGTCCGTTGGGCAATTTTCTTTGTAGACAGGTATATCTTTCTTTTCTGGAACTTTAATTTTTAATTTAATATTTCCAATAACTGGTATTTTTTTTCGCTTTCGAATGCTAGTGTGCCTTTTTTATTTTCAATTTCTTTTTTTAGAAATTCTAATTCGGCTTGGAGTTTACAAGCTAACTCCCAGGCGGGGGGTTGTTGCGAATTCAAAGCCGTTTTTATTTCTGCCATTTTTATACTCTGTGCATGAAATGTACAAGAGTATATTAGGTTTGCGGGAGCTGAAAAATGTAACAGGCAGAAGGAGGCGTGGCAGACCCCACAAAGTATATATATTCTTGATCAGCATGACGAGACGAGTCGATCTAGCCCTGTCTGTCTGTCTGTCCGTCTGTCCGTCCGTATGAACACCTGGATCTCAGAGACTATAAGAGATAGAGACACCAAATTTTGCACAAAGATGCGTTATGTGTGTATTCTATACGAGTTTGTTTTATTTTTTGGATTTGTTGCTGTTTGGTTGACTGCGAAAATGCTTACACAGACACGAATTGATGCGCATAGGCATACATACACTCACACAGACGCAATTGCTATGTAAATGTGCAATTATACACCCTTTACGTGAGTTCGAATACCGAGAGAGGTAAAATCGATCAAATTTTTTTTTTTATTTTCTTAATTTTTTTATTTTCTATAATTATTGTAAACATATGTACAGAGTATTTCAAAGTCGGGACACCCGACTTTAGCTTTTTTACTTGTTTTTAGCTATTTTCCTGCGTACACCCCCTCTTCTATTTTTCATTTTTTTTATTATTTATATATGTCATATATATATATATATATATATATATATATATATATATATATATATATATATATATATATATATATATATTATTTTTGTTTTTGGCACATCACTAGCACTCTACTCACTCCGGTCCAATGAAATATATCCCAGTTCGTCGCTTCTTCCCAGCTTCTGCCTGCCTTGGCACGTACCACACAATCCGTGCCTGAGGTAACTATTCCGGTGGTCCGTTAGTGTCGCACCATTGCTAGTGAGCAAATCCTCCTGATTGAAGCCGCTTATCAATTTGTCCCAGATTGCAGCTGTCATGGTCGCCATGAAGTGAAACCCTTTTGGGTTTCTATCCCGATGTTGTCTCGAACACACAAAAAAAAAAAAAAAAACACTTGCGAGTCGTTTGGTAAATCTTTATTAAGTGAAATGTATAAAATGTGCTTAGCCTAAAAACTGCGTCGCTGCGTCGCTTCAGCAGAAGTCAGCGGCGGAGCAGCCTTATGTATATATGCTTATATATAACATAAGGGAGTGGTATGCATATATGTCTCATGAGCGATCAAGAATGCTGACACGGCTAATTGCGCCAGCTACGTTCAAGTCATTGCACTTGAAAGTGTCGCTGTTTGAATTATGTTTTTGCAGCGACAAAGTTTTGCTGTTGGATATATTTGATGGGCACTGGATACAGTACTCTCACGACATATGCGCATACTACAGTTGGCATCGGATCTGATTTGTGATTGACATTCCCATTCTGCTCTTGTGGGAATTCTAACTGTGTACTATTTTTTAAAGGTGACACTTGGTGTGCAGTAGTCCGTTTGGTTCGGGATCCCTGGTTGACGGCGGAGTATGCTGACATGCCCCGTTGTCGAGCCCTTCCAGGCCCTGGTTTCTCTCAGCCTTAGAGCTGTGTTAGTTGCCATTTCTTTCCCTATGCTATCTAGGGGAAGAGGGTGTAATATTATGTTGAGGGCGTCGGCTGATCTCTGCACCTTGCTGAGCGTTGCAGGAGCAGAGGATTTTTTCAACGGTGGCCACCAGAGTACAATCCCATAAAGTGCGATTGGTCCGATGATAGAATGATAGATCCAGCGTACAACAACCCCATGTTGTACCGATAGCTTTCTGTATTCGTTCGCTGATATTGTCCTGCCAGTATAGCTTCCTATCCAGGATGACCGCAAGGTATTTAGCATTATCCCTGCATTCGAAATTGACCCCCATGAGTTTCGTTGTTTGGAGTTCGGAAATTTTGCACCTCCTTGAGAACACTACCAATTTCGTCTTTGTCGGGTTCACTCCTAACCCGCATTCCGACGCACACCTTGAAAGTGTTAAGAGGCCGGATTCCACAAGGTTACATAGAGTCTGCGGAAATTTACCGCTGCAAATTAAGGCCACGTCGCTGGAGAAGAGCGCGAGGCATGTCTGCTTGGGTTCGCGGTACACGGAAGAAGAGGTCGACCTTCCGTTCTCTCCTTGGCTTGTATCTTCGTGCGGTGTGACCATTTCAAAATACCTATCTAAGCGTGGGCGGCGATGCAAGCTTGCTTAACTTTAACTCTGTATCATTCTTTATTAAGTTAAGATAGTAACATTATGTGAAATAGACTTCAGGTGCAATAACATTAGGTAATAATATGTGATAATTTCATGTGTAATATTAAGTCTAATAATAATATAAGTAATAAGATTCTGTGCGATGCGTAGCTATAGTATGTAATGTGGCATGGAATTTTACCGCGTCACAGTGAGATGGGCTATCTCTGGCGCAAAATATAACGCCTGAATGGTTCGCACTATGATTTTGAGTGCTCTCTGTATGTCTTCTGGAGTCTAGCTGGGTGAAGGGGATCGGCCTTCTGACAGTTTCCGTGCCCTGTCCGACGCCGCCACGGTGCCTTCATTGCTGTGCCGTTGACAGGGCCCGTATGGAGGCAACCCTGTTGGCGACAAAATTCCGGAACGACGACAGAAGTTTGCAGTGAGATCTTACAGCTGAGTATCACGTTGAATCTTAGCTGCCAACTTTACACCGAGGACAGCGGCGCATAGCTCCCAGCGTAGAATGGTTGAGGTAGGTAGGTTTCCTCAGAGGCGTCTACAAAAATGTGAAGCTGCCGCTTCTTGTCATGTTGAGCTTTATAGATGCATCTTTGGAATGAAACCTGGTTCTCACGGAAATCTTTCCACCGGGAGGCCACAATCGGTGGCAGAGGTGTGTCCCAGACCAGATTCTGTGACAGTCCTTGCAGGAAAACCTTAGCTGCGGAGATGACGGGACCGGCCAGATCTAACGGGTCAAAAACCCTAGCGATTTCGCTACATACGATTCTTTTGGTGATTGATGCTGTTCCACTGGTGTGAGTCCGCCCCTGCAGCTTGTCGAGGGCGGGATTCCAGAATACTCCCAAAGTCTTGATGGTGACACCCATGGGAACTCCCGAGTTCCAAATCTAACCTCGATATCATTTGCACAGCCGCCAGGATGCACCGCAGTTCGACGGTGCTTGCTCTAGTAAGGCGGTCGTCAACGTATAAGTTTTCTTGGAGGCTGCAACCTCCCCTTGGATGTGTGCGTGCTGGTAGCCAAGTATGGGGCGCAGGAGTTACGTCCATAACACGTGCCGACCCAAATTCGGCACCAGCGAAGCCACCCCGAGTCAACAGCCTGAGAATGTTTTTACTTTTTTATATTTGCTGTTCGTCTGTGGAACGAGTTACCGCATGGCTTAAAAACAATCAGCAATGAAACGCATTTTAGAAATAGAATTCATGCGCACTATCAAGAAAATACCTAAATGAAATAAAGTAAGGGCACAATATTAATACATTTACACTCAGTAGGCAACATTTTTGTTCAGATTATAAAATAATAATAATATTAATAATAAGAACCAAATACACTTTAAATTTATGTATAATTAAAATGTATCTAATATAAATAGGTTAATGTTGGATATAATAATAAATAATATTTAATACTGTTATGTATGTATGTGAGTAGTGCAAAATAATGAGGAAAGTAATATATGTATACGCTGTTTCGTTGCTCCGACCTAAGTCAAACATGCACAAATACAACAATATATATATAATAATATATATATAATAATAGGTCGGAGCAACGAAACAGCGTATACATATATTACTTTCCTCATTATTTTGCACTACTCACATACATACATAACAGTATTAAATATTATTTATTATTATATCCAACATTATTACCCACATTAGTTATTTACAATTAGGTTCAAAAAGAAAGCTAAGGAATTAGCAATACAACAAATTTGTACTAGTAATAAGAAGAAACAAAAAAGGCTAACAACTATCCCAGAAGAAATACAAGTGGCAAACCCTAATCCTAGACCTCATGCCCCTCAGACACCTCAGATTCCCGAACCCATAATAAGAAACCCCGAAGACTTGGTCCGAAGCCTGCAAACTCCCGATATCAAAGACCTACCAATATTCGAAGGCAACCCTCACGACCTTAATAATTTTATTACGAATGTGGAGGAAATATTTATGCTTCTGAGAGGTACTGAAAAGACCCCGTATGGCCATATGTTCTTAAGATCTATTCGAAATAAAATTCAAGGGGAAGCAGGAGATTATCTTAAATCCAATCTCATACCACTAACGTGGCAGGCAATACAAATGGCTCTCATAAATAACTTCACGAATATGCGTTCAGAAACCACTCTAATTAGAGAACTACTTGACACACGGCAGGGAAATATGAACATTGAACTCTTTTACAAAGCGATTCTCCATATTAAAACCGAACTTTTAAACAACATTTTATTAAAGGAGGGAGACAGGAGATTATTGGAGAGTAAGAGGACCCCATACAATGAAATGAGCCTAGATACCTTATAAGAGCTAGAAACCCATCAGATCTGCAATTCGCACTAGCATTCTGCCGTAGATTTAGAACAGATTATATCTACTTAAACTTCGTATAATAACAATGAACAATATCGCACAAGCCCGAATTGTCCGAACAGAAAAAACTACAGTTACAATTATATGACGTTGTTAATCTGCCGCGGGTATGCTCGCCGGCCAGAGTTTGCTGAAATAAATAATAAATTAGGCACCCCAAAGTGCCGATGTGTCCACCAAATAAAAGGGGCGGTACGCCAAGTGAATCCGTTCCACGTGGGTTTTAATTCTTCGAAATGTACAAAAGAGGGGGGGGGGGGGTGTGCTTCAGTGCGCGTTCGTTTAAAACTAGCACAGGACTAACTCCAAAAAAGACTCTCTTTTACTTATATCTACTTACACCTACTTAAACTACTCATTGGCATCGTCACGACGCACAGCTGGTTGCTGCGCAACGCGTCGTTACAACTTCCCCTTTCCCCAAGGGGTCGAACGGCCCGATCGGTGGTGTTTTCGAATTTTACTTACAGATCTGCAGCAGCTGGGTGGCAGCGCTGCCACCCCTCGCGTTTGGCCACCTGTCAACGCCACCTGTACCTTCACCGTCAGCTGCTCGCGCTGTCATTCTGTCACCTCGTTGTTTTCTGTCTTCATTTCCGCCGCGTGGTGCTGACGTATCGTCATCCTCTGGATTCTGTAATGGGTGCTGTAGTGGCTGCTGCGGGACTGGCTGCTGTTGCCGTAGCTGTTTAGGGATCGCCAATGCAATTACCATACCGCCCATCTGCTGCGTCTCTGGTATATTCGGCGCTGTTTGTGTATCTCAGGCGGTGTGGTAATCTACATCGCTTCACATGGCCTGAAACGTAACAACAAACTTCGTTTAATTATGTTTGTAGGCTTACATGGGCATCTTCTTCGGCTAGAACGGCAGCTTTGCTGTCGCCGGTGGGGTTGCTGTTGCTGTTGTCGGTGTGGCTGCTACGAAGCCGGCTGCTGCCGTTGTGCTCGTTGATGTGGCTGACCTTGTTGCCCGGACTGCCGTTGTGGCTGCTGTTGTGGTCGCTGAGGAATGGGCTGCTGTGGCCGTTGTGCAGTTGTCGGTGGCATGGCCCTGGTGACCATACCAACGCGGCTTCCGTCGTTGCCGCCTTCGTCGGCCTCGCTGTTCTCTGCATCCACCGCTTTCAAGTCTCGTACATGTGCCGTTCTACCTCTGCCGCCCGCTACTGGTCCCACACGCACTATGACTGGGGATATGAATGCTCGCACCGTGAATGGTCCATCGAAGCGAGGCGCCAGCTTGGCCGCAAACTGCTCGGCTGCGTTGGACAGGTGATGTTTTCGCACGAGCACCTCGTCGCCCAGTTTGGGTCGCCACTCGCGTCTCCGCAGATTGTACTGGCGTGCCTGATCCTCGCTGGCCACCCCTTGGTTTCTTCTTGCTATACGGGCAACAAACTGTAGCAGCGTCGCGTGTGTTTCTGGGCTACCTGGTGCTGCCTCAGGGGCATCAGAATCCCTGCCGTACAGTGTGTGTGGATGCCGTGGTTCTCTCCCAAATAGGATGAAAGCCGGTGAGTAGCCCGTTGCGTCTGAAATGGCTCTATTAATGGCCAATTGTGCTTCCGGCAGTTGTTCGTCCCACGTGTTGTGCTGCCCGTCCGCCAGCTGGGCAATCAATGTTTTGACCGTTCTATTGGTCTGCTCCGTGGGATTCTCTTGAGGTGTGTATGGTGCCGTCAGTTGTTGCTGTATGCCTGCCTCGGCGAGGAACTGCTTCAGCGCGCGGCTCGTAAACTCGGCTCCGTTGTCTGTAATGAGCTTTCTTGGTGTGCCAAACCGCGCCAGGATCCGCTCTCATAGGGCCAGCTTCACTGCCGCCGCTTTATAGCGTTGGCACAACAGGCACTGGTGCACATACTTCGCTACGTCGCGATACAGACCAGGCCAGTGGTATCCATTTACAAGTTGGCGCTGCCTCTGGCTCCACGTGTGCACGGCCGGCCACCTCGCGCGGCTGTCGTGACAGCGCGTCGGCCACCACGTTCAAGGATCCTTTCCGGTACTGGACATCGAAGGTGTACTGCTGTAGCTCCAAAGCCAAGGCAACGCCAAGTGATCGGTCACGACAGAGAAATGGTAGCCTTGCAGATAGTGTCGCAGCTTTCGGATTCCCCAAACAATTGCGAGGCACTCCTTCTCCGTGGCGCTGTATTTTACCTCCGCTTTCTGCAGCTTCCTACTGGCGTAGGAAATCACGTGTTCGTGGCCGTCTATGTCTTGCGTCAGAACCGCACCCAGCCCACACTCGCTGGCGTCCGTCTGTAGGCAGAAGCGTCGAGTGAAATCGGGGCACGCCAACACCGGAGCTTCCATCAGCTGCTTCTGGATACACTCGAATGCCTCCTGCTGCTGCATTCCCAAACTCCACTTGTGGCCTTTCTTCAACAGTTCGGTGAGGGGCCCAACCGTTGTGGCGAAATTTGATACGAAGCGTCGATACCACGAGGCCATTCCAATGTACTGCCGCAATTGCTTTAGGTTTGATGGCGGCTTCAGCTTGTGGATGGCTGCTACCTTCTCCGGATCCGTTTTGATGCCCGCCTTCGTCACTAGATGCCCCAGGTACCTAATGGATTTACGAAAGAACTATGTTCTCATTGGTCTAACGCTTCTAACGACTCGAGCTTCTCCGACTGCTTCCGCTTCCACAAAAGTAATCGTAACATAAACACTCACCACCACTCTCTTACTACGTCATCAGAAAATCTTGAAATGCCCATTACCCTTATCGAACTTAATTTGGCACTTTCCAAATAAAAAGGGAAATCGGCAGACTTACATCGAATCTCTTACCCAATGATAGAAAACCTACATACGTCAGGTAAATCTCGTCTGCTTAGCCACTTAAACTGCATATTTAATACATACATTCCCCAAAACTACAAATTAAGGAAAATAGTCCCATTAATTAAACCAAATTGTGACAAAACAAGCCTTAATTCCTACCGCCCCATCTCGTTAAATTCTTGCTGCGCCAAAACCAAATATCATAGCCAATCGAATATGGTGGTTTGTTTCTAATAACAAATCAATAGATAGTCGACAAACGGGATTTTGGAAAGGGAAATCAATATCAGATAGTCTACTAGCCTTAGACTACTTGATATCATCATCCCTTTCAACTAAAAACCACATCTCCATCATTTCACTGGATTTCACGAAAAAGCATTCGATAAAGTTGGGCTACATTCAATAATCGATGAACTTCAGTCCTGGAATATCGGTCAGAAAATACTAAACTATATCGCAAGCTTCATGTCTTCCAGGAAAATAGTGGTATATGCCAATAACCAGTTTTCCTCGACTAAGCCTCCGCACAATGGCATTCCTCAAGGTTCACCCCTTTCTGTCATACTCTTTCTTATTGCCTATAATAAATTAAATAGAACAATAAGCATGCACAAAGAATTTAATTTTTTCGCGTATGCAGATGATTACCACGTAGTAAAAAAATTAAACAAAAACTCATCCAACCAAGCTAAAAAAATCTTATGTCAGACATTTTATCATGGTGTGATTATTCAGGAGCACAACTTTCTATTGCAAAATGCAAGCACCTACATATCTGCAGAAAACAATTATGCAA
The DNA here is from genome assembly GCF_003285725.1 of Scaptodrosophila lebanonensis. Classification (NCBI taxonomy): domain Eukaryota; kingdom Metazoa; phylum Arthropoda; class Insecta; order Diptera; family Drosophilidae; genus Scaptodrosophila; species Scaptodrosophila lebanonensis. The sequence goes on along the minus strand of NW_022060600.1, from coordinate 904,428 downwards.
CGTTTTTATAACATCATCCATAGCCCCTATCTCAAACGTAAGTTCCCTCAAAATTCTAGGATTAACAATTAACAATAAATACACCTGGTCCAATCACATCACCTCACTTTTACAATCACTCACAGTTAGATTAAATATTTTTAAATGTCTCTCAAACAATAGTTGTATCTACTGCAACCATCTCTCCATAATCATAGCCACAAATCTCTTAATAAAGTCGAAAATTGACTTTGGAATTCACATTTACGGCTACTCTCCTGCTTCTCAAACCAATAAAGTCAAAACCATCTACCACTCTTCTTTACGCTTTGCTCTTGTGGCTTTTAGATCCACACCAATAACCTACGTGCTCTTTGAATTTAAAATATTGCCGTTTGAAATTAGAAGAGAATTAAACACAGCCAAAGTAATTAAAACAATATTGCTCTCTAAAGACTCTCCTGTTGAACACTTAATTAAAGTTATAAAGAAAAAAAAGAAAATACCAAAAATTACATCATTTTTGTACCGATCACTTCAAATCTCTATAGAGCTCAGCCTTCCTACCAATCCCATCCCAATTTCGAAGGTCAAGATCCCCCCTTGGCAAGAAAAAACTAAAACTGACACCACATTGCATGAGGCACTTAAATCATCGACCTCATCAACCCAACAAATGTTTCTCCACATCAAAGAATTATTACCTTCCCACTCCTTTATATACACTGATGGTTCCAAATCATACGACTCCACCTCTTTTGGAATTTACTTCAACAACATAAGCAAACCCTCTCTACTCCCACACTACAGTTCAATATTTGCAGCCGAACTAATAGCGATTGTTCAAGCTATACAAACTGCAACTTCTTACTCCAACCCGGTCGCTATATGCACTGATTCTCTTTCTGCTTTAGAAGCAATAAAAAATCCTTCAAATATATCATACTATACCCTACAAGCCAGACAGTTACTGTCATCACATTTCCCCCGTATAAGATTAATTTGGGTCCCCGGCCATTGCAGCATTAAAGGCCATGAAGAAGCCGATGCTGTAGCTAAAGAGGCAGTTAAATACCCCTTAGTTTTCCAAAATAATTTCCACATCCCTGACATCATTAGATTCATTAAATCCCACTTTCTACAAAAATTCCTTAATCTTTTAACAAAAACCAACCTCCACTACCACTCCCTAAATACCCAGAGGACTACCATCTATGAGTATGGTAAGTTGCAGCAAGATCTGAAACCGAACAGGCACGATTTCTCAAAACTCGTACGACTGCGCCTGGGCCACACTAATTTAACCCACAAGCACCTCTTTGACCCAGCCACCAGCAGTAACATATGCCAACTCTGCAACACCAGTTCTCCTACCTCAGTAAAACACATTTTATCGGAATGCCCAGAATTGAATATCTACCGACAGATTTATTTCCCATCCCTCGACCCATCCACTTCTCTTTTTTGTCCATCTAAAGACAACTATAAAATACTTATAATGTTTCTTAAAAAATCAATTTAATTCATAAATTATAGCAATATAGCAATTACAATTCCACACACAATATCTTCTTATTATCTTCAACTTTTGTATAAAAAATCAATTTCACTACAATAAATCATACTATTTTTAAGTTAAGCTTAAGGCCTCGTCGCTATAGCTTATTCCATAGCTTATCTGTAATTTTAATTACCTATTAAGCTGTTTATAAATAAATAAAAATAAATAAAAAAATGTTCGCCTTCCTAGTAATATGGAACAGTAACCCCAGCGGATCGAATAATCGTGACATCACGGACAAAATATTGCGTTTTTTTTTGGGCTCAACGAGCTAAAGCTGTCTTCCAAGCTGTAATGAAATATATCACTTTGAGGAGCCCAACGCATTCCAAGTATTTTGACAGAGCCAGTGCTATCAAAACTGAGTGCCTTTTCTTGCTGAGTTTGTGCAAAAAGGTGTGGGTGGTTTGACGCTCACTTGGTAAAGTGAAAACTCCAAGTTGTAATACTGCCTGCACCTGTTTGCATATTTCTTTTGCCTTTTCTGAACTGTTTGCCCCAGTTAGCATGTCATCAACATAAAAGTTATTTTTGATGACCTGGGCCGCGATTGGATGAGATGCGGAATAGCAATTGGTTAATTCAGTTAGACAACGAATTGCTAAGAACAGTACAGACGCTGTACGATAGGTTACAGTGTTCAATCTATATGTATCTATTTCTTGGGCAGGATTTTCACGCCACAAGACCAATTGAAAATTGCGGTCACCTTCCGCCACTTACACTTGTCTGTACATTTTTGAAATTTCAGCAGTTATGGCATATTTATGCAACCGAAAAGCGATAAGTGTCGCATAAAGCTCCCTCTGAATAGTAGGACCGACCATTAAGGTTTCGTTGAGTGAAACCGACTTCGAAGTTTTGCTAGACGCATCGAAAACGACGCGCAATTCGGTTGTGCTACTTTCAGGCCGCAGAACACATTGGTAAGGAATGTAGTAATGCTGCTCCGGAGGAGGAATTTTGAGAAGCGTCATATGACCAAGGTCACGATACTCCTTCTCCTTCTTTTGAAATTTTGCGCTCTAGAGCCAAAAAGCGCCTCTTAACTGTTTCGAAAGACCTGGCAAGAGCGTTGGGATTTCATTTAAACGGAAGAGCGACTTCAAATCGGCCAGACGGCAGTCGACATATTGTTTGCTTAAACTTTTGCTCACATGCCAATTGTTCAGTTGTATAGCGGGCAGCCTTCGACTGTTCTGGTACTTGTTCTAATTCCTAGAAGCAACTAGCGAGTCGAGAAAACATGGCTCGATTTGAGTGGCGATGTTGCACGCTACTGATCCGCCCACACTGTCGTGCTTGTATTTGCCAGAAACGATCCAGCCTAGCAAAGTTTTCTGAAGAGCTGGAGTGTCTGGACTAAGCTTCATTTGTCCAATACAAAGTAGCTCAAAAAATGTCTCGGCTCCAACCAATAAATAAACCTTGGCTGGCTTGTAAAATTCTGGATCGGCTAAGTCAATGCTGGAAGGTATTTTCCATTGCTTCGCAGGCACGACATGACCTGGTTGCGCTGTCGAAGTCGAACTCAGCACCCAGAAATCTGCTGCGATGCTGTGCGAATTTAGGCGCGATTGAACAGCCGTTGAAACCTTATGCTTTATTGCTGATGTCGATTGGCAGTTGGCCAGTTACAATGCTGAGTGAGCTATCGATGCGCCTCAAGCGCAGTCGTTGCGCCAAGTCCTCAGATATAAAGTTCACCTGTGAACCTGAATCCAAAAGAGCCCTAGCTGTTTGTAGTTGGCCGAATCTATCCTTTATTTTGACAACGGCTGTAGCAAGTATCACGATAGTACAATTGCTAAGTTCAACGCCCTAAATATGAAAGCTCTAATACGAACGCAGCCGCGACCAACGCAAGTGACATACGAATAACGGACAACAGTTAATAGGCAGCCCAATTATTATTAAATTAAATATTATTATTAATTAAATTATTTTTTTTATTGGTGGGGGTTAAAAATTAATAGGTATGCTCGAGGGCTTTTCAATTTTTGGCACTTAATACCTGTGAATCTGGCGAACGGTCCATTGGCACTTTCCTTTTAATAATTCAGCAACGGGTCATCTGATGGATCCAGTCTTCGTCTTCCAAAGTATGCACTCCAGAGTCCAAACCAATAGCTCGAGCAAGTAAAGCGCACTACGCGAATGCCGAAATAAACCGAAAAATACACTTTCCGCGTAACCGCGCTTTCAAAGAATCGAACTTGAACGATGTCCCTGCTCGGGCGCCAATGAAAAATCTAAGAGGATTTTTCTAGATATCGAAAATCGAATCGAAAAACTATTGCTACGCATACAAGTATAAACACTCGAGCTATTGGGTTTTTAAATGATTTAATTCAAATTGATCTGCTTCTGAAGTGGTAAAACTAAAAATCTAAATCTAAGGCGTAAGTATAAGTATAAGGGGTTGAACTTTAGGGAACTAACTTAGATTACGCTCGCGCGCATGCAAGCGCTCTTAACTTAAGTTCTTATACTAACAATTTTTACATACAACTACTTATAACTATATGCCAACTCCAACAAAGACCGTATTGCTTCCAATTGTATGCAGGACTGGGGACTGCAAGGTATGTCAAAGCCACACAACTAGATCTCAATGCATCATTGTCGGTGCAACTGAGATGAAATTGACAGAACGATAAAGGAGTGCTTCAGCGTAGACCTAACCGCATCAATAAAGATCCGTTCCGTCGACGATGAAACTATTTTTAAATCCTACAGGATACGGGATTGTACGAAGCAATTGAAAATGAAATCAACAATTTGTTGAATGAAATAATGAAAGGAAATGATCACACATCTTACCTTCCAATATGTATCACCCGAAATCCTAATTAGCCACAGAAAGTAAGACTAGTTCGGGATGCTGCCGCCCGATCTCACGGAAGATCACTTAATGATTTCATGTATAATGGGCCCGACCTTTTGAACCCATTAACATATATCCTTTTGGCGATTCGGGTTGGTAACGTCGCTGTATGTAGCGACATTGCTGAGATGTTTCAACATCACGAATCTGATGCAAAGACAAAGCTACAAGAGTCTTCTTTATGCGGGTAATGACATTTGGAATATGCTGCGTGCCATGCATTGCACACTATGTACGCGACAAAAATGCAGAGGAATACCACCAACGCAATCCAAGTGCAGTTTAGGCTATCCCCAAGGCGCACTACGTCGACGACTGCATATCCAACTAGACCAAAGTATTGGAACATTTGCAAAGCAATAAAATGGACTCCCAAGCCCCAAAGAAATCGGAGATACTGCAAAAGTTCTCGGTATGTATTGGGACTCATCAGCTGATGTGTTCAAATATATTTTCAGATGTTCGAGATTGACACGAAATGTTCTTACTGAAGAAACAATTCCGACAAAGCGAGAGGCGCTACAAGTTTTAATGTCGATCTTCGATCCATTGGGCCTGCTCTCGTGCTACACAATTGGTCTGAAGATGATACTTCAGAATGTCTGGTGCTTGGGAATAGGCTGAGATGAGTTTGCCGGAAGCACTCCATAAGTTCTGGGGGAAATTGGAAAAACTTAATATCGCTAGCCGGTCAAGTTCCCCCGTCAATACTCTTGTGTCGAACTTCATACCTTCGTGGATGCAAGTGAATACGGATATATAGCCGTTTGCTACCTCATCGTCAAAAAGGCGATGAGGAAACCCTCCCCTTAAGTACTGCGCACTCGCAACTTCAAGATCAGCCACGAGGTTTTTTGGACCGACTCCAAAACTGTGCCTTCTTGTTTAACAATGGATCCCCAAAAGTTCGTAGAAAATCCGTGGAAGTTTCCACGGCTTTGTGATGCATAGAGTTGGTGAAATATTGGAGAGCACTAACGTGACGCAGTGGCGTTGGGTGCCAACGAAATTAAACGTTGCAGATATGGCAACAAAGTTTATTCCAAAGCCGTGCTTGTGTGTCATGTTCTTGACAAATTACATGTCGCGCAGGGGTACATCACGAGAGATATTCTCAGACAATGATGTAAATTTTAAAGCAACTGCGAAGGTCGTCAAGAAGGAGCTGAAGAAAATTAACTTCGCTGGCCTAACCATAAAATATGACGAGATTAAATAGCAAGCGCACCATACATTAAATCGGTGCTTCAATCGATCCGCTCTACAGGAAATTACAACGACGAAACACTTAAATGTGCCCTGATGATACCCTTAGAAACAGATGATGATGATGCATCACCTACCTTTCTGGCAACACCAAAACCTACCATACCATCGAAAAGCTGGAGGTACGGCAGTTGCAGCACAGAGGCCAGTGGGAAGCCACAAGATTTTTTAAAGCTCTCTGTATCTATTTTCGCGTTCGCGAAAAACTATTTTTAATATCCAAAACTATTGAATAAATAATTACCAATAGAAATGAGTGCTGTTAGAAGCTTTTAACTTCCTTAACTTATGCCGGCTGTAACAGCCCCTATGCTTGGGAAACTATCTGAGGCCAGTCTGATTGGTACAAGATTCTTTATCGCGTTAAATACGCACTTAACAATTCCACTTAAGTACTCTTAAAACTCCCAGTACATTGCTGTTTGGATGTGACCAAAGGGGTCCAATTGTGGACGAACTAATTTCTTAATGACAAATTCAAATCAAAAAGTCACCCAAATATAGTGGGCCTTATAAAGTGAGTCGCGTCCATCCAAATAACAGATATGAGATAACAGACGTGGACGACAGTCAACTGACCCAGCAGGCATTTTTGAACCAGCACGACTTAAGCCGTGGATGCAAATAGATGGAAAAGATCCCGTTGAAATATAAATTCAAATTAGCCGAGTCACTAACCAGGGCTCGCAGGTGGAACATCAGACTAAGCCCGGCCAAATGCAGTAATGTGTGTTTTACTCTAAGAAGAGATGATGTCCCAGCGGTTTGCCAACAAGCCGACGAAGTCAAATATTTGGGCATTATATTAGACCGCAGGCTTACCTTTATGCCCCATATCGTCGCTATAATAGCGAACTGCAGGTGGAAGCTGGCCAGGCCACCTACCTGGTGAACGCCCATGGGCAAATACATTTTTCCGAAAATGTAGAAGTCGCACGGTGCCATATCAGGCGAGTGGTCAATAGTTAAAATGTGATTTTTGGTGAAATATTCTTGTGTTAGACGGCTTCGTTGCCCATCAAATTGTTCACAGTGGAATATTATGTACTCCACGTTATCCATGTCGGCGTCCTCGTATACACAGCTAGCTTCTGTGATTTTTCCTATCCTGTGTAAAAAGGCGTTATAGTAACCGTGTCCCGTCATAATTTGTGATATATAATAGTCGACTTCTCCATGTACCCAGGTTTTGATGTCTGTTAGCAGGCTGGCCGTTCATCTCCCAGTGACCTCGTTTTCCCATATCAATTGTCATCGCTCCAGTGTCTCCATCTTACATTGGTTAATTGCTTGTTTTGTTGCTCCTCCTGTTTTCCGTAGTGCATAGATATCCTTTCGTTGTCTAGCCAATAGGTCGATCGGTGTTACCCCTGCTATAGTAGAACGGCATTATTGACTTCCATCAGTAGTTTCCGCATCGATTGTGGAGGTCCACCAATGTTTGCCATAAGGCGGCTTAGGGAAATAGACAGCTCCGCTGATCTGGTTTTCGCGTACTGTAGCTGTGCTCCAAATGTCAGTTTCGGGTCCAATCTAACACCTAGGTACTTCAATGCTGCTTGCGTTCTTTTGGTTTCTTCGTTAATTCTGATGTCAATTTGTGCCGGTATGTGCCGTTCCTAGTATAAATCGTTGTGCAGATCCTGAGGTTATACATTTTCTATACATTTTATACCTTCTTTGGTTTCATAAGCCAGCTTTCGGTTATAGAGGTAGCTGCTTATTATTCCTGTTAAGTATCCGGGAATCCTCCATCGTATTGGTCCATTTGACACTGTTAAATGCGTTTTTACATCCAATGTTTCCAACACTAAAGTTGGTCGCGAGAAATGGTTCCCTTGTCGGGTATTTATTGACGCGTTGGCCACCTCCTGGATTGCGCCGATTGTAGACCTGCGTGGTCTAAAGTCGTATTGTCTCGGAGAGAGACCACCGCCACTTTCGATTGCAGCAGCTAGTCGGGGCTTTAATAGCTTATCTAGCAGTTTTCCACCTGTGTTAAGCATAAACAGTGGTCGATAAGCCGACGGAGTTGGGGGTCTCCCGTGCCCTTGCTTATCAGCACCAGTCGTTGCACCTTCCAGGGGTCGGAAAATATTCCTTTCTGGATGCATGGGTTATACATATCTAATCTATCTATCATCGTTTGGTGTTAAATAGCAGTTAAATATATTGCAGTCCCTGACTCTCGCAAAAAAAAAACCGTTGCCATCCCCATGATTTTAATGTCTGACGGAACATGCTCCTGGGATCTATATAGCAGCTGTTTCTGTGTTGACCTCAATCCAGAATTCGTTTTGTTTCCTGCGGTACTGTTCGCCAGATCGGGTTGCTGTTCGCCTCCTGTGTAAATTTGCCCGAAGAATTTTCATATATTTTCCTTCCCTTTCTTGCTGGCAGAGCAGTTATTCGCCCCTGGTAGGTGCACACAAGCAACATTTTGGTGGTTTTGTGCAAATTTTTCATTTGACGTCCCTTTTCTCCACACCTAATTGACAACTCCTTCAAATTCAAATGCTAATTTTTGCAAAATATAGATCGTCACATGAGGACCCCGTAATTGGGAAAAAATCGAAGTGATGTTATAAAAAATGTGAAATAAATGTAATTTTTAATGAGCAAAATTCGTTTGTGGAATCAGATGCTCTTTTTAAACATTTGTGTTGTATCTTTTCAACAATTAATTGGCGTTTCCGCAAATGATCGCGGGCCAATATTAATGCAAATGGCATATTTGTTTTCTATTTAACATAGTACGTTACAGAATTTAAACACAATTAATCGGTCAAATGTACTCGTCGACAGTCTGTTGCTGACAGCGGAGTGCGTTACAGGATTTTTACGGAATTAGTCAGTCAAATGTGAGCGTCGACAGTCAGCTGTTGCTGACAGCTGGCTTGGAAATGAAATCCTTCGAAGTTCTATGGCACCGACGAATGTTTTGAAGGTTTTCAAAAACAACTGAAGACGAAACCTCCGGAGTTTTCTGTGGCACCCATGTATATAATTGACGCAATTGTTGCTTCAAATAAGTACCACATAACTGTGTATTAATTAAACAAACTTGGCGTAAATTGTGTGTCGCCGATTGGGCAAGTTTGTTTGTTCGCGAAAATGTGATGGTCATGAACTGCCATTTGAATTTACAATACGAACCAGGGAAACAAAATGTAAGTACAGTTTTGTAATTTCTGAATTCAATTTCAAATGGTAGTTTTTGCAAAACCTAGATCACCACAATAGGACGCAATTTTTGTCCAATTTATGGAAAGACATCGCGTAACTGAGCAAAATTCCAAAAATGTAACAAATTAATTAAAGTTTTAATAAGCAACATACATAAGTGGAATTCTTCAGTGGGAGCTGTTTATACTCTGTACATAAAATGTACAAGAGTATATTAGGTTTGCGGGAGCTGAAAATGTAACAGGCAGAAGGAGGCGTGGCAGACCCCACAAAGTATATATATTCTTGATCAGCGTGACAAAACGAGTCGATCTAGCCCTGTCTGTCTGTCTGTCCGTCAGTCCATCCGTATGAACACCTGGATCAAAGAGATTATAAGAGATAGAGACGCTAAATTTTGCACAAAGATGCCTTATGTGTGTATTCTATACGAGTTTGTTTTATTATTTTTATAATGTGTATTTCGGAATTTCCCTCCCTTCCCCCTCTCCCAGGCAAATCGCGATTTTCTCTAACTATAACTAACTTCTTGGAATTTCAAACTAAAATTTGGGAAATACCACTAGTTAGTAATTATGTGTCCGCAGGCCAAGTTTCATTATGATAGACCGATATAACAAGAAGTTATAGCCATAATTATATATTTGCTGCTGCAGCGCTACTCAAGCGCTGCCCGCGGCTGTTGTTGATGCTGGTGCTTTGGTTGACTGTGAACATGCTTACTCAGACACGAATATATGAGCATAAACATACATATACTCACATAGACGCAATTGCTTTGTGTATGTGCAATACCAAAAGAGGTAAAATTTATCAAAATTAAAAATTAATTAAATTATAGCCTGTACCCAAAGGGTGAAAGACTATACTAACTTTGTGCTGCATATAAACACGCATAGGCACGTGATGTAAACGTATGCTGTTAAAACTGAACATAAACATGTCTTCTAATTTACTTTAATTATTTAATAAATTAATTAATTTTTTTTAATAATTTATATTAAAAAAATTTTTTCTTTTAATTTTCCATTTTTGTGGAGTGTACAGGCTATTTTACTGTCGGGCTTGCTCGACTGTAGCGTTCCCTCTTGCTTTAATTTATCTAATTATTCTAAGCATATGTGCAGAGTATTTCATTGTTTTCATAACAATTACGAATATGGTGATACTTAATGTCAATATGCTTGCTTCTAGCATGATAAACTGGATTCTTTAAAAGATTTATAGCACCAAGATTGTCACTATGCACTAAAACAGTATCAAGCTTAAATGGTAAATACGTTTCATTGATTAATTTACGTATGTAAATTGCCTCCTTAGTTGCTTCGGATAAAGCCACGTATTCTGCCACTGTACGACTTAGGGTTACGGAATTCTGTTTTTTCGATGCCCAGGAGAATACGGAAGCGCCCCACATATACGCATATCCAGTATATGACTTCCGATCTATAGCGCCTTCCCAATCTGCATCTGCAAAGCCACAGATAGGTACACCGGTCTTCTCGTATTTTAGCTTCAGATGCACTGTTGTCTTCAGATACCGCAATACTTGTTTTCCTGCTGCTACGGCTTGCATACGGAATGCAAAATGTCCGGCCTTGTAGATAGTGCAATATACATAAGAGAACCAATAACGGATTGATACTCTTTCTCGTTGACCTTCTTGCACTCAGAATTGTCGCAGCCAACTTGGAATTTGTGCTCCAACGGAATTGCCGCCGAGCGACATTCGCTCATGCCAAACGTGTTGAGTAAGCCCTGAATATGTATTTTCTGGTACACCAGGATTGTACCCTGGTCGCCCTCTCGCTCGATTTCCAAACCTAAAAATGTTGCTACTGGACCTTTGTATACTATCTGAAATTGAGAAGAGATAGCCCTTTTAGCGTTTAGCATCTCACCCAGATCTGAGAACGCTAACAGCATGTCGTCAACGTAAACTGCAATTACGTTGATGTTCTTCCTGTTCTTTGTGGTTTTCGTGTACAAGCATGGCTCACTTTCGCATGCCCTGTAGCCAAGTAATTCTAGGACGCCATTTAGTTTCTCGTTCCATACGCGACCTGACTGTTTCAGACCATAAAGCGATTTCTTCAGTTTCAGCACGTTGCCAGTATCATCATCAAATAGCTCGGGTTGCTACATGTATACTGCTTCCTGAAGATCACCATTAAGGTACGCCGTTGATACATCTAGTTGGTGGACATGTCATTTATATTCAGCCGCCATAGCCAAGATCTTGCGAATGGTTGCATATCTCACGACTGGTGAATACGTTTCATCATAGTCAACTTCAAATTTTTGACTACATCCTTTAGCCACCAAGCGTTGCAGGATATGGGTTTTTTACCTGCCGCTAACATGACTGGCTGCCATGTTTCGTTCTTGAGTAACGTATTGTACTCCTCCTGCGGCTCCATCCGCTGGCTCTGTAATGCGCCGCTGGGGGGTGCGATGTGCGAGGTCCGTCACCACTGCTAGTGCCACGTCGTGACGCCAGCTGGACGCCCTGGACTCGACCTCAGCACGGCACACTTCGCCGTGCGCCCGCATGAGTGCCCTGGAAATGGTGCTGGTCGGTGAGCAGGCGTTGAGTAGAACCTTCACCTCCCATCGCTTACCCCTGCTCGTCATGAAAACCGAGGCAGTAGGCAGGACACTGGTGCCCCACGTTGGTAGTCTGTGGGTGTAAAGAAAGTATGAGTGCTTGTGTCAAAAACGGAAAGGGATGTGGCAAGCAGTGTATTAGTGGGGATTTAGGAAAGCATAGGGAGTAGGACGACTTTCGCGACGGGCCGTTGGATGACGCCGCGTGCCACCCGGACCTTGTCCTCTTTGACAATGACCATGGCGCCCGGTTTAAGGTTCTCCTGCGGCTGCTGCCATTTGTGGCGCTTCTGCAATTCCTTCAGATACTCTTCCTTCCAGCGGAGGCGCAGCTGCTGAATGAGCGCTTTGAGGCGCTGTCATCGATTGATAATGGATAGCGCGTCCTGCGCAATTTCCGGCTCAACAATGGAGAGGAGAGGCCCGCCGGTGAGAAAGTGGCCTGGCGTTAGCGCCTGGACGTCGGTGGCATCTTCCGACATGGGCGCGATAGGACGTGAATTAAGAACCGCCTCAATCTTGCACAGGAGTGTGGAGAGCTCTTCAAATGTGTACTTGAAGTTTAAGGCGGCCTTGTAGAACAGCGCCTTGAAACTTTTTACGCCGGCTTCCCATAAGCCGCCTATGTGGGGTGCGCCTTGCGGGATGAAATGCCATGACACGATTTGGTGCCCGTTGGATCCGACTAGCCGTGCCCGGGCTGCTTCCAGGAAGTCACGCTCCAACGCTTTTGCTGCTCCAACAAACGTTGTCCCATTATCAGAGTGAATTTGCTGCGGACATCGCCGTCGGGCGACGAAGCGCGCGAATGCCGCCAGAAACTTCTCGGTGGTCAAGTCGGAGGTTGCTTCTAAGTGGATGGCCATCGTGCTGAAACACACGAAGACACACACGTAGCCCTTCGTGATGAGGCAGGCGCGGCCAGTATAATTTTTAATTTCAAACGGGTCCGCGAAGTCAATGCCTGTATAAGTGAACGGAGGAGAAAAAGTACTACGTGGGGCCGGAAGGCTGCCCATCAGCTGGGTCTGCAGTCTCTTTTTATACACGACGCAGACCTTGCACGAGTTGATGGTAGCCTTGGCCAAATTCCGCAGTTTAGGGTCCAATATTTCGCCCGGATGAGGCTGACGGTCAGCTGGTTTCCGCTGTGAAGGGATAGTCGATAGACTAGGACGGACTAAGAGCCGTGAATAGGCGGAGCTGTACGGCAAAATAACCGGATGTCGCTCGTCGTAGGTGAGCGCGTCGGAGGAAGACAGTCGGCCGCAAGCCCGAATGACACCGAGATCATCCATAAATGGATTTAAGTTGAGGATGGAGCTGCCGGAGGATATCTTCTTTCGGTTTTACAAGGCGCCGTATTCGAGGGGGTATTCCTTCCTTGTACGCCATGACTCTAAGCGCTCTCCCGAAGTCGGAGAATTGCTCAAGAAACTCTGGAGCTGAAGGCAGTGTGGCGAGATGCGTTTGGACCCGGCGTTGTTCCATGTCCGTCTCTTGTGGGAGCTGCTCTTGGGCAGGCCAATTCTCTCTCGGCCGGTCCGCGCCACCACAAGTCGCTGTCTCTTAGGTCTTGCGGAGAGACTCCTCGGCTCGCGAGGTCGGCGGGATTGTGCTCAGAGCGCACGTGGAACCAATCCTACTTGTTCGTGGCTTGGACAATTTTAGCCACTCGATTGGACACAAAAGTGGTCCAGCGGCACGTGGTGGAATCAGTCCAACACTGAGTCGGAAAGCTACTGAGTCGGAAAGCTACTGAGCGGAAGGTGTGGCAGGATCGAAGCACACATGTCGGCCAATAGGACTGCGCCACATAACTCAACACACTCAAGTGACACCGTTTTGGTTGGGGCCACTCTCGTTTTTGCTGTAAGGAGATGGACTCGGACTTCATGGCGGAACTCTACTCGGACGTAGAGTGCGGCTCCGTACGCCCGCTGTGACGCGTCGCAGAAACCGTGGTATTGAAACAGGCAATCAGGGTGGAAATCGACCCATCTCGGGATTCGGATCTGGTCCAGATCTGGGTAGGTCTGGAGAAACTCGTGCCACTGTTGGAGGAGTCCAAAGGGGAGGAGACCAGAGGGCAGCTTAACCAAATCTCCTGAATGAATATTTTTGACTGCACAATGACCGGGGCTAGCCAGCCTGCCGGATCTAACAGTTTCGAAATTTGAGACAGGACCTTGCGCTTTGTAAAATGGAGCTCCTTCTCCATGCCATTTATAACGAAGAGGGAATCGTCGGTGGTGGCCTTCCAGCGAATGCCCAGTGTTTTGGTCAAGCTGGCTTCTTCCAGGTCCAAAAAGTCGTCCCGCAACAGGTGCTCTACCGGGAAACTCCGCAAAAGCTCCTTCTCGTTTGCCGCCCATTTCCGTAGCGGAAAACCGGCAGCTTCAAAAGCCTTCTGAAGTTGCCCAATCGATGACAGCGTGTCCTGCCTCGAATTCGCGCCAGCTAGCCCATCACCAGTGGGTACTGCGCTTGTGAGTCTTCGGCGAGCCGCTGAAGCGCTCGGATGGCCAAGAAAGGCGCACAGTTCACGCCAAAGGTGACTGTGTCCAATTCGTAGTCGCACAAGTCCCCATCTAGATTGCGGAACAGGATCCTCTGAAACGGAGTGTGTTCAGGGTCGACTCGTATTTGTCGATACATTTTTTTGGATGTCGGTGCTGAAAACGTACCGGAAGAACCGCCACTTCAGCACCTGCAGGATCAGGTCAGACTGAGGGACCGGTCCAGGATGTAAGACATCGTTTGAACTATTCCCATTGAAGGAGGGACTGGTGGCATTGAACACCACACGGAGCTTGATGGTGCTGCTGTCTGACTTGATGACTGCGTGGTGAGGGAGGTAATAATTGGAGCGGCTTGTTGGCGGAGGGACTTGGCGCATGTGGCCCAAATTCAGGTACTCCTGTATGACCCCGTCATATTGCGCCTTCAATTGCGCGTTCCGCTTTAAACGCGCCTCATTCCTCAAGAACTGAGCCAGCGCGATCGATCTCGAATGGCCCAACTCGACGCTTTGCGTCCGATCAAGTATGTCCCATCCGCCTGTCTTCTGGTCGTGCGCTGGAACAGCTGTTCGCAGACCAGATCTTCCGCCTTGGAGCCGCTGGCTGGGACATCCTCCATCTCCCAAAACTTTGTGAGCAACTGGTCAATCGTTGGCTCATTATCCAGTGTCACCCTTGTTGCGAACGATGAGATTGAAGTTTCGCCAGCGGACCATTTAAAAGGCGCAGGGCGTCAGGGCTGAGAGGTCAAAGGTCCACAGGCAAATAAAATGGCGGCTTTTCAATTTTCACTGTGCTCTTCCGCACGTATGTATTATTCACTTTGTCACAATTTTCAGACTGACCTTAACCTAGTTACATTTTATCCCCTTAACTAGCGCGTGGAAGAGAGCGGGCGCTGACGCCAGCAGATGTGCCAGCAGATGTTGCTGGCAGGTGTTGCCAGCCGGCCAGGAATGTTGCCAGCAGAGCGCTGCCACACCAACACTCTTCGAATTTTTTCTTCTGTGTTTTGGCTGGCAAAAATCCTCTAACTGAACCCTTCTCCAGGGCTGGGCAATGGACACTGTATTTGCCTCGGAGAAAACGGGCTACACCTAGTGTCACTTACGCGCTTACACCTTAGGCGATGCGGGGTCTAGCAGAGACGAAGGTATCGTGTGCCCTAACGGCAGGGGCACGACTACTGGAGTCATGGTTAGAGGTGCCTGGCGGTAGGCATAAAACGCTAGGGGTGATTCCCCGATACAAAAATCAAACTGGAGGTCACGAAGGAAGAAACAAGGGCTGGGATGTCAGTCCAAACGTCGGTGGGAGGCAAGACCGCTACCACCGGCGGGCACGGGGAGGCGAAATCCCCTCAGCGTGTCGCCAGCGGTCACAACTCTACCGTGGTTGGAGAAGGCACGATAGTTGCAAAGCTACTGCCAAGACGACGACAACAACGGAAGAGCGCAAGAAAATGCGCCGCAGCAGTGCCGTTGGCTCTGACTGCGAGAGCATATCTACAGAGGCCGAGGAAATGCTTCTACTCTCCCCAACCCCGGCGGGCATCGAAACCTCTAGCAAGGACGAAGGAGGGCATGAGAGCGAAGGCTCAATACAAGTCAGCCCTGAAGATTAAGGCTCGGCTCAGCAGCAACAGCAACCTAACCGAAGAGGAGAGGAATAAACTGGCCTGGGCTGATCAGAAAATCGAAGAGGGAAGAAAACACTTTGCCCAGAAGCCCTCAATGCAGGCAAGGAGCGGAGAGTATGCTAATAAGGTCGAGGAGCAATTAGCCATGAAACGCCAGCGATCGGCAGAAACGGCGGCAGAGATACCAGCCAAGAAGCGGCCCTGTCAACAACAATGCCAAAAGGCGATGGCCAGTGATGTGGTAAAACGACATCTAGTCGTAGCCCTCATCGACGGTGCGGACCCCAATGGCAAGATCACGAAGGAGCAGTGGGCGACGGTAGAGTCAAAGCTGCTTGAAGCTCTGCTGATGAGGATGGCGAACTCAAAGGCAGCTCCCACCTCATTTGATGGTGCGGGCTGGCTCAATGGAGTGAAAATCCTGAGCTACAGAGACGACACGACATTAAAATGGGTGACTGAGGTTGTGGCATCGATGGATGCCCCGTGGGAGGGAGCTAAGCTGGATGTAGTTGACAGGACGAGGATCCCGTGTGTACCAAAGGCGAAAGTCTTCTTCCCACGCATCCTGCCAGTGGAGCAGACCCTCAATCTGCTCAAATGGCAAAATCCAGAAGTTCCGACGGCTGATTGGCAGGTGCTACATGCAAAGCCCGATAACAAGGGTCAGCATGTGGTCCTGCAAATCAGCAAAGAAGGTGAGGGTTTGCTGTACCCCAGATTCGGAAAGATGGCATGGGGCGAAGGAAGTGTGTACCTACGTCTTAAAAAGCGCCACCCGGACGACGAAAACGCAAACACGCTAGCGGCAGGAGAGGTTGAAGAAAACCTGGAGAGAAGGCTGGAGAGCATGCTAGACAGCGCTCTCAACCTCGACAAGGAGAGTACAGTGGACGAAGCTGAGTCTTCCGAGGACGGCGACACAAGGCTGGTCGGCGAAACGGCGTCGGAAGCCGCGCGACCAAAGAAGAAGGAGTCCTGCAACACTGCAGATACTCCAGATAAATCTGCATAAGAGCAAGCTGGCGTCGGCAGAGCTCCTTCTAGCCCTGGAGGATGGACTTGCCGACGTGGCCTTGGTCCAAGAGCCTTGGATAGCGTCGGGAAACAAGGTCTCTGGGCTATGAACCACCGGCTTCACCACGCTCCACCCGACAACAGTAAGTAGAACAAGAACAACCATCCTCGTGAGGAAAGGTATCTACTCGTACTTACTGTCTTATTTCAGCACGGATGATCTCACAGTTGTGGCGATAGAGGGCAAGCCCTTGGTGTCCTGCTATATGGCACATGAAAGGGAGGCGCCGCCAGAAAAGCTACGCAGGCTAGCAGAAGAGGCATGCGCTAAAAAGCGGCCCCTGATAGTCGGGACAAATGCCAACGCTCACCACACGGATAGGGGCAGCCCAGATACCAATGATAGAGGTGAGTCACTCTTAAACTTCATATTACTTAATAGCATAAGTATAGGAAATGTAGGGAAGGTACCCACATATGTGGGACCAACCTCTTCTAACGTTCTTGATCTCACGCTTCTCTACGGCGCGGACGCGCAAATCTCTGAATGGAGAGTTCTTGATAGACACTCCCTCTCTGACCATAAATACATTCTACACAAAGCCAATTTCCGTTAAGACCAACAAAAAGTATCGTTTAGGAACCCCCGGAACACAAAATGGGAAAAGTTCAGAACGATACTGAATAGGGGTCTGGGCCACCACCTATTATAACGTCAGTGGAGGGTATTGAGAAGTCTGTAAAAACGCTCACCCGAAACCTGAATATTGCCTACGAGAAAGCATGCAAACCCTCTAGAAGCCGGAAGAAACCATGGTGCCCATGGTGGACCCCGGAGCTAAGAGGGCTAAGGAAAAGTGTCCAGGTACTCTTCGGCGTCGCCAGGCAAGCGGACGAAGAAGTGGTATGGAACGAATACAGAACACTACTCAGGAACTTCACAAAAGAGGTCAAGAAGGCCAAAAGGGATTCTTGGAGATCCTTCTGCGGTTACATAGTAAAAGTGAAAGAAACAGCGAGACTCAGGAAACTGCTCTCAAAGCAGCCTACCATACAGAGTCAGCTAATGAAAGAAGACGGTTCTTGGACAGATGACAGCAGAAAATCAGCGGTCGCTTTACTAAAGACGCACTTCCCGGGCTGTATGGATGATACAGGAAGCAACATGGATGGTGGGACTAGGATCCAAAGCAACCAAACAACGCTACCATCTGAGCTCATCACGCTGGAGAAGATCGGGTGGGCCTTGGACTCATTCGGGAGTTACAAGTCCGCCGGCAATATCCCAGCTATGCTGAAATCATCTAGAGAAGAGGTGGCCCCCTGGCTACTCTCACTATACGAAGCATGTCTGAGGTTTTGCTATGTACCAGTAACCTGGAGGACTGCACGGGTCATATTTTTGCCGAAAGCAGGCAAATGCAGTCACGTGCAGCCGAAAGACTACAGGCCGATAAGCCTAACCTCATTCCTGCTAAAAACACTAGAAAAGCTTCTGGAGCTCCATATAAGGGAGAGTCTCTCTCCACCCTTGGAAACCAACCAACACGCCTACTCTAAAGGGAAATCAGTGGATACAGCGCTACACTCCCTGGTAGCCTGCATATAAAAAGCTCTCCACCACAAAGACTATGCAATGGGAACGTTCTTGGACATCTCTGGTGCATTCAACAATGTGTCAACAGATGCCATCATGCGAAGTCTCAGAGCCAAAGATACACACGACGCAATATACACATGGATTCAAAACCTGCTGGGCAGCAGACTGGTCCATGTGGAATGGGGAACCACACTCATAACCAAGAGGGTACATGGAGGCACACCACAAGGTGGAGTCCTATCGCCGCTACTTTGGAATCTAATGGTTGACGAACTCCTTAAACAACATCGCGGGAAAGCCCCAAAGATAACTGCCTATGCTGATGACATAAGCATAATTATCACGGGAAAGTGTCCATCGACTATCAGCTCAGTCATGGCCACAACTCTGCAATAAATACTAAGGTGGGCTACATGCGTAGGACTGAGCATCAACGCAGATAACACGGACCTCATTCTCTTCACAAAGAGATACAAGGTACCAAGATGGGACCCACCGAGGGTGAACGGAACCCCACTCACCCCGAAAAAGAAAGTCAAATATCTCGGCACAGTATTGGACAGCAAACTGACGTGGAGGGCCAATGTCGAAGAAAGAGTGGAGAAAGCAACAAATTCACTCTATGCATCGCAAAAGATGCTGGGTAGCACATGGGGCCACTCACCAAAACTAACGAATTGGATCTTCATAT
Organism: Scaptodrosophila lebanonensis; assembly: GCF_003285725.1. Lineage (NCBI taxonomy): Eukaryota > Metazoa > Arthropoda > Insecta > Diptera > Drosophilidae > Scaptodrosophila > Scaptodrosophila lebanonensis. The sequence goes on along the minus strand of NW_022060600.1, from coordinate 885,473 downwards.
CAGTGGTCCGTCCAATACTGTTATACGGGGTACTGGTATGGTGGCAAGCCACAGAGAAGCACAGAGATGCACTCGTATGCATCACAGGAGCGCTGAGACCCACCCGACCAAAGCTCTAGAGATGTTACTCGGAGTCACTCCGCTTGACATACACGCGCGCCTACTTGCGAAAAAGACACCTCAAAGACTTTGCGCCCTACCGGGCTACGGACATAGCTCGATCGGCAGGGAGCTCCTTAGTAGTACAGACTGCACTGCCGGCAATCAAGATTCAAGCACACGCCAACATCAATGGGATCAGAGGACTAGCAGAAAGGCCTGAACCGACGCGCAACCAATATATTCACGGATGGCTCCAAGATGGAGACAGGACCGGGGCGGCTGTATACTGTGCAGAGCCAGTACTCAAACACTCGTATAAGCTGCCGGACTACTGTAGCATCTTCCAGGTGGAAGTATTCGCAATAGGGAAGGCTGCAGAGGTAGCATTCCAACTGCATAACACAGAAGAATGCATCAACATCTTCGTGGACAGCCAAGCAGCCATTAAATCACTACAGGCGCCAATCATTAGCTCCAAAACGGTCCTGGAAAGCAGGGAATCCGTGGATAGATTAAGCGCCAGGAAGAAGGTGCACATCTATTGGGTCCCCAGCCACCGGGTCATTGAGGGCAATGAGATGGCGGACACTCTAGCTAAGCAAGGTATCGATCTGGCCCGGACCGATATGAACTACCTACCGATACCACCTAGGGAGCTCCATAGGAGATGGGAGCAAAAGGCATGGACCAAGGCAGATGAACAGTGGATCAACACAGTCAACTGCAAAATAGCGCGCACGATGTGCAAGGGTACAGATAAAAATCTAACCCGATTCCTACTGCAACTCCAAAGAAAGAAGATGGGCATCACAGCAGAAGACAGATGCAGAAAATGTAAGGAACCTGTCGCTCAACCATTGTTACATGTTGCCCGCACACGTCGGTGTGCACAAGTTCTAACAAATCTGTTGCTCTACAATCAGATTTTTCAAATGGCCTTACATGACATTTATTCTTCATACATGATACGCATGGGTCTTTATTGACTAACTCAAATGTTAATCCACGAACCATTTCTTTATTTTTTAGCTCGCTCAGGCTCTGCATGTTTAGGTGCCCATACCGTGCATGTCACTTTAAAAGTTCGTCGCTCGCCTTTCCAAGGCAAAGTATTTCATGTTTGCGCATTATACATATAAACAAACCATTAACTTTCTTAACCGTGAGGACTAGATTTTTGTTGTCATTTATTTGTGCGTTTTGCCATTTGCATTTTCTACAGCTTTGCTTACAGATATAAAATTGCATTGCAATTCTGGCACATATAACACATTTTTCAATGTTATTTTGTAGGCACACATTCCATCGATGACCATCGTGCCGCGACCACATTCCGTTGTGTGGTTGGCGCCTGCCAACTCTATTTTTTCGTGATGACATTCGAACTTATCGAACAATTCACGACGGGAACACATATGTGAAGTTGCCCCACTATCGATTCACCATGCGTGTTTATTTAATATATTGACTGTTGCCACAACAGCGAATGAACACTTCCCCTTTTTATTACTGCTGTTGCCATACTGACCGCTACTTTTATTTTCGCTGGGTTCAAATTTTCATACGATGCTGGTAGGCTCGCTACCAGCATAATAACGAATAATTCATCGTCCAATGAAATTCCAATTTCGGACAGTTTCTCTGCTATGTCGACGAATTCCTGTACATGCTGTTTACCAGTGATGTGCCAATAGAGAGAAATAACCCTGCCATTGCATTTTGTATTTTCCACAACATATAAATCACCGAAGCTTAATCTTCTGGCTTCATGGAGTTACTACCGGTAATCTCCCATATTTCCTGATGTACTAATACACTACGCATCAACATACACCATGTGTCATAATTTGAATCGTTCAATTTTTCGATAATGTACAGTGAACTCATTTTGTTTGGCTTTTTTATCAAGTCACTAAAGCGGTATTAGACACGCTGTTTTATTTTTTTCTAGAATTATTTCGCGAATCCATTACGCGTTAATTCTCACACTTTCTTTCTTCTACTTCTTTTGCGCTTAATGTACCTGGGCCCATAACCTATTGGTATATTCAAGTTGCATAGAAGGGAAATAAGGAAGAATGATCTGGTTCTGTTGAAGGTATATGAGGGACTACTTTATTGAGTACAAACATGTAACTTAACTGCTACTGTTTGTTACCAGATCGGTATTAACACATATGGTTGTATACTAATGAGCGTGGCCAATTACCAACAGTTACAGAGCTTTAACACAATCATTCAGTCAAATGTGAGCGTCGACAGTCAGCTGGCTTGGTTCAAAACAAGTAAAAAAGCTAAAGACGGGTGTCCCGACTTTGAAATACTCTGTACATATGTACATATGTTTAAAAAAAATTAAGAAAATTAAAAACAAAAATTTTTGATCGATTTTACCTTCTCGGTATTCGAACTCACGTAAATGGTGTATAATTGCACATTTACATAGCAATTGCGTCTGTTTGAGTGTATGTATGCCTATGCACATTTATTCGTGTCTGTGTAAGCATGTTCGCAGTCAACCAAAGCACCAGCATCAACAACAGCCGCGGGCAGCGCTTGGGCAGCGCTGCAGCAGCAAATATATTTATGGCTATAACTTATTGTTAAATCGGTCTATCATAGTGAAACTTGGCACACGGACACATAATAACCAATTGGTATTTGTAAAATTTTAGTTCGAAATTCCAAGAATTACGGGAGTAAGAGAAAATTGCGATTTGCGGAGGAGAGGGGGGAGGGAGGGAAATTCCAAAATATACTTTTTCTTCGTATTCACATAAGGCATCTGGGACTAACATTTGGGGTCCCTAGCTCTTATAGTCTCTGAGATATAGGCGATTATACGAACGGCGTTACGGAAAAACTCCCATAGGGAGGAAGTGGGAAGGAAAATCAAAAAAATAAAACAAACTCGTATAGCGTACACAAATAAGCCATCTTTGTGCAAAATTTGGTGTCTCTAGCTCTTATAGTCTCTGAGATCTAGGTGATCATACGGACGGACGGACGGACCGACGGACAGACAGACAGACAGGGCTAGATCGACTCGTCTCGTCATGCTGATCAAGAATATATATACTTTGTGGGGTATGCCACGCCTCCTTTTGCCTGATACATTTTTCAGCTCGCGCAAACCTAATTCTACAGGGTATAAAAATGAAATATTTCGAAGTCCTGTGACACCGACGAATTTTTTGGGAGTTTTCAATAATATTTGAATTTTTCTGTGGCACCCCTGATAGACATGCATACACACACATAGACACTGTAGCGACCTCATCGGCTCTTGAGCACATCTCTAAACAATCGATGACATCGGCTGCGTCGATCTCTATAGCGATAAGATATATATACTCTCATCTCTGACGCCACCAGCGTGCGTGCATAAAAAGCTCAATTGTATCCATTTGAATTAATAAAGTAATTTAGTTGTGTTAATATACACTTAGAGTGTTTCATTTGCAGCTAACTTACACTGGTGACCCCTCTGTTAGAAACACGCACCGTTGGAGCTAAATTAACCGAAATTTTACAATTGCTAATTTGGCACACGCACATTATGGCATTAGTATACGTACACACCTGCACATTTTGCCAACAATTGTAAAATTCAGCAATCCAACATGAATCCTGCTGAGGAAAACCAAAATGGTAACCAGCAAGCCTTGGACAACAACCGTGAACTTCAAGTGGTGCTCAATCCTGAAATATGCCGGGTAGGCATTAAGTCACCGCCGTTCTGCAGGAGCAGCCCGACCTTTTTTTCATACACATGGAATCACAGTTTGCAATCTCAGGCGTCACAGCTGACAACACGAAGTACCATCAGGTAATTGCCTCGTTGGAGCCCCAATACGTTGCAAATGTTGGGGACATAGTCCGGAATCCACCACTGCTCACCAAATATGACGCAATTAAAGCCGCTTTAATTTCGGAATACACTGATTCCGATCACCGGAAGTTGGCCAAACTTATGCATGAGATGCGACGAGTCGACGAGTCGTCGACTATTTATAACTGATCAATCTTCCAAGGTCAGATACCTAATCGACACAGGCGCCGATTTTTCAATTCTCCCGCCACTAAACCGCAAGGCTCAGTCCACGTCCACAAAAACTTTGTACGCAGCAAACGGCACATAAATCAAAACATTCGGCACTACAATTGTTACAGTCAACCTCGGCTTACGCAGAAAAATGAACTGGCAATTTATCGTCGCGGATGTCACAAACCAATCATAGGGGCAGACTTCCTAAACAAATATGGTCTTGTTGTCGATCTTCGCAAATGTTGTCTTGTTGATAGCTCTACAAAGCTATCGGCAAAAGGCACAGTGTGCTGCATCCAATGGGAAAAACAACACACAGTGAGCCCAATAAGCAGCGACCGTTTTGAAATAGATCTACGGGAGTATAGCGAGCTTACTAAACCATATAGGTACACAAGCTCAGATGTAAAAACTCAGGTGCAGCCTCACATTTTTACAAAAAACCAACCAAGAGTTTCAAACACACGTCGCCTCAACTCAGAAAAATTAGCCGTGGCTAAACCGGAATTTGACTACATGCTCAAACAAGGCATATGCAGTCCGAGCAGCAGTCAATGGGTGAGTCCTCTGCATATGGCTTTAAAAAAAAACAAAAATGAATGGCGTCCTTGTGGCGATTACAGGCGGCTCAACCACATAACAAAACGAGATAGATACCTTCTGCCTCATATCCACGATTTTTCGTACAAGCTCAGCGGCAAATCAGTCTTTACCACTATTGATCTGGAACGAGCCTATCACTAAATACCAATCGCACCAGAGCATCGCTGTAAAACCGCAATCATCACACCATTTGGCCTGTACGAATTCAACGTGATGACATTTGGCTTATGCAACGCAAGTCAAACTTTCCAAAGGTTCATGGACCAAATATTTCGCGACATGGACTACGTAATAGTCTACATAGACGACATTTGCGTAGCCTCAGAAAATATCGAACAACATTTTCTACACGTGAAAAACGTCTTTGAAAGATTGCGGCAGTACGGCCTGCGCATTAATGCCTCCAAGTGCACTTTCGGACAACCACAGGTAGAATTTTTAGGCTACCTTGTCTCAAAAGAAGGCATCGCATCAACAAAAGATCGCATTAGGGCGATCGAGGAATTCAAAAAACCAACACTGACACACGAGCTCACAAGTTTTTTGGCGATGTTAAACGTGTACAGAAGGTGCTTACCAAACGCAGCATTTAAACAAGGCCAACTACAAAAGCTAATTAAAGGCAACAATGCCAGTGCAATTTTTGCGTTGGCGCGGCCTTAAATGAGTTACGCAATGGAACCCTCAGGCCTCTTGGATTCTTCTCCAAACGGTTGTCAGAGTCTCAAAAAAACCAAAGTACCTACGATCGGGAATTACTGGCAATTTTTTTGGCAGTCAAGCATTTTTCCTACATGATCGAGGGACGAATCTGTACAGTTCTAACCAATCACAAGCGGCTCACCTTTCAATTCCAGCAAAACTTTGAGAAGGCGACCCCTAAGCAGACTCGACAGCTCGGCTTCATCAGCGAGTACACAACGGACATCCAGCACATCAAGGGTACCAGCAACATTGCTGCCGACACGCTCTCTAGGGTAGAAGCCGTTTTCAACGACGTTTAAATCGATTTCGAAAAACTGGCCCACAGTCAAGAAACAGATTCCGAAATCAAAGAGCTAATGCAAAATTCCTCTTTGCAGTTTAAACAGATTCAGCTCAATGACACGAAGACATACCTGTATTGCGACACTTCGTCAACACGAATCCGGCCTTATGTCACGAGTGAATTTCGCAAGCAACTATTCAACTCCATTCACAACTTATCGCATCCAGGAAAATGTGCTTCCGTAAAACTAATAACCGATAGATTCGTGTGGAAGGATATGAAGAGAGACATTGCTAGAATGGTCAACAATTGCATCAGCTGCCAGCAGTAAAAAATCAGCAGGCATAACAAAGCTACGCTTCACAAATTCAACGTACCAGACAGATGCTTTGAACTCGTCAATATCGACCTTTTTGGCCCATTGCCGTTGTCCAACAACTTCAGGTACTGTCTAACGTGCATCGATCGATTTTCTCGTTGGCCAGTCGCAATTCCTATATCGGATATCAGCCCGGAAACGGATTGCACGGATGGTTTGCGAACTTTGGAATGCCATACTACATCACCACCGACCAAGGCAGGCAATTCGAGTCCAAGTTGTTTAAGGAGCTGATGCAACTAACGGGCTCTAAACATCTGCGCACCACCGCATATCACCCACAGGCGAATGGGTTGATAGAGAGAATGCACAGGACTTTAAAAACCGCAATAAAATGTCACACTGACTCCAACTGGACTGAAAGTCTTCCCATTGTACTTCTTGGCCTCCGGGCTACGATTAAGGAAGACCTAAACGCATCGCCGGCGGAAATGGTTTATGGCACTACGCTTAAACTACCAGGAGAATTCTTCGAAAAGCACTCTGATGAATACATCGAAAGCGACTTCATTAAACGGCTACGCACCACTATGGCCGAACTTAAACCAGTGAACACTTCACACCATGGCAAGGCCAAAGTATTTCTAAAAAAGGATCTCAACACATGCACGCATATATTCCTGCGAGATGACATGGTTAAAACACCACTGAAGGCACCATATGATGGCCCTTTCCCCGTTATTGGCCGCACCGACAAAAACTTCGTCATCAACGTCAATGGCAAGCACAACACCGTCTCCATCGATCGAGTAAAAGCCGCTTACATCGAGGCAGACAGTGAATTTCCAGCAACCGATGGCCAAAGACCAACGAATCAAATCCCGCTCACAAAACCCGAAGTGGACGAGCAGTTCGTTTACCTGGCAAATTTGTCCAGTTCATCACCTAGCAGTGTCATCGGAGGGGAGTAGATGTAGCGACCTCATCGGCTCTTGAGCACATCTCTAAACAATCGATGACATCGGCTGCGTCGATCTCTATAGCGATAAGATATATTAACTCTCATCTCTGACACCACCAGCGTGCGTGCACAAAAAGCTCAATTGTATCAATTTGAATTAATAAAGTAATTTAGTTGTGTTAATATACATGTTGGAGCACCCTACTTAGCTTCTAAGCCTTTTCTTTGCGCTTTCTATCGCGCCCTTTACTGCGCTCTCTGTGGCGCTCTCTTTGTGCATTACTTTTCTTATGCCGGCCCGCTGACTTGTAGGGGCAGCAGGCAAATCACTTGCTAAGTAATTCTCGCACGTTCAACATCGTTTGTACAATTTCCAAGCCATTAAAAGCCATATTAATAATCGAAGAATACCGTGTCTCATTTAATAAATAGTTAAATATTGTTTGTTGCAATCGCTAAAAAGCTAGCGATTTTTCATTGGCGCCCGAGCAGGGACTTCGGTTTTCTCAAGATTATTTTCTCGATTGTTTGCGGTCTTTGTGGCTTGGTTTTTGTGCGCGGTCCTGTGATTAGTACCTCGTTTGATTTGGATCTGGTGTCGTTTGGATACCATATACATACATTTATTTGGATTTGGAGCTTGGTGCCTTTCTGGATATCATCAACTACAACTGCTCGTTTGGACTGTGGAGCTGCTGTCTGCCCTACTTGTGGTACTTTCGTTTGGCTTGGCTAATGAGTGATCGTCGCTCGGAATCCAGGGAAGTTTCGGTGGACTCCTTTGAGAGCTTACAGGTATTCTGTGCCAACAATTGAGCATAAAGCTCTAAGAAGTTTAATTGCTGCAAATTTGTGCAAGCGAATGGTGCTTAAAACCTATTCACATACGTACATACATATGTATATATAGTACGTGTATGCTTATGCGGACTCAATTTTTGGCACATAAATTATTTTGTGCAACCACTTTACATGCACAAATACATAATCATACATACATATGCATGTACATACATACTCGCCAATAACCACATATTATATACATACATACGTCATACCTTGCACAATTTAACACATTATACACCCTCATAAACATAATTATTAACAAAACCTCGAGGCAAAACCAACAACAATAATTAAAAAAGGGCTGTTAGGCTGATTTTTAACATAAAAAACAAATATTTTGAAGTTATTTTGGTTCTATTGTGTTGGTTTTTTGGTAAAGATTTGTCGCATCAGCTGCATACATAGAAACATAGCTTTTGTTGTTGCTTGCGCCGCTAGCGTAGCAAAAGAATTTTGTCGCTCTCTCCTTTGTGCGCGCCCTTTTTCGGCTACACTTGTCGCTGGGCCAACGAACTTCCCCCCGCTACCCGTTTGGATTAGCGTTGCCAACAAGCGTGCTTGCGGTAATCGACGCCTATTTTCTGAGTACAGCTGAGACTGCTTGCAGATTTCGTTGTTGTTTGTGCGGTCGCTTGGACTGCTACTTTGCTTGCGTGCATACTGTATTGAGTGCGTGTGTACGTAATCTGCGTGCATTTCAGTTTGTCTCTTGCTGTTTTAGCGCGTTGTTATTTGCGAGGGCTGTTAGGAAAGTTCGGCTTTCATTTTCTTTGATTTGCAACTTGTTTAGAGTTTATTTTGGGTATACTCTACCATGTCGGAATCTGAAAAGCAACAAGTAGTAGCTAAATCTAGTTCTAAACTAGTACAATGCTTGCAGAAATTTGATAAGGTTAGCGCTGACATTGCTCGTATGAGAACAGCATTTCAGTTAAAGACAATTTCGTTTGAACAAACAGAACTCGAGTGTCGTCTCGAGCTGTTAGAAGATTACATAAAGAAAGCTATGGCGCTTCAGGCAGATTTGGATAGTCTCAATCAAAGTAACGATAGTAGAGGGCCACTTGAGGATTTGTGCATTTCAACTAAGGCGTTGTATGTGAAGGCAACGAAACAAAAAGTTGAAAGTCAGACTTCTCATGACTGTTCTATGATGGCCAGTCAACGGTCCCAGTTACCCAAAATGCGGCTGCCTACATTCAGTAGAAAGCATGCCGAATTTAAGAATTTTATGTGCTTATTTGAAAGCCTAGTTCATGACGATCCTTCGTTGACCAACGTCGAGAAGTTTAATCATTTGGTGTCGTGCTTGTCAGGTGAGGCTCTAGGAGTTGTGAAACCGTTTCAGTTAACGGACTGCAATTACTTAAAAGCAATTGCTAGCCTCAAGTCTGTGTACGACAACAAATGTTTGATATTTTTCGACACTATCTCGCAATTGTTTGACATCCCAAGTATGACCAAACCTAATGCGTCTACTTTGCGGTCCATCATTGACACTGTTTCTGCCATTTATGCGTCTTTAACTTCGTTGGGAAGTGAAAAGGACATTTCGAATGCAATGATCATACATATGGTTATGGCCAAAGTTGATCATGAAACCAAATCTCGTTTTGAGGAACAGCTCGATTATGACAAGTTGCCTTCTTGGGATGACTGCGCTAAGCAGTTAAACAGGCGTTACCAATATTTAGCGGCTGAAGAGACAACTCGGGTTCCAAATAAACCGCGAGTAGAACCTGCAAGAAATAGTAAAGCTTCGTTCTCTTGCACAAAGGGTCCTTCAAAGCCTTCAAAACCGGTTTCGAAGTGCACATATTGTGGTTCTGCGGATCACAATATTTATTCTTGCCCTTCCTTCTGTTCTATATCTGTTATGCAGCGATTTGAGTTTGCTAAGACTCAAAAAATGTGCCTCAATTGTTTGAATGTGGGCCATATAGTTTCCAGCTGCGAGGCTTCCAAGTGTCGGGTGTGTTCAAAACCACACCATTCGTTGTTGCACAGATACTCTGTAGCTGTGCCAAATTCACCCGCTCCACACGCAGTCGCACCTCCAGAAGCGTACTTAGGTCACGTTTTAAGTGCCGATCAAGTAATTCTTGCCACAGCAGTCGTAAAAATTAATGATAGATTCGGCCATTACCATCCTGCTCGTGTGTTACTTGATGGCGGCTCACAGTTGAACCTCATGACTGAGAACCTTGCGCAGCGCCTTCGATTAAAGCGTAAAGACACAGCTGTGAGTATTGTAATGGCAGGTGGAACCACTACTGGTAGTAGGCACAAGGTGTGCGCTGATATTCAATCTCGTTTGAATTCTCACAGCTTTGGCACTGATTTTTGGGTTCTGAAATCCATATCTACTTGTCAGCCTGGTAACTTTGTACCCACATCGAATTGGAAAATACCCGCAAACCTTGAGTTGGCTGACCCAGAATTCTATAAGCCAGCCAAGGTTGATATTCTCCTAGGCGCTGAACTTTTTTACAAGTTATTATGCGTTGGGCAAATCGAGCTCAATTCCTGTCTTCCATTGTTGCAGAAGACATTGCTGGGATGGGTTGTTGCTGGTAGATATAGAGGGCAAATACCTCCTCAACAATTCAGCGTTAACGTTGTCGCTCAAGTTAATGATTGTTCTCTCGACACCTTAGTTCAACGCTTTTGGGAACTCGATCGGAGCCCAAATGAGTCGAAGGCTGTGCGCCAGACAGCTGAACAAAAGGCCTGTGATAGCTTCACCAAATCAGTACAGCGCCTGTCTACAGGACGTTTTAAAGTCGAACTTCCGTTCAAATCCGATCCCACTGTACTAGGGCTTTCCTTTCAAACTGCTGAAAGACGATTTTTGCAACTTGAGCGCAAACTCGCAAGAGACAAAACTCTCCATGACATGTACCATGACTTCATGAGAGAGTATCGTGATCTTGGGCATATGTCTGCTCTTGAATCTCCTCCTCCAGGACAGCACTACTACATTCCTCATCAGTGTGTCCTGAGACCTGAAAGCACCACAACCAAATTGCGTGTGGTGTTTGACGCTTCTAGTAAAACGTCAACGGCCCTATCATTAAATGACACTTTAATGGTTGGGCCGACTATTCAGAGGGAGCTTTATTCAACATTTGTAAATTTTCGGTAGAATAAATACGCAATTACTGCCGACATCTCCAAGATGTATACGCAAATAAACGTGTCTGAAAAAGACAAAAAGTACCAGCTCATTCTCTGGCGAGAAAGCGCCTGTCATGAGCTGCAGTCCTTTAAGTTGAACACTGTAACAAACGGGACTGCATCAGCGCCATTTTTTGCTGTGCGCTTGTTGTTTGAATTGGCAAATATTTATGCTCGATGTCACCATGTCGCGTTAAATGTCATTAAAAATTGTTTTTATGTTGACGACATGCTGGCTCCTCATAATGATGTATTTCGTTATCATCTGCATGAGGATAGCTTTACTTCGTTGAAGCCGACAAAGCGGGATATATTATCTCGTTTGTCTGAGCAACTTGGACCTTTGTGCCCCATCGTCATAGCGGCCAAATCTTTGTGGCAAGAGCTGTGGTGATTTAAGATGTTAGTTGGGCTGCTAAAGCAACAGATTTGGGTGATAAATACTCGTAGGGTTTGCTCAGCAGTTTTACATAACTGCCTTCGATGCAAGCCCAAGTTAGTTGAGCAAATAATGAGAAATTTGCCAGGTGATCGCCTTCGAGAAGGTCGACCTTTCAGGGTTTGTGGACTCGAACTTTGCGGCCCATTCCATGGTAGCTATCGCATACGCGGCAGACCGCCCGTTACAAATTACGTAGCGGTATTCGTTTGTTTTGCCTCGAAGGCCGTTCACCTCGAACTGGTAGCTAATTTATCTACTGATACTGTCCTTAACGTCTTTACAAGGTTCATCGGGAAGCGCGGCCTGCCGGAAATGGTCTTCAGCGACAACGTGACGAACTTCGCGGGAACAAGCGGCTTGCTGAGGGACATGCCGTCGGCTTTCGAGCGGAGAAAGGACGCCCTGACGGACTATGCGGCAGAGCGACGAATCGATTGGTGGTTCATTCTTCCCCGACCTCCTCACATAGGAGGATTGTTGGAGGCAGCGGTGCTGCTAGGCGACCAGTCCACGATGTTGGCGGTGCTCCGTGTGGATTTGAAAGACCGGGAGTCCTTCAAAGGGGCCGGAATGTTGGAGCACCCTACTTAGCTTCTAAGCCTTTTCTTTGCGCTCTCTATCGCGCCCTTTACTGCGCTCTCTGTAGCGCTCTCTTTGTGCATTACTTTTCTGATGCCGGCCCGCTGACTTGTAGCGGCAGCAGGCAAATCACTTGTTAAATACTTCTCGCACGTTCAACATCGTTTTTACAATTACCAAGCCATTAAAAGCCATATTAATAATCGAAGAATACCGCGTCTGATTTAATAAATAGTTAAATCTTGTTGTCGTTTCGCTAAAAAGCTAGCGATTTTTCAATACACTTAGAGTGTTTCATTTGCAGCTAACGTACAACACAAATTCTATGCAAATGTGCAATTATACACCCTTTACATGAGTTCGAATACCTAAGGAGGTAAAATCGATCCAAAAAAATTTTTTTTTTATTTTTTTAATTGTCTGTATTTATGTACACATATGTACAGAGTATTTCAAAGTCGGGACACCAGACTTTAGCTTCTCCACTTGTTTAAAGATGCTCTATTATTTTAAAGACTTTGGATGATCGTTGATGAATGCACGTAGTGTCTACAAGGGATGTACATTTCCAATCAATCAGTCAAATATAAATAACGTTACCAGAAAATGCCATAATTCAAAAGTCCCCTTTACTTTGTAAAGCTCCTTGTATATGTCAAGTTGGGTCCCCCTGACAAACGGACGGACAATCGGATGGATATACATAGAGTGTACAAAAAAAGTTTAAGTACACTTTCATTTTTAAGGAAAATTTGATTAAATTTGTTGTTTTTCGAACACAAATAATCCCAAAATGTTTAGATTATGATTGGATGTATATTCATGATCACAGCAGCCTATATGCTTTTACATATCGTATCGAAACTATGGGAATGTGACTTAAAAAACAAAAAAAGTTCGAAATTCACGCCAAGTTAACTTACAGTCACCCAATCTTAGCTAAATTGTTATATTTTAGCTACATTAGTTTAGCTACGTTTATTCGCAGCAATTACAGTTTCTAATCATAGAAGCATAATTTTAATTAATATTTCTGTGTCATTTTGAGAATTTATATTGAATCGTCTCGTCCCGCTGACCATACATACCTTTGTCTATTACATATATTTCTACCTTTTATATACATATGTACTTCCTAGCATACCATTACACCCTTCATTTGCACAATGTCCTGTTTGAAAATTGATAGACTGCGGATATATGGACGACTGGGTTTGTACCCAGGAAAGGAAATTTGAAAATCGCTCAACCATTACACTGCGAGGTTGCTCCAAGCGCTTGATTAATATCATTACCTTTTATTGTTAGGCATCACGCGATAAAATATTTTCAGTCGTGTAAAATACACTCTCTTAGATTGTATTTTAAACCACTAAGAAAACTTTTAGCGGTTAGCGTACAGAAACATAACAGCATATGCTTATACATATACTTGTATGTATATAACATACATAAATAATGTACATATGTACATATGTGCATACATATACATTTACAAGTATACTTTGCCATATTACTTCGAAACGGCTATAAATGATACCTTAATCTGCACGATCTTCATTGTTGCTAAAGATTTTGTAACATAAGGTGGCTAAGCTGTTCAGTTTAATATTTTAAATATAATTGTGATAATGAACTGTTGGGTAAGAAAAGAGAAAGACGATAAGTGTTGCATAATACCATAATAGAATAGTGATTTCGTATCTATTCAAATTTCAAAACTATAAAGGGAGTTACACAAAAGTAAACATTCAGTGTATAAAAGAGTAAACCATTAAAAAATCTGTACTTGTAGGTCTTACTATGAAATTATATTCTCTCTCTCCAGCTTCTTGAGAGCTTTTTAATTTATACAACTTCTTTCAAGTTCAGCAATCAATCATCAATCATCGGGTGCCCCGACTCTAAAATACTCTGTACGTGCCTATGCCTATGTAAGTGTGTGAGAATGTGCCCAGCATATATATTCTGTCTGTCTGTTTGTCCGTCATCCGTCCGTATGAATACCTTAATCTCAGAGACTATAAGAGACAGAGACACCAAATTATGTACACAGATGCCCCATTTGTGTACGCTATATGAGTTTGTTTTATTTTTTTTGATACATCCCCACTTCTTCTCTATGGGGAATTTCGGAAAAGCCGTTCGTATAATCATCTATATCTCGGAGACTATAAGGGCTAGAGACACCAAGATGCCTTACGCGAATACGCATTAAATGTGCATTTCGGAATTTTCCGCCCTCCCCCCTGTCTCGCACAATTAGTGATTTTCCTTAATTCCCGAAACTTTTGATTCAAATTTGGCAAATATCGCCAGTTATTAATAATGCTTTCGTAAACAAAATTTCATTATAATAGGTCAATTTAAAAGGAAGTTAAAGTAATATATCTCATCTCTGCCCAAGCTTTGCCCGCATCTGTGGTTGTTGTTGCTGCTTTGACTTAATTCTGTACTGCACACATACACGTACATTAAACCCTTGAGACGATTCTGGTGTAGATCAATGCTGTTGAAACTGTACATAAACACTTATGTATGTATGGACATATGTATGTACTCGTATATATTGAATATGTTTGAAGTGTAACTTTTTACTTCAAGGTTTTGTGAACTTTTCTTTACGGAATTGGCGCGATGTAAAAACAAAACAAACGTAAGGCGTGTGTCGTTGCTCGATTTTCATTAGAATTTACTTATAACCCTACCGGTGATTTTATTTCTAAATGTTGTTGTTGTGCATCCGATTAAAAAGTTTGTACCCATCGGTGCATTAAAATAAACACTCAATCGTCAGTAGTTGCTATGATCTTTAAGACCCGTTGTTTCTTGTAGCTTTCAGTGATTTTTGATGCCAAATTGAAATTGTTTTTTACGTACCCCAAGAGTAGGATAAAAGGCAAGCATACAGGGGTGTCACAGAAATCTCTTCTGCCCAAGTTTCGTCTCAAAACCAATTCTCGGTGCCACAGAAATCGCTTTTGGCAGTTTACAAACTTCGCCTGTTTTTCCAGGAGTTTTGATTAAAAACACTAACAAAGACTTTTTTCCAAATAAAAATAATCATTAGAATAAAAACCTTATAGTTTTTCTGAACAATCTGTATCAAAACTATTTTGCATATTTATTTTATTTTTATTTATTTGTTAACCTTATCTTAGCGTTACAAGTATCAGGTTACTTTTAAATTATTACGCTAGTCATTACAATTTTAATTATATCAATCTTATTATTAGGTTATTTTCATATTATTATTTTTAGTTTTAACATTAAACATTATTATTATTCTTTATAATTAAATATATATTAGGATTTTTTAATTGGTTTTATACTTAATCTATTTGGCCTACTCAACTAAGTGTGTGTTTAATATAATAATTTTTAGTAACGTTAATTTAGTTAATATTTTGCCAATGTGCTTGAATCTTAACTCTAAAGTGCGTTTCACAGCTGATTGTTTTCAGGTTATGCGGTAACTCATTCCACAGACGAACAGCGGAAATAAAGAAATGATTTTCCGAGCTTGCTAATTTAAAACTCGTGCAAACTATGTTATTCGTTCTTCTTGATGTGGTGAATGCAATTTTTTCGTGTAAATAGTTCGGTTCCTTACGTGTGATAACTTTATGCAAGAAGATTAGGGTTCTAAATTTAATCCATGAGTCAAGGGTAATATTATATATTTTGTTGGCGTGCGTCGTTATTGAATCTCTTCATTGAATGTTGAAAATATACCGAGCTATGCTATTAAAGGCTACTTTTATTTTTTTTTGGCTTACAGCATTGCAGTTTCCGATTGATTTATAGTTCTGCCTAGGTTTATTGCCTGCTCTACGTACTCAATGGGCTCGTTGTTAAGTCGTATTTGCTCAAGATTGAGTATGTTAATTATTTTTTATATATTAATAAGCATTTTGATTTTTTAGGGTTTACTTCCACTCCGTTAATACTAGCCCATTTACTGATTTTGTAGAGATCATCATTGCAGACATACATTGCAGACATACATTCTATTCTACATAACGGACGACTAACATACATCTGAACATCATCGGCATACATGTGTAACTCGGAATTAGAAACACAACATGGAAGATCATTGACATAAATTGAGAACAATAGTGGTCCTAAAACAGACTGAGGGACTCCACGCTTTATAAATAAAAGAGACGAAAAATTATGCGATGTAAGAACTGCTTGCTGACGACAGGACAGATAAGACTGGCCAAGATTAATAGCTGAGTCAAAGAAATTATAAAGTCTTTTCAATTTCGTGCACAGTATGGTGTGATTTACGGTGTCAAAAGCTTTTGAATAGTCAAGGAGAGTTAGAAAAGTTACCATATTGTTGTCCATTTTCTTTCGAATATCGTCAGTGATTTTAATTAATGATGTAACACAACTTCTATTTTTTCTGAAGCTCGATTGTTTGTCGCTCATGAGTGAGTTTTCTACCATATAGTTGCTAATTTGTTTTGTCATCAGGTGTCCGAGTGCTTTTGATAGAAATGGTAGAATTGTGATTGGCCTAAAGTCATTGCTTCCTTTCAGAATAGGAACAATTTTTCCTCATTTCCACTTGTACGGAAAGCAAAGTGTCGTAAGCACTGAGTTAAATATATGAGTTATATACTTTAGATCTTTAGGGAGCAATAATTTTACAAATTTGGGGTGTAACTCATCTAGGCCTATGGCGTACACACATAAAACTAAAACTAGTATCACAGTTTAATAACGACGTGGAATTCATGTACGCATTTTCAAGGACTTCTGGTACTGCTAGTTGTACAAATTTATTGTTTAATTCGTTTACATCTACGTGAAGATTTAAAGAAGGTCTACTTTTCCCAATCCCTAACTTTTTAACTTCGGCCCAAACTTGTCTGCATGAAGTGGCTGAGGAGAATTTCGAGGAGAAGTGAGCACGTTTCGCATTCATAATTTTCAGCCCAACTGTACGCCTCAGATTTTATACTCTGTACATGAAATGTACAAAAGTATATTAGGTTTGCGGGAGCTGAAAAATGTAACAGGCAGAAGGAGGCGTGGCAGACCCCACAAAGTATATATATTCTTGATCAGCATGACGAGACGAGTCGATCTAGCCCTGTCTGTCTGTCTGTCCGTCCGTATGAACACCTGGATCTCAGAGACTATAACAGATAGAGACACCAAATTTTGCACAAAGATGCCTTATGTGTGTATTCTATACGAGTATGTTTTATTTTTTTTGATTTTCCCCCCCACTTCCCCCCTATGGGGGTTTTCCCGATTTTCCATTCGTATAATCGCCTATATCTCGGAGACTATAAGACCTAGGAACACCAAATTTTAGTCCAAGATGCCTTATGTGAATATAATGAATATATATAATATATTTTGGAATTTTCCTCCCTCCCCTCTCTACCCCGCAAATCGTAACTCCCGTAATTCTTTGAATTTCGAACTAAAATTCCCCCAAGTTGGTTCTTATGTGTCCGTGTGCCAAGTTTCACTATGATGACCGATTTAACGAGAAGTTATAGCCATAAATATATTTGCTGCTGCAGCGCTGCTCAAGCGCTGACCGCGGCTGTTGTTGATGCTGGTGCTTTGGTGGACTGCACACATGTTTACACAGACACGAATAGATGCGCATAGGCATACATATACTTACACAGACGCAATTGCTATGTAAATGAGCAATTATAAACCCTTTACGTGAGTTCGAATAAAATCGATCAAATTTTTTATTTTTTTATTTTCTTAATTTTTTTTATTTTCTATAATTATTGTAAACATATGTACAGAGTATTTCAAAGTCGGGACATCCGACTTTAGCTTTTTTACTTGTTTATATTGCAATAAGTGAGCCGTCGTCTTGAACCTCTTCCACTTTTTATATGCGTCGTACACAGATTTAAGGAAATTTGAAAATCGCTCAACCTTTACACTGCGTGCGCGTACACTTGATTAATATAATTAACTTTTATTGTTAGGCATCACGCGATAAAATATTTTCAGTAGTGTAAAATACACTTTCTTAGATTGTATTTTAAACCACTAAGAAAACTTTTAGCGGTTAGCGTACAGAAACATAACAGCATATGCTTATACATATACTTGTATGTATATAACATACATAAATAATGTACATATGTACATATGTGCATACATATACATTTACAAGTATACTTTGCCATATTACTTCGAAACGGCTATAAATGATACCTTAATCTGCACGATCTTCATTGTTGCTAAAGATTTTGTAACATAAGGTGGCTAAGCTGTTCAGTTTAATATTTTAAATATAATTGTGATAATGAACTGTTGGGTAAGAAAAGAGAAAGACGATAAGTGTTGCATAATACCATAACAGAATAGTGATTTCGTATCTATTCAAATTTCAAAACTATAAAGGGAGTTACACAAAAGTAAACATTCAGTGTATAAAAGAGTAAACCATTAAAAAATCTGTACTTGTAGGTCTTACTATGAAATTATATTCTCTCTCTCCAGCTTCTTGAGAGCTTTTTAATTTATACAACTTCTTTCAAGTTCAGCAATCAATCATCAATCATCGGGTGCCCCGACTCTAAAATACTCTGTACGTGCCTATGCCTATGTAAGTGTGTGAGAATGTGCCCAGCATATATATTCTGTCTGTCTGTTTGTCCGTCATCCGTCCGTATGAATACCTTAATCTCAGAGACTATAAGAGACAGAGACACCAAATTATGTACACAGATGCCCCATTTGTGTACGCTATATGAGTTTGTTTTATTTTTTTTGATACATCCCCACTTCTTCTCTATGGGGAATTTCGGAAAAGCCGTTCGTATAATCATCTATATCTCGGAGACTATAAGGGCTAGAGACACCAAGATGCCTTACGCGAATACGCATTAAATGTGCATTTCGGAATTTTCCGCCCTCCCCCCTGTCTCGCACAATTAGTGATTTTCCTTAATTCCCGAAACTTTTGATTCAAATTTGGCAAATATCGCCAGTTATTAATAATGCTTTCGTAAACAAAATTTCATTATAATAGGTCAATTTAAAAGGAAGTTAAAGTAATATATCTCATCTCTGCCCAAGCTTTGCCCGCATCTGTGGTTGTTGTTGCTGCTTTGACTTAATTCTGTACTGCACACATACACGTACATTAAACCCTTGAGACGATTCTGGTGTAGATCAATGCTGTTGAAACTGTACATAAACACTTATGTATGTATGGACATATGTATGTACTCGTATATATTGAATATGTTTGAAGTGTAACTTTTTACTTCAAGGTTTTGTGAACTTTTCTTTACGGAATTGGCGCGATGTAAAAACAAAACAAACGTAAGGCGTGTGTCGTTGCTCGATTTTCATTAGAATTTACTTATAACCCTACCGGTGATTTTATTTCTAAATGTTGTTGTTGTGCATCCGATTAAAAAGTTTGTACCCATCGGTGCATTAAAATAAACACTCAATCGTCAGTAGTTGCTATGATCTTTAAGACCCGTTGTTTCTTGTAGCTTTCAGTGATTTTTGATGCCAAATTGAAATTGTTTTTTACGTACCCCAAGAGTAGGATAAAAGGCAAGCATACAGGGGTGTCACAGAAATCTCTTCTGCCCAAGTTTCGTCTCAAAACCAATTCTCGGTGCCACAGAAATCGCTTTTGGCAGTTTACAAACTTCGCCTGTTTTTCCAGGAGTTTTGATTAAAAACACTAACAAAGACTTTTTTCCAAATAAAAATAATCATTAGAATAAAAACCTTATAGTTTTTCTGAACAATCTGTATCAAAACTATTTTGCATATTTATTTTATTTTTATTTATTTGTTAACCTTATCTTAGCGTTACAAGTATCAGGTAACTTTTAAATTATTACGCTAGTCATTACAATTTTAATTATATCAATCTTATTATTAGGTTATTTTCATATTATTATTTTTAGTTTTAACATTAAACATTATTATTATTCTTTATAATTAAATATATATTAGGATTTTTTAATTGGTTTTATACTTAATCTATTTGGCCTACTCAACTAAGTGTGTGTTTAATATAATAATTTTTAGTAACGTTAATTTAGTTAATATTTTGCCAATGTGCTTGAATCTTAACTCTAAAGTGCGTTTCACAGCTGATTGTTTTCAGGTTATGCGGTAACTCATTCCACAGACGAACAGCGGAAATAAAGAAATGATTTTCCGAGCTTGCTAATTTAAAACTCGTGCAAACTATGTTATTCGTTCTTCTTGATGTGGTGAATGCAATTTTTTCGTGTAAATAGTTCGGTTCCTTACGTGTGATAACTTTATGCAAGAAGATTAGGGTTCTAAATTTAATCCATGAGTCAAGGGTAATATTATATATTTTGTTGGCGTGCGTCGTTATTGAATCTCTTCATTGAATGTTGAAAATATACCGAGCTATGCTATTAAAGGCTACTTTTATTTTTTTTTGGCTTACAGCATTGCAGTTTCCGATTGATTTATAGTTCTGCCTAGGTTTATTGCCTGCTCTACGTACTCAATGGGCTCGTTGTTAAGTCGTATTTGCTCAAGATTGAGTATGTTAATTATTTTTTATATATTAATAAGCATTTTGATTTTTTAGGGTTTACTTCCACTCCGTTAATACTAGCCCATTTACTGATTTTGTAGAGATCATCATTGCAGACATACATTGCAGACATACATTCTATTCTACATAACGGACGACTAACATACATCTGAACATCATCGGCATACATGTGTAACTCGGAATTAGAAACACAACATGGAAGATCATTGACATAAATTGAGAACAATAGTGGTCCTAAGACAGACTGAGGGACTCCACGCTTTATAAATAAAAGAGACGAAAAAATATGCGATGTAAGAACTGCTTGCTGACGACAGGACAGATAAGACTGGCCAAGATTAATAGCTGAGTCAAAGAAATTATAAAGTCTTTTCAATTTCGTGCACAGTATGGTGTGATTTACGGTGTCAAAAGCTTTTGAATAGTCAAGGAGAGTTAGAAAAGTTACCATACTGTTGTCCATTTCCTTTCGAATATCGTCAGTGATTTTAATTAATGATGTAACACAACTTCTATTTTTTCTGAAGCTCGATTGTTTGTCGCTCATGAGTGAGTTTTCTACCATATAGTTGCTAATTTGTTTTGTCATCAGGTGTCCGAGTGCTTTTGATAGAAATGGTAGAATTGTGATTGGCCTAAAGTCATTGCTTCCTTTCAGAATAGGAACAATTTTTCCTCATTTCCACTTGTACGGAAAGCAAAGTGTCGTAAGCACTGAGTTAAATATATGAGTTATATACTTTAGATCTTTAGGGAGCAATAATTTTACAAATTTGGGGCGTTAATAACGACGTGGAATTCATGTACGCATTTTCAAGGACTTCTGGTACTGCTAGTTGTACAAATTTATTGTTTAATTCGTTTACATCTACGTCAAGATTTAAAGAAGGTCTACTTTTCCCAATCCCTAACTTTTGAACTTCGGCCCAAACTTGTCTGCATGAAGTGGCTGAGGAGAATTTCGAGGAGAAGTGAGCACGTTTCGCATTCATAATTTTCAGCCCAACTGTACGCCTCAGATTTTATACTCTGTACATGAAATGTACAAAAGTATATTAGGTTTGCGGGAGCTGAAAAATGTAACAGGCAGAAGGAGGCGTGGCAGACCCCACAAAGTATATATATTCTTGATCAGCATGACGAGACGAGTCGATCTAGCCCTGTCTGTCTGTCTGTCCGTCCGTATGAACACCTGGATCTCAGAGACTATAACAGATAGAGACACCAAATTTTGCACAAAGATGCCTTATGTGTGTATTCTATACGAGTTTGTTTTATTTTTTTTGATTTTCACCCCCACTTCCCCCCTATGGGGGTTTTCCCGATTTTCCATTCGTATAATCGCCTATATCTCGGAGACTATAAGACCTAGGAACACCAAATTTTAGTCCAAGATGCCTTATGTGAATATAATGAATATATATAATATATTTTGGAATTTTCCTCCCTCCCCTCTCTACCCCGCAAATCGTAACTCCCGTAATTCTTTGAATTTCGAACTAAAATTCCCCCAAGTTGGTTCTTATGTGTCCGTGTGCCAAGTTTCACTATGATGGCCGATTTAACGAGAAGTTATAGCCATAAATATATTTGCTACTGCAGCGCTGCTCCAGCGCTGACCGCGTTTGTTGTTGATGCTGGTGCTTTGGTGGACTGCACACATGTTTACACAGACACGA
This sequence comes from Scaptodrosophila lebanonensis, assembly GCF_003285725.1. Taxonomy (NCBI): domain Eukaryota; kingdom Metazoa; phylum Arthropoda; class Insecta; order Diptera; family Drosophilidae; genus Scaptodrosophila; species Scaptodrosophila lebanonensis. Next base: position 863,166 of record NW_022060600.1, on the reverse strand, counting down.
ATAGATGCGCATAGGCATACATATACTTACACAGACGCAATTGCTATGTAAATGAGCAATTATAAACCCTTTACGTGAGTTCGAATAAAATCGATCAAATTTTTTTTTTTTTTTAATTTTTTTTATTTTCTATAGTTATTGTAAACATATGTACAGAGTATTTCAAAGTCGGGACACCCGACTTTAGCTTTTTTACTTGTTTATATTGCAATAAGTGAGCCGTCGTCTTGAACCTCTTCCACTTTTTATATGCGTCGTCCGTGCATTTTATTGCACATCCGATATCCCTATTAAACCATTCTTGTTTTTCAGGCTTGATTACTTTGTGCCGCAGTGGCACAAAGGTATTGAACACCTGCTGAACGTTGTCATTAAACAGTTCGAACTGCTCGTCTATGGCGGGTTTTGAATAAATGTCATCAAAGTTCATGTTATCTCAAAAGTCAAACAGTAGCCTATTGTCAATGTTCCTGTAGTCCCTATAACTAAATGAATGGTCAGTATGGTCCAAGAAAATATCATAAGTTATGAAAATCAAATCATGTTTGGAAAAAGCTGGTACAGAGAGTTGGTCAAATAGGAGCATTTTCTCGGTGTCATTTACAAAAAATAAGTCAAGAAGGGTGTCAGATGTGTTAGAGAAATGTGTAAGTACTGTAGAGTTCACTAGCTTCATGCCAAGAGACACCATATCGTCCCTTAAATGTCATTCAACTAGCATATTGCTTCATATTGCATATTGAAATCACCAGCCAGGACAATATTGTTATGTTTCAGGGACACCAAGGAGAGAATGCTCAAAAAATCAGTGTAGTCAGTGTTTCTGTTTGGTTTATAAACACATCCAACTAGTATGCTTTCCATATTTCTACTATTTGATAATTGTAAAAACAAATACTCAATATTACTGTATGCTGGCTGTTTGCGAATCACATTAGCTTTGATATTATTTCTGACATATATGGCTACACCCCCCGCATGCCCCTCACGATCTGAACGATAAACTCTATACCCATAACAACATACATTATTATCATTAAGACAAGACACAAACCACGTTTCGGACACACAAACTACATCTACATTAGAATTAACAAACAACTACCTAAGCTCATCCATTTGTTATACCCTGTACCCGTAGGGTAAAAAGGGTATATTAGGTTTGTGCAAAGTATGTAACAAGCAGAAGGAAGCATCTCCGACCCCATAAAGTATATATATTCTGAATCAGTAAGACGAGAGAAATCGATCTAGACATGTCCGTCCGTCCGTCTGGATGAACGCAAGGATCTCAGAAACTATAAGAGCTAGAATAACCAAAGTTGGCATCCATGCTCCTAGGTCCGAGAAAGGACGAGTTTATTTTATTTTTTGGAATTTTCTCCGCCTTCCCCCGCTACAGAATTTCGTCAATACCGTCCACATTTCAAATGCTACCTAAATCAAACTTTGCACACATAATTTATATGTAATTATCTACTGTTGTTTAAAATTTTATCCAATTCGGTCAGTTCTAAGAAAAGTTATTAGCGTAACAAATTCTCTACAGTACAACCCCCCCAAACTGCAGCAACAAGTTCGCCCTTCTTCTTCCTCTTTTTGGGCGCATATAACTAAGTGACGGAAGTTTACTTGGGTACAGGGTATTACACTGTCGGGCTTGCTCGATTGTAGCGTTCTAACTTGTTTTTTACTAAACTCTGTGCGTTAAGGTGACATATATGTATACCATTCTTTTGCTTACTGAGAACCTTTAACATAGTTTGGCTGTTCGCTGTGGAGTCGGATCTTGTGTTATTTAACATTGAAACTAAAACAAAAGTTTGTATACGCACTTAGCTTAGAGCAATCACACTGCACACTTTACATACATTAACACTTACGCTTAGATTAGTTGAGCAATTTAGCCTATACTTAAACCTAATACAAATATACTTAGCACAAGCTAGCGATGGGGTGCAAAGCAGAGTTACTGCTACTAGTAGAAGACGATGGAGAGAGAAACCCATGCTCTTTATCGTATGCGAGCTTCAAAAGCTCGTCTCTGCTTTGAATAAGCTGTACGCTCTCATTCTTCGTTCGCTTTACATGTACTATGCCTCTTCGCGAGAACACAGCAACTAGTCTTTCCTGCTTACTTTCCTGTACCCAAAGGATACAAGGGTATATTAGTTTTGTGCGAGTGCACATGGAACACACAGAAGGAGGCTTGGTAGACCCCACAAAGTATATATATTCTTGATCAGTATGACGAGAGAAATCGATATAGCCATGTCCGTCTGTCCGTCTGTCTGTCCGTCTGTCTGTATGAACGCAAGGATCTCCGAAAGTATAAGAGATAGAATAACCAAACTTGGTATAAAGATTTTCCTGAGACCGAGAAAGTACGAGTTTGTTCATTTTTTCTGATCCACCCCCCCCCACTCCCCCCTATTCAAGATTTTCTATAACTCCCGTAATTCTTGGAATTTTGAACTAAAATTTGGTGGTCACATTAGGTTAGTAATTATATATCCGTATACCAAGTTTCATTATGATAGAATGATCGGAAAGAAAGTTATAGCCATATAACCAGGCCCAATGCACACATACATACATATGTACAAGTACACAACCACGCATAAGGCACGATTCTGATGTAAATGTAAATGTATGTATGCATGCATGGAATATTTTATATTTAATTTGTTAATATTTAGTTAATTAATTAAATTAATTTAGTTAATTAATTAAATTAAATTAATTAATTAATTTAATTACTTTTTTGTGGGGTGGTACAGGGTATTTAAGAGTTGAGCCTACTCGACTTTAGCATTCCTATCTTGTTCAGCTTAATTGCCTCTTTAAAGATTAAAAAGTTCTCCATAGTTAACTGTTCATTAAGATAAATGGGAGCTGGACAGTCAAACCCAAGCATTTGCAAGCTTAATGGTTTTTTTTCTTCGAGACGGTAAGCTGAAACTGGCCTCAGCAACGTTGATTTCTCGTAAATATTTTCGAATTTTATGATTATGTCGGGATCTACCTGAGACACATGTGATCTTTTTGCTAGGAAAATTTCCCGTGCTCTCGGCGGTGGTGTTGCGTGGATGGCGAAACACAAGGCATTGTAGAGGGCACGTACATTTTCCCTTCAACATGAGGGACACCGTCCACTCTTACGTCGCACGCAACATTTGCGTTCAGCTGCAAAGCGAGTTTCGCCTCCAGGCCACCAACCCGCTCCTTCAATGAAGTCAGTTCATCAACATCACGCTCCAAGTTCTTCACCCTATCGTGAAGCGGATCCACCGTGTCGTGTAGCTTCTTCACCTCGCCAGTCATACGGTCCAGACGCTCCAGCAGCGAGTTGAGAATGCGCTGTTTTGCGTCTCCCATATTGGAGGTAATAGGGATAGCCTGCTCCTCGAAGCGCAGATTGATCATTGCCATGATCTTAGATGACAGAGCATCAGATTGACGACCCTCCTTAAGCTCTGTATTTGTGTTTACGCGTACGCGTTTATTAGGTTGCGGTGCCATGTTGATTAGTGTACTTTGAGCTTAGCGTTAATGCAATTTTGTTTTTGAGTTGGTTGGGTATGTGTAACTGTGGCTGTGTGTTCGCGTTTTGCTATTGTGATGTGTACTTGTATTTTTGCGCGCGTTTATTGAGTGTTTGTTTTGAGTGTTTTTGTTTTGAGTTTTTCTCGGATTTATTTTAAATTATTGGAAAATTTGGTTGGGGAAGCAAAACACAAAACTGCACTTGCACTTGTTTAGCTGATTATTTATTTATTTCACTGTGTTTAAAAGATGTGAAATTAGCATTTGCTATTTGAAGTTCTTTTGAATTTTCCACAGCGACTGAGAAACACGTCTGGTTACGTTGAATTTTCAATTTTCACCCCTATCCTATGTAAATATTATCACATCACATTTTGCTGAGTTAAGTCTTATTTTGTGAGTGAACCGCAAGTAAAACATAAAATATATATTTGACGCAATTCTTGTTTCAAATAAGTACAAAATAACTGTGTATTAATTAAACAAACTTGGCGAAAAGTAAGTACATTTTCGTACTTTCTGAATTTAATTTAAAATGATGATATCGCGTAGAATTCCCAATGATGTTATAAAAAATGTTACAAATAAATTTGAATATTAATAAGCAATATAAGTGGAATTCTTAAATGGGATCAGATTTAGTTAGCCAGTCAAATGTGAGCGTCGATTGTGAGCTTTTGCTGACAGCTGGCTTGGAGGGGAAGATCGAAAAAATGAAATCATTCGAAATTCTGTGGCACCAACGTATATTTTGGGACTTTTTCAAAAACAACTGAAGTTTTCTGTAGCACCTCTGGTAAATTTTGTAATTTTCGATCTTTAAAAAGTATGAGAGTATTTTAAGGGCATGTGGAAACAAAGAAAGACGAAGCTGAATACAAACAAGTCGAGAAGTTCAAGTCTGGTGTCCCTACTTTGTAATACTCTGTAATTATCTGTAGAATAATTATGCGTGGATGTGTGTGTGTCTGTGTATGGCTTGTGTGCCTGTTCAAAGCAGTAACAACAACAACAGCTGCGGACACTGCTTGGTCATATATACATATATGACTATAAATTCCTGTTAAATCGGCCGATTGTTATGAAACTTAGCATACGGACTTATAATCACTAATTAGAGGTATTTTTTGAATTTCAATGAAAAATTCCAAGAAATACTAGTATACCCTTTTACCCTTTGGGTACAGACAGGTACAGGGTATAATAAAAATGCATAATTTTAATTAAAACTTGTACATAAAAAGTACAAGAGTATATTAGGTTTGCGGAAACGAACGAAAAGCACCTACTTTGCCCATCTCTATTTCATATGTCTGTGAGTTTGTGAGTCGCCAACTGTCTGATATTTAGCGTTATTTATTATTTGCTGTTGGTGCATATGGCAATTATGTAATGCGTTGATCACCAATTAGTCAGTCAAACTGTTTTATACATATAGATATATAGATAACATGCATGCATACATAAGTGTTTATGGACAATTTCAACTGCATACATTTACATACATAAGAATCGTGTCTATGCGTGTTTGTGTACTTGTACATATGTATATTCATATGTATGTAAGCAGCACAGAAATAAATCAAAGCAGCAGTGGAAATATCAAACGAAATACTGAAGCCATACATCACAATCAGTTTTGTCAACCGATATGTATGTATAAGGGTCACCGGGTTGAGTAGCTCTACTCTTAATGATTTCAATATGATCCCATATTTTTATACCCTGTACCCGTAGGGTAAAAAGGGTATATTAGGTTTGTGCAAAGTATGCAACATGCAGAAGGAAGCATCTCCGACCCCATAAAGTATATATATTCTGAATCAGCATGACGAGAGATATCGATCTAGACATGTCCGTCCGTCTTTCTGTCTGTCCGTCTGTTTGTCTGTCTGTCTGTCTGTTCGTCTGTCCGTCTGTCTGGATGAACGCGAGGATCTCAGAAACTATAAAAGCTAGAATAACCAAAGTTGGTATCCAGATTCTCCTATTCTCCAGATTCTCCTATTTTATTTTTTGGAATTTTCCCCCCCTTCCCCCGCTACAGAATTTCGTTAATACCGTCCACATTTCAAAAGTTACATTAACCAAACACACATAATTTATACATAATAGTCTACTTTTGTTTCAAATTTCATCTAAATCGGTTAATTCTAAGAAAAGTTATTAGCGAAACAAATTTCCTACAGTACAACCCCCCCCCCCCCCCCCCCCCACAAACTATAGCAATAACTTCGCTCTTCTTCTTACTCTTTTTACTTCTGCTATGGGCGCATATAACAAGGTGACGGAAGTTTACTTGGGTACAGGGTATTTCACTGTCGGGCTTGCTCGACTGTAGCGTTCTCTCTTGTTATAAGTATCTATTGAACTAATTCAATGATCTTTTCCCCCGGTGCCACTTTGAGTTGGCTGCTTTTACTATATATCCCATGTTTAAAAAAAAATAGCATATTTTTCACATGCAGCGTCACTGCTTGTCTTACTTCGTCATTATTATTATTATTTAGAATACATTACTTAGCTCTTTGAAATGCTAATCTGACAAACGCAAGCACTGGATTAAGTTTCTGGTACATATCTATAACTTCATACGATATCTAAGTGTTATGCATGAATTTAGAAACCATTTTAATATATTCTTTGTATTGATTCTACGACTACATTTTAGTGTATTGTAGAATATGTTGTTATATATGATGCTATTTTCGTTTAAAATCGGAATCAAAATAAATTGTATCAGATACATATTGTGAACCGTGCAACCCGTACATTGAAAATATGTATTTTAGTTTATACAAAATTTGATTGTTAGTTAAAAAATATTGGAGAAAATGCGAACGGGGTTTTTATCAAATGTGAGGCATAGAACTAATCTTAGACTTATTCGAACATTCACGCTTCTTGCGAGCGAGTGCGGCTTTAAAGCCACCTAGGACCATCTTACACGCTCACAGATTCTGAGCAAAGAAAGCAACTACACCAACAAGACCGATTGGATGTAGGATAGTTTGGACAACAGTCCGCAGTAACAAAATGTTAACGTTTACTCGCAACCCTCTCCAAAGTCCTGAACAGCAGCGGGAGCTTAAACAGAAGCTGCTGGAGAAGGGACACAGTTTCCTGACCATGCAGGCCTGACGGAAGAGCTGGAAACTGAAGCTTGAGTTTTCTCGGAAAATCTCGACACTGGTGCTGACGTTAACTAAGCCCCAGGTGCTATATGTACCTCCCAAAAAGGGGTCATTATTAAAATCCATCAGACAGCGGCGTCAATGACGATTTCACTTGTGTGATGCGCAGGCTGCTGAAATAATATTTGCGGACCTGCATTCCGGCTGTGTTGTGGAATATTTATCTTACCAAAATGATAAGATCAAACACAAAAGTTAGTCAGGACTGTGTGGACATGTTTATTCAAAGTGTGCTGGTTACGTACACGTACAAATACCCTAAAATACCCTAAAATAAGTTTATTAATTTAATTATTAAATTAAATTAAATATAAAATATTCAACGCATGCATATGATAAATTTACATCAGAATCGTGTCTCTGCGCCTTTCTATAGGAGTATCTATGCAGCACAAAGTTGAACCAAAGCAGCAACAACAACAGCGGGCAGCGCTATAAGCAGAGCATGGGCAGAGATTTTATTTATGGCTCTAACTTTCTTCAGAATTGACCTATCATGATGAAACTTGACATACGGATACATAACCACAAACTCGATGTATATGCTAAACTTTACGGGAGTTATGGAAAAAAACACGAAATGCGGGGGAGTGGGGGTGAATCGAAAAAAAACATAAACTCGTACTTTCTCGGTCTTAGGAGAATCTGAATACCAAGTTTGGTTATTCTAACTCTTATACTTCCTGAGATCTTTGCTTTCATACAGACGGACGGATGGACGGACGGACAGACGGACATGGCTATATCGACTCGACTTGTCACCCTGATCAAGAATATATATACTTTGTTGGGTCTGCCACGCCTCCTTCTGTGTGTTACATACATTCGCACAAAACTAGTATAGCCTTGCACCCTTTAGGTACAGACAATAAAAATTTTGATAAATGCTACCTTCGGTATTCGATCTCACGTGAAGGGTGTATAATTGCACATTTACATAGCAATTGCCAAATTACCGACGTGACTGTTGCTGTTGACGTCAATGGATCCATCGCGGATATTCCTGTTACCGCTGCCTGTTCTGCGGAGGTTCCCATTGCTGCTGCTTCAACACACCCGACTTCTTATTCTGCTCTTCATAATCCTGGTACTGTTCGGGCCTTAGTTGGCGTCGCGCCACACCAGTCGATTTTTGTATCCCGGCTAAAGCATGATTTTTCAGAGGATGTCATCAAACTGTACATTTGTACAGTACGATGCTTTAAAAAAGCTAATTTTTTGAAATTGAATTGTATTTTAGCACAGTTAGATTAATCTCATTTATATGCGTTTAACGATATGGATATATATTTTATGGTGCTCTTAACTTTGCGCTTGACGCTTACTTTCCTATTTGTACTCTACGGCCATCGCGTCCTGTGCCTTGGTTCACTAAAGAGCTTTCCAATTTAAAAATGTTAGGTCCAGGTTATATAAACGTTTTAAAAACTCTGGGTCTAGTTCCGATTTTTACAAATTTAAAGTAGCTCGTTCTCAGTTTCTAATATTAAACAATCAATGTTATGCAGAGTACTTAACACGATGCAGACTTAATTTTACTCAAGACCCAAAGCAATTTTATAGTTTTGTTATCTCTAAAAGAAATGCGACTGAGTTCCATCAATGTTGTCCTTTAAAGGACTTTCTGCTAACACAGATGCTGATATTGCTGACCTTTTTTCCACTTTTTTTCCAAGATAGGTTAGGTTAGGTTGACTAGGTGGTCTGCCGATGGCAGCCCCACATAGACTTAAGTAGTCCTTAGCGATGCCGGATTGTTGGAGATCGGTAGGGGATTGTTGTTTGAATTCCATTAGCAGCTTGCTTTGTTTTGCAAACGCCAGCAGTGCTTCGGGGAACATTTAGCTGCGTCCCTCAACTAGGCTAGAATATGTGCGTTTAGGTACCTGGTTCTGTAAGTATAGAGCGCTGGGAAGTGGCATACAAGGTGCTCAACCGTTTCTATCGCTTCGGGTTCCTTACATTTTCTGCATCTGTCTGTGATGCTGTGATGTCCATCTTCTTGGCGTGGGCCGCTACCTGTCAATAGGCCAGTTATAAGTCTGCACTCTTTTCTTTGGAGTTGTAGTAGGAATTGGGTGCATATGCACATCGTGCGCGCTGTTTTGCAGTTGATTGTGTTGATCCACTGTTCATTTGCCTTTGTCCATGCCTTGTGCTCCCATCTGCTGTGGAGCTCCCTAGGTGGTATCGGTAGGTAGTTGATATCGGTCCGGGCCAGACCGATACCTTGCTTTGCTAGAGTGTCCGCCATCTGGTTGCCCTCAATGCCCTGGTGGCTGGGGACCCAATAGATGTACACCTTATTCCTGGCGCTTAATCTGACCATGGATTCCCTGCTTGCCAGGACCGTTTTGGAGCTGATCATTGGCGCCTGTAGTGATTTAATGGCTGCTTGGCTGCCCTCAAAGATGCTGGTGAATTTTTCTGTGTTTTGTAGTTTGAAGGCTACCTCTGCAGACTTCCCTATGGCGAATACTTCCACCTGGAAGATGCTGCACTGGTTTGGCAGCCTATACGAGTGTTTGAGTACTGGCTCTTCACATTATATGGACGCCCCGGTTCCTGCCTCCATCTTGGAGCCATCAGTGAAATTATTGGTTGCGCGTCGGCTCAGGCCTTTCTGCTAGTCCTCTGATCCCATTGATGTTGGCGTGTGCTTGAATCTTGATTGCCGGGCAGTGCAGTCTGTACTACTGCGAAGCTCCCTGCCGATCGAGCTGTGTCCGTAGCCCTGAGGTGTCTTTTTCGCAAGAAGGCGCGCGTGGATGACAAGTGGAGTGACTCCGAGTAACATCTCTAGAGCTTTGGTCGGGGTGGGTCTCAGCGCTCCTGTGATGCATACGAGTGCATCTCTGTGCTTCTCTGTGGCTTGCCACCATACCAGTACCCCGTATAACAGTATTGGACGGACCACTGATATGAAGATCCAATTCGTTAGTTTTGGTGAGTAGCCCCAAGTGCCATAGCACTTGGGGTCATAACCCGTGGAGTCGTCCAGGTTACTGGTACATAGCAAAACCTCAGACATGCTTCGTATAGTGAGAGTAGCCAGGGGGCTACCTCTTCTCAAGTTGATTTCAGCATAGCTGGGATATTGCCGGCGGACTTGTAACTCCCGAATGAGTCCAAGGCCCACCCGATCTTCTCCAGCGTGATGAGCTCAGATGGTAGCGTTGTTTGGTTGTTTTGGATCCTAGTCCCACCATCCATGTTGCTTCCTGTATCATCCATACAGCCCGGGAAGTGTGTCTCTAGTAAAGCGACCGCTGCTTCTCTGCTGTCTTCTGTCCATTAACCGTCTTCTTTCTTGAGCTGACTCTGTATGGTTGGCTGCTTCGAGAGCAGTTTCCTGAGTCTCGCTGTTTCTTTCACTTTTTCTATATTACCGCAAAAGGATCTCCAAGAATCCCTTTTGGCCTTCTTGACCTCTTTTTTTAAGTTCCTAATTATTGTTCTGTATTCGTTCCACACAACTTCTTCATCCGCTTGCCTGGCGAGGGTGAAGAGTACCTAGACATTTTTCCTAAGCCCTCTTAGTTCCGAGGTCCACCACGGGCACCATGGGTTTTTCCGGCTTCTAGAGGGTCTGCATGCTTTCTCGTAGGTTCAGTTTTCGGGTGAACATCTTTACAGACTTCTCAATACCCTCCACCGACGATATAATAGGTGGTGAGCTTAGACCCCTATTCAGTATCGTTCTGAACCTTTCCCAGTTTGTGTTCCGGGGGTTTCTAAATGATGCTTTTTGGTTGGTATTGACTGAATTTGGCTTTTTTCCAAGATACTTACACAACAAATTGTTTCTCGTCCTCCAACATTCATTTTTACGGCAATATTCGTGAGGCTAACTGCATATTCTTCCCTGTTGTTGATGATGATTTTGTCAAACCTTCAAACACTTAAAGTTTTGCACCCGGTCCGGATGGTATACCAAGCTGCGTTTTGAAATTCTGTGCTGTTGCCCTAAGTAAACCACTTTTCAAGCTTTTTTCCTTGTCACTTGACAGTTGCTGCTTTCCCGATTTTCGGAACATCTTACATTTGCCCTCTCTTCAAAAAAGGATCTAAATCTGATATTAAAAATTACAGAGGAATTGCTAAACTTTCAGTTATCCCTAAGCTTCTGGAAATCTGATGACCACCCAGTTACAACATCATTGCAGGTCCATAATTTCCCCGTTCCAACATGGATTTATGAAACGCTGCTGTACCTCAACGAATCTCCTCGTGTTCTCCTCGTGTTTTCATGGTTCTCAATGGGTTTTTAGCTAAGTGCCAGACTTTAGCAAAGCTTTTGATTCTGTCAATCATGAGCTATTAATCCACAAGTTGGGGCGTTTGGGGCGTTGTTTAGCAGAACACAGCGTGTAGGTCCTCTACTGTTTTATAATATAATTTTTAAAAATGATCTTCCATCATCCCTTACTCACACTCGTGCCCTAATGTAAGCCGATGACGTAAAACTTTACCTTTCTATAATGATATTCAGTTTCATAATAATTTACAGTTTGATCTCAATGCCCTCCAATTGTGGTGTTCCCGGAATTTGTTGAAAATAAATTTTGTTAAATGTAAGCTAATGACATTCCACCGATGTAACCCTTACTTCGTTTCATATTATTTAAATAACATTCCTTTAAACGGATTTACACTGTTAACGACTTAGGTGTACTGTTTGATGCTAAACTTTGTTTTAACGATCACATCTCCACCATCGTTAATAAAGCAAAGGGCACCGTAGGCTTATTGAACGTTGGGCGAAAGAATTTGAAGACCCCTACACAACTCTAATTTTGTATACGGCTCTTGTGCGGCCTACCTTAGAATATTGGTGTAATGTTTGGTGCCCGCAATATGCAATTCATAAAGATCACTCAGGACAACCTATTTTATATATACAGAGATAAATGGGAAATTGGAATGCAAAATGAAAATAGACTAAAATTCGGCGTATGTAGCGGTGTGATACACCCCTCTCGTATCAAAAAAAATAAAACAATCTCTTACTGCGTACACACATAGGGCATCTGTCTCTGAGATCCAGAATCATACGGATGGACATACAGACTGATAGGACTAGATCGACTCGTCATGTCATGCTGATCAAAAATATATATACTTTGTGAGGTCTGCCTCGCCTCCTTCTACCTGTTACGTTTTTCACCTCCCCCAAACCTAATATAAGCACTCTTGTGCATTTCATGTACAGAGTATAAATACGTAGGCCAACAAATGCGGAGCTGCTACATATATAGCAGTACATACATATAAACATGATTTTAAAAAGTATACTTCTTTAAAACTTTTCAGATTAAGCTGCTTTTTGGGATATTACTTACGCCAAATTTCATGATTGTTGATCAATCCGACACAGTTCTAGCAATTAATAAAAAAATTGGATATTTTACAAGAAGTTCTAATCGTGTGAACATGGAATCATTGGAACCTTCGGAGTATATTAATACTGAAGGAATGGATAAAGGTCATCTAGCTCCCCGTCGAGACCCCAAAGCCCTTATGTTTCGAGTTAAACGTGGACTGCAGAGATCTCACAAAGTCAAACAAATGCAAAATTTGTTTAAAAAAGACATGACATCTTCAGAACGATATAAAACACCAAAACGAGTTTCTTCAACCAATAAAAATTTAAAGACTTACCGAACATATGATGAAATTCATACACATGTTACAGAACCTTTACCCCAACCTCATCAAACACTATCAAGCGATCAATTTCAAGCATCTGAACGTTTAGAGTCTCACATAGAACAAAGTGCGAATTCAGATGAGACGGCTTACCATCATGAACCAAATAAAATAAAAATAAAGCACCACCATCATCATCACCATCATAACCACGTAAAAGAAGTAATCAAAAAAGTGCCACAGCCATATCCTGTAGAAAAAATTATTGAAAAAATTGTACATGTACCGAAAATTGTAGAAAAAGTTTTAAATGTTCCTGTCGAAAAAATTATTGAAAAAAAAGTTCCGTATCCTGTACCAGTAGAAAAGATAATAGAAAAAGTTGTTCACATTCCTAAACCATATCCAGTAGAAAAAATCCTTGAAAAAATTGTGCACATACCTAAAATAGTAGAAAAAATTGTTGAAAAAAAAGTTCCCTATCCAGTAATTAAAACGGTGCCATACCCAGTCGAAATCAAAGTACCATTTAAAGTAGAGGTTGAACGAAAGGTACCCATTCCTATTAGAGTTGAGGTAGAAAAGAAAATACCAATTTATATTCGCTCTCAGGAACCATACAAATTCGAGAAATCACATGAAAATCATAATGCAAAAAACTTCAATAACTATAGTAATGACTTCAAGGAGACATATGGAAAGGATGCAATGACTATTCAACAATCGGAGCAAATCGACGAGTTTGAAAATTCAAATGAACCGTTCTACAAACAAGTTGATGTAAATAAAAGGGAGATTTTGAGAAAAGAAAATCTTTCCCAAGCTGCAGACCTTTTCGAAAGAATACCGAATGAGAATACTAAATTAAAAATAAATGTAGATACTATGGATGTAGGCAATTCATCTCCCTCAGTTTTAAATGGTACCGAGCCGTATTTCCACCAAGCATCCGTAAATGGATTTCAAGGAATGCCCATATCTCTTCCATTTCAGTTTATTAATGTGCATCCAATGGCATTTCAAAGCCCTTTGGGTTTCACGTTAACCGATAAAACATAACACACGCAGAATATAATTAATAGTATAATATTGATGTGTATATACAAATGAGATATAAAATATATATATATATATATATATATATATATATATATATATTGTTATGTTATGTGTTATTTATATTATAATAATAAATGTAAAACTACAAAAGCAAACAAGGCGTGAAAAAGCGTGTATATATTCTGTTTTACTAAATTTACTAATTATATTCTGCACATGAAATGTACAAGAGTATATTAGGTTTGCGCGAGGTGAAAAAGGTAACAGGTAGAAGGAGGCGTGGCAGAACCCACGAAGTATATACGTATATTCTTGGTCAGAGTGCCAAGACGAGTCGATCTAGCCCTGCCTGTACGGCCGTATAAACAGAGACTTAAAGACTATAAGAGCTAGAGACACCGATGTTTGCACAAAGAAGCCTTAGATGTTGAGTCCGCATGCCAAGTTTCATTAGACATGCATAATTATTCTACCCGAATTCATTGTGACCGTTCATAGATGGTGGCTTTTGTCTTTAGTTTTTAGGTTTTATAATCAGAAACAAGAGAGAACGCTACAGTCGAGCAAGCCCGACAATGTAATACCCTGTACCCAGGTAAACTTCCGTCTCTGAGTTATATGCGCCCATAGAAGCAGCAAAAAGAGGAAGAAGAAGAGCGAACTTTGATGTTGGCGTGTGCTTGAATCTCACTTGCGGGGCCGTGTAGTCTGTACTACTGCGAAGCTCCCTGCCGATCGAGCTGTGTCCGTAGCCCTGTAAGGCGAAGTTTCCTATTGCGCAAAGTCTTTGAGGTGTCTTTTTCGCAAGAAGGCGCGCGTGGATGACAAGCGGAGTGACTCCGAGTAACATCTCTAGAGCTTTGGTCGGGGTGGGTCTCAGCGCTCCTGTGATGCATACGAGTGCATCTCTGTGCTTCTCTGTGGCTTGCCACCATACCAGTACCCCGTATAACAGTATTGGAAGGACCACATTGAAGATCCAATTCGTTAGTTTTGGTGAGTGGCCCCAAGTGCTACCCAGCATCGTTTGCGATGCATAGAGTGCATTTGTTGCTTTCTTCACTCTTTCTTCGACATTGCCCCTCCACGTTACTTTGCTGTCCAATACTGTGCCGAGGTATTTGACTTCCTTTTTTGGGGTAAGCGGGTTTCCGTTCACCCTCGGTGGGTTCCATCTTGTATCTACTTAGTCCTACACCTGTTGCTCACCTTAGTATTTATTGCAGAGTTGTGTCCATGACTGGGGTGATAGTCGATGGACACTTTCCCGTGATAATTATGCTTATGTCGTCAGCATAGGCAGTATCTTTGGGGCTTTCCCGCGATGTTGTTTAAGGAGTTCGCTAACCACTAGATTCCAAATTAGCGGACTACACTACCACATGGACTCGTCTGCTGCCCAGCAGGTTTTGAATCCATGTGTAAATTGTGTGTATCTTTGGGTCTGAGACTTCGCATGATAGCATCTGTTGACACATTGTTGAATGCACCAGAGATGTCCAATGTTCCCATTGCTTAGTCTTTATGGTTGAGAGCTTTTTCTATGCAGGCTACCAGGGAGTGTAGCGCTGTACTCACTGATTTCCCTTTAGAGTAGGCGTGTTGGTGGGGTTCCAAGGGTGGGTAGAGACTCTCCCTTATGTGGAGCTCCAGAAGCTTTTCTCCCGAATGAGTCCAAGGCCCACCCGATCTTCTCCAGCGTGATGAGCTCAGATGGTAGCGTTGTTTGGTTGTTTTGGATCCTAGTCCCACCATCCATGTTGCTTCCTGTATCATCCATACAGCCCGGGAAGTGTGTCTCTAGTAAAGCGACCGCTGCTTCTCTGCTGTCTTCTGTCCATTAACCGTCTTCTTTCTTGAGCTGACTCTGTATGGTTGGCTGCTTCGAGAGCAGTTTCCTTAGTCTCGCTGTTTCTTTCACTTTTTCTATATTACCGCAAAAGGATCTCCAAGAATCCCTTTTGGCCTTCTTGACCTCTTTTTTTAAGTTCCTAATTATTGTTCTGTATTCGTTCCACACAACTTCTTCATCCGCTTGCCTGGCGAGGGTGAAGAGTACCTAGACATTTTTCCTAAGCCCTCTTAGTTCCGAGGTCCACCACGGGCACCATGGGTTTTTCCGGCTTCTAGAGGGTCTGCATGCTTTCTCGTAGGTTCAGTTTTCGGGTGAGCATCTTACAGACTTCTCAATACCCTCCACCGACGATATAATAGGTGGTGAGCTTAGACCCCTATTCAGTATCGTTCTGAACCTTTCCCAGTTTGTGTTCCGGGGGTTTCTAAATGATGCTTTTTGGTTGGTATTGACTGAATTTGGCTTTTTTCCAAGATACTTACACAACAAATTGTTTCTCGTCCTCCAACATTCATTTTTACGGCAATATTCGTGAGGCTAACTGCATATTCTTCCCTGTTGTTGATGATGATTTTGTCAAACCTTCAAACACTTAAAGTTTTGCACCCGGTCCGGATGGTATACCAAGCTGCGTTTTGAAATTCTGTGCTGTTGCCCTAAGTAAACCACTTTTCAAGCTTTTTTCCTTGTCACTTGACAGTTGCTGCTTTCCCGATTTTCGGAACATCTTACATTTGCCCTCTCTTCAAAAAAGGATCTAAATCTGATATTAAAAATTACAGAGGAATTGCTAAACTTTCAGTTATCCCTAAGCTTCTGGAAATCTGATGACCACCCAGTTACAACATCATTGCAGGTCCATAATTTCCCCGTTCCAACATGGATTTATGAAACGCCGCTGTACCTCAACGAATCTCCTCGTGTTCTCCTCGTGTTTTCATGGTTCTCAATGGGTTTTTAGCTAAGTGCCAGACTTTAGCAAAGCTTTTGATTCTGTCAATCATGAGCTATTAATCCACAAGTTGGGGCGTTTGGGGCGTTGTTTGGCAGAACACAGCGTGTAGGTCCTCTACTGTTTTATAATATAATTTTTAAAAATGATCTTCCATCATCCCTTACTCACACTCGTGCCCTAATGTAAGCCGATGACGTAAAACTTTACCTTTCTATAATGATATTCAGTTTCATAATAATTTACAGTTTGATCTCAATGCCCTCCAATTGTGGTGTTCCCGGAATTGGTTGAACATAAATTTTGTTAAATGTAAGCTAATGACATTCCACCGATGTAACCCTTACTTCGTTTCATATTATTTAAATAACATTCCTTTAAACGGATTTACACTGTTAACGACTTAGGTGTACTGTTTGATGCTAAACTTTGTTTTAACGATCACATCTCCACCATCGTTAATAAAGCAAAGGGCACCGTAGGCTTATTGAACGTTGGGCGAAAGAATTTGAAGACCCCTACACAACTCTAATTTTGTATACGGCTCTTGTGCGGCCTACCTTAGAATATTGGTGTAATGTTTGGTGCCCGCAATATGCAATTCATAAAGATCACTCAGGACAACCTATTTTATATATACAGAGATAAATGGGAAATTGGAATGCAAAATGAAAATAGACTAAAATTCGGCGTATGTAGCGGTGTGATACACCCCTCTCGTATCAAAAAAAATAAAACAATCTCTTACTGCGTACACACATAGGGCATCTGTCTCTGAGATCCAGAATCATACGGATGGACATACAGACTGATAGGACTAGATCGACTCGTCATGTCATGCTGATCCTTCTTCCTGTTACGTCTTTCACCTCCCCCAAACCTAATATAAGTACTCTTGTACATTTCATGTACAAAGTATAAATACGAAGGCCAACAAATGCGGAGCTGCTACATATATAGCAGTACATACATATAAACATGATTTTAAAATGTATACTTCTGTAAAACTTTTCAGATGAAGCTGCTTTTTGGGATATTACTTACGCCAAATTTCATGATTGTTGATCAATCCGACACAGTTCTAGCAATTAATAAAAAAATTGGATATGTTACAAGAAGTTCTAATAAGAAGTTCTAATAGTTCTAGAAAAGAAAATACAAATTTATATTCGCTCTCAGGAACCAACAAATTTGATAAATCACATGAAAATCATAATGCAAAAGACTTCAATAACTATAGTAATGACTTCAAGGAGACATATGGAAAGGATGCAATGACTATTCAACAATCGGAGCAAATCGACGAGTTTGAAAATTCAAATGAACCGTTCTACAAACAAGTTGATGTAAATAAAAGGGAGATTTTGAGAAAAGAAAATCTTTCCCAAACTGCAGACCTTTTCGAAAGAATACCGAATGAGAATACTAAATTAAAAATGAATGTAGATACTATGGATGTAGGCAATTCATCTCCCTCAGTTTTAAATGTTACCAAGTCGTATTTCCACCAAGCATCCGTAAATGGATTTCAAGGAATGCCCATATCTCTTCCATTTCAGTTTATTAATGTGCATCCAATGGCATTTCAAAACATAACACACACAGAATATAATTAATAGTATAATATTGATGTGTATATACAAATGAGATATAATATTGTTGAAGGTGAAGAGGGTCGGGCAAATCAAACACAGAATGTCGTTGCAGGGTTTGTTTCACACGTCTTATTCTTTTGATTGTCCACTTAAGACTAAATTCATCGCTGCTCGCAGGCAGTCTCTTGTAGCTCGCAGGCTTGCATTACACACGAGAGAGTATTAACCGTTGCAGTGGTGAGAGACTGCGGCATGAGAGAGCAGTGCTATAATATGAGAGAGGCCGCAGGCCTGCCACAACTCGGCTATCCTGACTCTTGAGATCCCCTGATCTCGGCTAAGGATACAACTTATAGCTATGTACAAATGTTTCTTATTTACAAATAAATATTAAAAATACTTGCAAGTATTCATATTATATTGTCTTATGATGTACTTAAATTTATATTTTAATCCACTGCCTAATATTATGATATATATATATATATATATATATATATATATATATATATATATATATATATATATATATATATATATATACATATATATATATATATATATATATATATATATATATATATATATATATATATAAATATAATATATATATATAATGCTTCAACGAGCCAGGCAGTTGCTGCGAGCATTTGCAGAGGTAAGCTTACCTAAAAGCAGCAAGCTGGGTGGCGAAGGTCGCTCGGTTGGCGTTGCGAAGATGGACACCCGTTGCTTTAACTGCAACTCTAATGGTCATTGGGCCAAGGAATGCGTAAAGCCCAAGCGAAAACCAGGTTCGTGCTACAGTTGCGGCGCTCTAGACCATTTGATCGCCAGATGCCCTAAAAGGAATTCCGAGGTCAAGAATAATTATGTAAGGTATTTTAGAATACATTTTAAGCACTCCAATAACCAATCAATCGTTGCAGAATGCCTCATAGACACAGGGAGCCCAATTTCTTTTTTAAAAAAAAATCATTTGTTCCTATTGAAGTGGAACTTCAGCGTAGCTTAAGTTTGTATTGTCGGCTGAATGGAAGCTTATTAAATATTTTTGGAAAAACCAAATGTTTTGTTCAGAAGGAAACAATAAATGTTAATTTTGAGTTGTTAATAGTGGAAGATAAGTCTATGGGGTATGATGCAGTGCTTGGTAGGGATTTTATCAATGCATGTAACTTGAGCTTTGACTCAAATGATTTGAAGCTAACAACAGTAAACAAAGGGGATGAGTTTGGGCAGCGTGCGGATGCTGCGAGATGCTTGGATGCCAGTGGGGGCCAAGCGAGCTATCGAAAGTGGAAAAGCAACAAAGGCAGAGATTATTAGCGGCAAATTAGGTACGGAAAATGTTGGGTACGAAACCAAGTGCGAGTTCACGCGACTTTTAGAAAACTATTATGTCAATGCAGCAAGACCAAGTGTTCCGAAAATCCGATGCGAGATGAACATATCATTAGAGAACGCAAAACCTTTTAGTTGTTCACCTAGACGACTCTCTTATGCAGAAAAGGACCAACTGCAGAAGTTGTTAAATGAGTACCTGGGTGACAACATCATTCGTCCGAGCAGCTCGCAATATGCATCGCCAATAGTATTGGTCAAGAAAAAGTCAGGCGATATGAGATTATGCATAGACTTTAGAAGGCTGAACAAGATAATGATTAAAGATAATTACCCTCTGCCGCTAATAGATGACCTACTCGATAGCCTGTCGGGTAAGAAGTTGTTTACAAAGCTTGATTTGAAAAATGGGTACTTTCACATGTTTGTTAACGAGGAGGCAGTAAAGTATACATCATTTGTCACTCCATTAGGTCAATATGAGTTTTTAAGAATGCCAATGGGATTGAAGAATGCGTCTAATGTGTTTTAGAGAATCGTAAATGAAATTTTTTCTGACATGATTAAGAATCATACAGTAGCGGTATACATGGATGATATCATGATAGCAAGCGAGACGGTGGAGGAGCACTTAGAAGTTTTAAAATAAGTATTCAGGAGGTTAGTTGAGAACAAGTTAGAGCTCAGAATGGAAAAGTGTGAATTTATGCTTTCTGAGATAAAATATTTAGGGTATCGGATTGCAAGTGAGGGGATCAGAGCGGATGAAAAAGGCGTAAAAGCGGTAGCTAACTTTCCAGTGCCAAGCAACACGCACGCGGTACAGAGCTTTTTGGGCATGTGCTCATACTTTCGTAGATTTATCAAGGATTTTTCTACAATTGCTAAGCCATTATATGATTTATTAAGAAAGGAAAGACCATTTTGCTTTGGAGAAGTTGAGTTAGATTGTTTTGACACATTGAAAGAGAAATTATCCCAGGCACCGGTGCTAGCGTTATATAATATAGGGACGAAACGGAGTTGCTTTGAGATGCCAGTGCGTTAGGGTTTGGGGCGGTTCTGATGCAAAGAAAAGAAGACAAGAAGTTGCATCCAATCTTCTATTTCTCCAAATGAACGTCAGACACCGAGGCGAAATACCATAGCTTTGAGTTGGAGACATTAGCTATAATTTATGCACTACGTCGGTTCAGGATATATGTGCATGGGCGAAAATTTAAGATATTGACAGACTGTAACTCGTTGACATTGATTTTAAACAAGATAGAGCTAAACCCAAGAATTGCCAGATGGGCGTTAGAGCTCCAGAATTATGATTATGAGCTAGTGCATAAAGCAGGGAAGCAAATGCAACATGTGGATGCATTGAGCAGGTGTACGAACGTAACGGTGACGGAAGCGAGTAGTTTTGAAGATAATTTAGTCATTTGCTAGAATAGAGATGAGAAACTTAGGGATATCAAGAAATTGTTAGAAAAAGAAGAGCATAAATTGTTTGAAATGAGAAATGGAGTAATTTTTAGAAAATCAGGAAAAGAGGCCGCAGGTCTGCCACAATATATATATATATATATATATATATATATATATATATATATATATATATATATATATATATATATATAGCTCTGCCTGTACGTCCGTATAAACAGAGACTCAGAGATTATAAGAGCTAGAGACACCGATGTTTGCACAAAGAAGCCTTAGATGTTGAGTCCGAATGCCAAGTTTCAGGTTGATTTAACAGGAAGTTATAGTCATATATATCATCTTGCCCAAACACTGCCTGCAGCTATTGTTGTTATTGCTGCTTTGCACAAACACACGATGCATAATTATTCCACCCGAATTCATTGTGACCGTTCATAGATGGTGGCTTTTGTCTTTAGTTTTTACAATCAGAAACAAGAGAGAACGCTACAGCCGAGCAAGCCCGACAGTGTAATACCCTGTGAAATAAAAAAAAATAGTCTCGTCCTTTCTCGGACCTAGGAGAATCTGGATACCAACTTTGGTTGTTCCAGGTTTTATAGTTTCTCAGATCCTTGCGTTCATCCAGGCGGACAGATGGACGGACAGACGGACGGACATGTCTAGATCGATTTCTCTCATCATGCTGATTCAGAATATACTTTATGGGGTCGGCGAAGCTTCCTTCTGCATGTTACATACTTTGCACAAACTTAATATACCCTTTTTACCCTACCGGTACAGGGTATGAAAAGCTCCAAATTATTGCAGCTGTAGCTGACAAATTCGACAAAACTGTGTTGTGCGTTAATTACAATTGTAATATATTAACAATTAACAAAGTAAACCGGAAACCAACAAAAGCGCCAACGAAAAGGTGCACACAAATATAAATTTTACTTAAAAATTAAAGTTATGTTATCTGCCTTTTTAGGATAATTTTCTCAAAAGTTATTGCACAAAAGGGGACCAAAAATTTTTTTATAAAATTAAAAAATTGAACTAATGAATCAAATTATTAAATAAAATTTATTTAATACATACGCAGAAGACATGTTTCAGTACAGTTTAAACATAATTTTTTGTATTCATAATTTGTTCAGTGTTGGCCGTACGCTGCACCAAATTTCTGTCTTTTACAATAGGTACTGAAAATTTATATTATTTTATATAAATTATTTAAACAAAGATGGGACGCTTGCTTTTAATTCTGACTTTAATATCGAAAATGACGAAACGATTGTACGATTGTGCTTCTATTTAGTTCGGTTTTTCAACTGACTTCAAATTAGGCTTACATGCTAAACTAAGCCTAAGGCGGCGAAAAAAGGGCGCGAGGCGACGTCCGCAAACGGCCGCTCTCGCGCTCTCTTTTCGCCCTAAACTAAAATTCAAATAATTCTCTTAAACTATCTTAATCTAAAGCAGCATCTGCGCCAACACCGGCCCCCTTGGAGGGACATCGTCCTTCAACGGGCAATGGCGCCAGCCGATGAATAGCCCTCCGTAGATTGCCACTACTCGTGGCGACGTCGGCCACCCGCACCTTCCCGTCTGTCCCGGCGTGAGTTGTGGTGACCCTGCCAAGTATCCACTTTTGTGGCGGCACGTTGTCTTCGGCCACCACGACGAGTTGTCCCACGACGACGTTGGGTTCCTCCTGGAACCACTTCGCTCGCACCTGGAGGCTCGAAATGTACTCCCGGGACCATCGCTGCCAAAACCTGTGCTTGAGACACGAGGCATTGCGCCATCGCCTTAAGCAGGTTTGGCTGTCGATGTCCGGGAGCGGTGGAGCTGGAGTCGCCAGAAGAGGCCGTCCGATTAGAAAGTGGCCCGGGGTTAGCGCCTCGCCGTCGCTGGGGTCCGCGCTGAGTGGTCCCAGTGGCCGAGAGTTCAGCACGGCCTCGACGCTCGCCAGGAGTGTTCCGAGCTCTTCTGCGGTCAGGAGCGCATTGCCCACCGTCCGTAGGAACAGGTGCTTTGCAGACTTGACACCTGCCTCCCATAGACCGCCGAAGTGAGGCGCTCTGGGTGGTATGTACGCAAACTCGCATCCTTTTCTTGATGCGAATTCGCGTACGCCTTCCGCCTCCTTCTCCCATCTCGCTCGGAACTCCTGCAGCTTCCTGTCGGCTCCCACGAAGTTCGTCGCGTTGTCGCAGTAAACTTTGCGAGGAACGCCTCTCCTGCCGACGAACCTTTCAAAAGCCAAGAGAAAAGCATCAGTGGTTAGATCTGACACAAGCTCTAAGTGAACCGCTTTCGAGGCAAAACAAACGAAAAGAGCCACGTACGACTTGTACGGTGGCTTGCCACGGATGCGGAGCGTTGTGCTTATAGGGCCACAAAAATCAACACCACATACTTCGAACGGGTGGAACGGCTGGAGCCTGTCTGCCGGAAGATTTCCCATTACTTGGGAGGCCAACCGGGGCTTCCATTTGAAGCAGAGGATGCACGAACGTACTGTTCGGCGACACACTTCCTGAGCGTTAACCAGCCAAACTCGCTCACGAAGCAGGCTCACCAGCGATCTAGGGCCAGCATGGCAATTTGACACATGCAAATAAGATACGTACGATCTTATGAATTGCGACTTTTTAGAAAGCAACAACGGAAACTTGGCTTCGTACGGGATAGGAGCATTTAATAATCTTCCCCCCACTCTCAGCAAGGAAAACAAGAAACCGTCTTCTCCAAACTCATGTAGAAATGGACTCAGACGCTGTAAGTTGGCGTTAAGTGTTCTCTTTTTTCGAACCTTGTCGATTTCGTCACCGAACTCATTGTTCTGGATGACTTGAACAATTTTGTTGAATACCAAATTGAGTTCGCTTGGCTTGGCTATAGGATCAAAGGGCTTCGAGACCTTTCTGCACCTTTGTATAAATCGAAAAACCCAAACGAACACCCTCAGCAATTTTGAATGTGACGAGTAGCTTTCGATAACTTCGAGAATATAATTGGCTTGCCGATCTGCGAGTAAAACTACAGCAGACTTACGCATTTCTAGGGCAGCTGAATTTTTAGGCGGCTCGAAGTGAGCATTCACAGGCCAATTTTCTTCCGATTCCATGAGGAAGGGTGGCCCTGTAAACCAAATGGAGCTACGCAACTCGTCTACATTACATCCTCTGGACACGATGTCTGCTGGGTTGGATTTCGTTGGGACATGTCGCCACGTTGCATTCTCGGACCACTCTTGGATTTGAGAAACCCTATTTGAAACGAAAACTGACCATGCCGACGGATGCGACTTGATCCAGTGGAGCGTTATTTCCGAGTCAGTCCACATAACTATCTTGTCTATTGGAGAATTAAGCAACGGGCGGACTTGACGAAAAAGATCTGCGAGAAGGTGAGCTGCACACAGCTCAAGACGAGGCAAAGTTTTCGTCTTGAGTGGAGCTACTTTGGATTTTGAGGTCAAAAGTGACACTTTCCAACCATTCGCAGTCGAAACACGAACATAAATACAGGCGCCATAAGCTCGCATTGAGGCATCGGCGAACGCATGTATTTGAATGGGTGACTGCGTATCTGTATGGACGAATCTAGGGACTTGAATACCGCTGAGGTTCAACAAATTCTGCTTAAATGAGTCCCAAACTGTATGCAGATTCTCAGGGATGGATTCGTCCCAATCTAGTTTTTGTAGCCACAAATCTTGCAGCAACATTTTTGCTTTGGTGATCAGCGGGCAAAGAAGGCCCAGAGGATCGAAAGAGCGGAGATCTAGGAAGGAATTTTCCAACTGGAACTGAAATACATCTTCCTTCGGCAACCACATAACGCCGAGCGTTTTGGTTGGGTCTGAGTCGACTGTGGCTACTGGAATAACTGTGCTATCAAATGCGGACAGTTCCGAGCAGTTCGAAAACCACTTTGCCAATTCGAATCCTGCACTTTGAAGAACGTGCGACACTTCTGCTCGAAGCTTTTTTAGCTGTTCAACGCTTTCAGCACCAGTTAACATATCGTCGACATAAAAGTCGCTCCGAATAACTTCAGCAGCTGTTGGATGTGAGGAACGGACCATTTCACTCAGCCTTGTTAAACACCGCACCGCCAAGAACGGAGCTGGCGACGTGCCATACGTTACAGTGTTTAACCTGAAGATTTTCAAAGACTCAGACGGATCTCTTCGCCACACTATGAGCTGATAGTTTCGATCTGCTTCGTGCACCATCACCTGACGGTACATTTTTTTAATGTCTGCCGCTAAGGCGAACTTTCGCAAACGAAAACGAAGCAGCGTAGAATAAAGAATTTTTGGACCGACCATTAAGGTATCATTCAACGCAATCTGAGTGGACGTGCGGCAAGAGGCATCGAAAACGACACGCAACTGGGTCGACGTGCTTTGAGGCCGCAGGACACACTGATGCGGAATAAAATAGTGTGGAGTATCCGGAATTTTGTTGTCCGTTGAGGACATGTGACCGAGCGAAACATACTCGTCCATAAATTCCAGATACATGCTTTTCATTTGAGGGTCTTTTGACAACCTCCTTTCAAGGGACAAAAAACGACGTTTCGCAATGTCATACGATGAGCCAAGATTTTTTGGGTCAGATTTAAAAGGTAACCGTACCTGAAATCGACCAGACGACAAGATTTTTGTATTATCAACAAAGTGTTGTTCACAAAGCTGTTGCTCAGGTGAGAGAACTTTCGAATTATTAGGCAAGTCCTCAATGGACCAAAACTTTTGTATCGTTGAGTCTATCGAAAGTAATTGTTCTTCTTGGCAACTTAAATTCACTGCTCCTTCTATACTCGTTGTAGGTTGAGTAGAGCATCTGCCTGACACTATCCAGCCGAGAAGCGTTTTTTGTAATGTGGGAGACTCAGGGCCTTGCTTTATTTGGCCCACCGACAATAAGTCGAAGAATGACTCTGCTCCAATTAGCATATCAATTTTTTGCGGCTTATGGAATTGAGGATCGGCCAATTGAATATTTTTGGGGACCCTCCACCCGCTGGTGTTCACCGCTTGATCGGGATGATAACCAGAAATCGATCCCAAGATCCAAAAATCTGCGGAAAACTCGCTACAATTGACACGCGACTTCACCACTGTATGAATTCTTTTCTTGGCACGCGCATTGGTGTCTCCAATGCCGCGCAAGACCATACACGTATCCTCTCGTCTGAGCTGTAGCTTTTGAGCTAGATCCTCAGTCACAAAGTTGACTTGTGACCCAGAATCTAACAATGCTCTTGCTAAAACGAAATCGCCACTTTTCGTTTTAACGCTCACGACTGCTGTTGCAAGAACCACTCTATCCGAAGCAGTCGCATGCATGGCATGCGAAGTGGAAGAGCTATCTTGAAGATGTGGTGGCTGAGAGGGTGGTGGTAACGCAAGATTTGTGCTAGCAGTATAAATATGTAGCAGTGTGTGATGAGAACGTTGGCACACGCTACATTTCTTTGCCTTACACTTCGCTACTGTGTGGCCTCGTCGGAGACAGTTTATGCACAAAGGCGCACCTTTAGCGAAGTCAAACCTTTGCTGCACTGACAAGGCAATATATGCCTGGCAATTGCCAATCGAATGGTCAGCTGAATTGCAAAACTGACAAAGGTTATTCTGTTCGTTTTTGGCAGCAACGAACGAATGATTTATCCTGCTAGCATTTTTGACTTTTTGAGTCTGAGTGTTATTGCTCGACTGGCTGCCCTTCGCTTGAGCTTTACTAGCTTCTTCAGCAACAATATGCTGGTAGCGTCTGTTAAGAGCAGTCTCACAATCTCGCCATAGTGGGAGCGTTGTGTAGTCGAGCTGCTCTTCCCACTTCTTTTTTGTGGTAGGATCGACTTTGCTCATAACTAAATAAATTAAAATGGCATTAGCGATTTTCTTGTCGTCACCAATTGACAGAAGTGAGTCATAGGTGGCCGACACTGTGTCGATCAGGCTTCTCAAAGCTGACGCAGATGGCTGGGAAATCTTTTGCAGATTGAAAAGTGTCGATATGTTATCGAAAAATATTAGGCAGTCATTATCGTACACCCGCTTTAGACTTTCAATGGCTTTGCTATAATTGTCTTCCGTCACTTGGAAGGCGCGAACTGTGCCTAAAGCGTCACCAGCCAAACATGATATTAAGTGATTGAATTTTTCAATATCATGCAGTGTGTCATCATTGTGAACAAAAGTTTCAAAAAGACTCATGAAATTTTTAAATTCAGAATGCTTGCCGCTAAAAGTTGGAAGAGCGACCGCTGGCAATCGACACCTTGGCTTTTTTGAAGTAGACGGTGCAATACCGTTTGCCGAACTTGAATTGTCGATGCTTTTTCTTCTTAGTTTTTCCAGCTGGCCTTTTAATAAGGATTTGGTCATAATGCAAGTTTCTTCCAACTCTTCACGGTAGTCATCTTCTGTATCTTTTGCTTCAATTTTGCTTTGCAATATATTTGCAGTTTCTATATGAGTTGTTAGAAGCTCTAACCTGCATTCTAACTCGATTGGCTCTAACGAAATCGAGCCTTCTTTTAATTGCCGTTGCATACGACATATACTCCTCATACCGCCCTCGCGCTTCCTTTTAAGTTCTTCGATCAAGTCCTTACTCATATTGATTTAAAGTTTTAAACTTTGATCGAACGAAAATTGTCGAGTGACAAACGAGAAATCGAAAATAATATGCTGTTCTCAGCAAGTGTAGGGGAGCGCAACAGATGGTCGTCTAGCAGTGCGAACGAAAACGAGAAGAACTGCAGTTGACTGACCGTCGAAGGCAATACTTTTGGAAGCAGCAGCGAAAGTGGCGACAAACGAAAAGAATAATTCTAATACAAATGCCTTGTGTGCGTTAGCAGAACAGCTAAATCTTATGCATGTATTATGCGAAGCGCAGGCAAACAAAAGATGCAGCAGCTTAAGCGCGAACACAACAGCAATGTATTAGCTAAGTTATGTATGCGAGTATGTCGGTATATATTTACATATGTAATAACGACAACGGCGAATTTGATGAGAACAACGAGAGCAAGCAACAAACGAAAACTGCCGACGGTTGGCTGAGATTGACGTGGGGGGGATGCCGTATGTAAAAGTGGCTATGTATATTTACGTTTGTATGTATGTATAACAAAATCAAACGACAATAAATTGGCACTTTAAATAATTGCCTATAGCGGTTCACTTTTATTTAATATTAGTACGACATGCGATTTATATTTGTGTTAATTATGCTCAACTATCTACCGTATTATATTATGGTCACGTATGTGCCAAAGGTTGAAAGTTGAAGGCCGAAATAAGCAATTCGCTGGTTAAATTCCACTTTCAAACTTTAGCACAGTACCTGTGAAGTCGACTTTGGCTCAGGAACTTCCCTTTGGTCGACTTGACTCATCCTCCAATAATCCAGTTGACGTGACAGCAACACACACACTCCCCAGTGCAGCAACAACAACACGACCGACGCGGTTCCGCACAAATTAAAGTTTTTAATTTAAAAAAACAAGCAAGTCCCTGCTCGGGCGCCAATGAAAATTTATATTATTTTATATAAATTATTTAAACAAAGATGGGACGCTTGCTTTTAATTCTGACTTTAATATCGAAAATGACGAAACGATTGTACGATTGTGCTTCTATTTAGTTCGGTTTTTCAACTGACTTCAAATTAGGCTTACATGCTAAACTAAGCCTAAGGCGGCGAAAAAAGGGCGCGAGGCGACGTCCGCAAACGGCCGCTCTCGCGCTCTCTTTTCGCCCTAAACTAAAATTCAAATAATTCTCTTAAACTATCTTAATCTAAAGCAGCATCTGCGCCAACAGGTACGTCTAGCACATTCTATTAAAACTTAGCTGACTTTATTTGCTGGGCTTAATTCTATTTCATTCTAGTTAATCGAAAGTATCCGACCGGAATTCTAGGACTAGAACTCCCTGGGCCTTAGGCTTCATAATCGGTGGCCGTGGCTCTGCTGCCACATCAGTAGCGTCATGTGGACTGGCTTCTGCAGTCGTAGTAATCAGTGTATTTGTAGTGGGCATTGATGTGTTGACCTGAGCTACAGCCATGCGCCCCGCGTTCGGCGCATCGCAACTCGCAGGCCATCCTGAGCTGGGCAATGGTGTGTTGATCGGAACTGAAGCCATGCGCACCGCGTTTGGCGATTCGTAACTCGCAGGCCACTTTTGGTTAGTTTTCTTGCAGAAAACTCTATAAACTTTCCCCAATCCAAGGCGGAACAGCCTAGGCTGATGGATACGTGGCTGAGGGGGTGCTCAGTCTCTACTATGCCAACTCTGGATACCTGCCGACCTCCAGTTTCAAGTCAGGCTTCAGGCTTCCCGTCTACTCGTGGGACCAAAACATGCAACCTGTCAAAAAAACAAAACTTAACAAAATTAACAAAAACACTGAGACCGGATCTCGCCATAAACCGGTCGGGATTTCTAATCTCTCAAACCAAACGGTCATAGACTTAACTGTCACCAGGATGGAAACTCCCAACAGCTCCCATCCCATTGCTGGCAGTACAGGTGGAGACAATCCGACAAGCCAACATCAGACCCCCTCCACTTCGAAGGCGAAGCAGCTAAGCCAAGCTGCTAAGCCAGCAGTCGAAGGGGAGGTTGCTGATAACTCTGCAGAGCCAGGCACTTCGGCAATGCCACCACCAAAAACAAAAACGACGTTTCTAGACAACAGACGCGCAGCAGACATACTGCAAAAGAACCATTCTGCCCCCGAGTCGTCACCCTATGGTCGGAAGATGGTAGAATGGGCAAAGAAAATCTTACCGGATTTCAAGCCAGCTCCGGTAAGAAGATACAAAAATGCCCTGAAAATGCAGAAGTCGGCAGAAGACACGCCGCCACAGCTAGCGAAGCGAACACGGCCTCCGCAGCCTCTGCATCGAACCTTCGCAGAAGTGGCAAGGGATAAAATCCTCATTGGTTTCCTAGATATAGGCAGCAAAGATGGTCTTATCCCGAGGCATAGATGGGCAGGATTCGTGTGTGACATACCCAGTAGACCACGTGCCAGAGTTAGGGTATCGGCTAAGCCGGAAAAGCCAGAGGAGATTTTGAAAATTCTTCAGATCTGCAACCCTCATATGAATACGGACGACTGGAGTGTGGTCAAAGTAGAGGAGGCGGAAGGGACCACGCGCCCGATCGTCCTAGTCATAAATAAAGAATCCGTACGAGCTAGCCAAAAGCGGCGGTCTAGCGAGGTATGGCTACAAGTCGGTAGCCCTACGAGTCTACAGAGGAGACACAGCGAGTGATAAGCCAGCCAGTCGTTCCAGAAAGTCCTGGAATAGATATAAATAAATATAAACATTTTCTTCCTATCTAATTTTAGCGACGGCGACAACACAGCGGCATGAATAGAGGCTAAGCCAAATGCTCCGCATACATGGCTTTGAGGAAGCCAATCCCCCCTCTGTTGACGAGACAGCTCATAGACGACAGCAGGCAGAGAAACATAGATCTGCTCTTAGGATGCGACGCCAAAGCTCATCACACTCAGTGGGGCAGCACTGACACCAACGTAGGTTCTTAATCTCACTCTAGCATCAGACGCATTGTATAACCGCATTTCCAAGTGGAGAGTTCTCTCAGAACACTCTTTCTCGGACTATAGATACATTCATTTCGAGGTATCTCTAAATAGTGATAGACCAATCGCGACTAGGAATACCAGACGCACAAATTGGCCCTCATATTCGAAGCATATCAATAGGCTACTACCAGACTACCCTCCCCAGGGTCCTGATTCAGTCGAGTTTACTTACTTACTGCCATAAGATGGCTGGCAGATATTTCAGAAAAGATCATTTCGTCCTTTCTCGGGCTCAGGAGAATCTGAATACCAAGTTGGTTATTCTAGCTCTTATACCATCTGTGCTCCTTGCGTTCATACAGACAGACAGACGGACCTGGCTATATCGACTCGGCTTGTCATCCTGATCAAGAATATATATACTTTGTGGGGTCTGCCATGCCTCCTTCTGTGTGTTCCATGTACACTCGCACAAAACTAATATACACAGGGTATAATTCAGGGCATAATATGTATATACATATATATTTACAAGTTGTGTCCTTTTTTTTAGGGTTATATTAAGTGATAAATATTAGCATCTTTAAAAAATTTTATAGGTTCACTTAGGCTCACTTAGGCCTTAGAAGTTGGCCCATTGTGGCACCGCGTGAAATGTCCCACTTCCCATTTCCCGTGGTAATCTGCAGGTCTTCGCATGTGCTAACTCCATCCAGATGCCTGGATGAATTTAAAAATGTCCTCGGCTTCCTTATGGATAGTGCCGATAAGTTTGGGAGGAAACAAGCCCCTAGAAAGCGATATCTTGTCCTTAATAGGGCTGGTCAGCCGCAGAAGAGGTGGGTTACAGTTTCCTCCTCTTCTACGTCTTTGCAACTTCTGCAGAAGTCGTTATGGTAGAGCCCTAGTCTGGCGGCATGGGTGCCAACCAACCAGTGCCCAGTGTTGGCTCTGATTACGGTTGAGCATTGATTTCTGCTGAGTTTGCAGAGTTCTAAAGAGCGCTTTTTGTTACGAGAGGGCCACGTCAAACGCGTAATTTTGTGGGAATCTGTTTAGTTGGTCCACATTTGATTTACTATCAATTCAAAGTGGTTACTAACTGAGAGTTTGCAGCTGGCCATCGGTATACCGACACTTTCCTTGTCTGGAAGGAGAGAGGTAGTGGTACCGTGACTTGCCAGCTCGTCTGCTATACAATTTCCCTCAATGTCCCTATGGCCTGGGACCCAGATGAGGTAAATAGAGAACTGTACTGCCATCTCATGAAGAGATTTGCGACAGGTCTGCACTGACATCGAGTTCGATGTAATGGCATTTAGAGATTTTATTGCCGCCTGGTTATCCGTGTATATGCAGGTTTCTCTGATGCCTATGGCTGAACATGGCAGCATAAGGAGAGCTTCTTGAATAGCTATGATTTCTGCCTGGAACACACTGCAGTGGTCCGGGAGCCTGAAGGCCTTTTTGATCCCAAGATCTTCGCCTCCGCCTACGCGGTTGTCTAGCTTAGAACCATCTGTATATATTCTGATTGAGTTTGTGGGGCCTGGAGGGCCGGAATTCCATTCTTCCCTAGAGGGAATGACGGTATGAAAGGGAATGTGGAGATACTCCTTGGGGGTACAGTAGTCAGTGACTGAGGGGATGGTGTCGTTTCCTCTCAGGATTTTGGCATGACCAAAACATTCTTCTGACCACTGGTTGGTTTCTTTCATGCGAAGCGCCGCCAACGTAGCGTTCATGTTTCCCATGAGATGGATTGGGAGTATTCCCAGAATCGCGTCTAGCGTGGCGTTTGGAGTGGTGCGTAGTGCACCACTTAGTTCAGCCTGTGGTTGAACTTTCTTTAGTCTCTGAAGAGACGAGTTTTTTGTTAGTGATGGCCACCATATAGAGACCCCATATAAGAGTATGGGTCTGATTATTGCAGTATATAGCCAGTGGACCACGTAGGGGGCCATGCCCCATTTCAGTCCAATGGAATTCCTGCAGTAAGTAATTGCACATTTTCTTTACCAGGTTTTAGAGAGGGAAAATGGTGCTTATTGTAGTAAACTATTTTGTTCTTAGAGAGTTCAGGGTTGGGCATGAGGTAAGGAGATGTAGTATTGAGAGTGGAATATTGGTGTACATAGACTGCGAATTGGGGCTGGCGATTTGATAAATAAGGTTAGGTCAGAGTGGCGCTGTGAACACCGAGTAGAATGGTGGTAGGAGACCTTGAATTAGGCTGGAGTTGTCAGTTGTAACACTGATGGGAGTACCTGATCGGGATTTGGAACCGTCTGGGTAAATTAAGGTATATTCTGGCAGCGAGTTTCTTAGCTCCACAAAATAAGATTTTTGTGGAAAAAGAATGTGGGGATATGTTATAGAGGATGAATTGAATTTCCGCGGGACTGTGTCTTTTGGGGACACAAGTGGACATAAAAAGAGTTACAAGATGTTATTAATTGTGATGGAATCGAGAAGGGCTGAATGAATTTTTGGTTTTCTTTCTTTAGTGGGTGGCTAAAGGGAGATATGGTTTTTATTTTATTTGTTAGGGAAGTGGGTGCATGGACATGATGAGGGCTTTTGTTATTAATATAAGAGAAGTCTGATGACTGTTGAATTTGGGGTTAGATAAACATTTCATAATGTTTAGTCTATTGGAAAAGGAGGAAAGCAGGTTGTCGATGTGATGAAACCAGTTATAGCGGTTGTTAAAAGTAATGCCGAGGATACGTAAATTACTGACATTTGCTATACGGAATAGATAGATGAAAGTGGCAGTTATGTTTTTTGCATATGTGTAGGTGTTTGCATTTATGAATGGAGAGTTGAGCTCCGGAGTAATCGCACTACGATAGTATGTCGTTCAACAGAGAGTCTATATCGATATTTCTGTGTTTTCCAACATTCTTGAAAATTATATAGTCGTCTGCGTAAGTGTAAAAGTTGAACTGCACGTGGATGCATATAATTGGTTAAGCTTGTTATATGCTATAAGGAAGAGGATGACGGAGAGAGGAGACCCTTGGGGTATGCCGTGGTATAGGAGCGGATAGAGACTCGTCTGGGTTAACTATCATTTTACGATTAGTCATGAAGTTGATTATGTAATTAATGATTTTAGGGCTCATTTTCCATTTAATCAGCTCTTCTATTACGGTGTGAAGACCAACCTTCTCAAATGCTTAAGTAAAGTCTAAAGATAATAGAGAGAAGTGGTTTTTTGCGGCAGCCAGACCTTATAAAAACACTGACTAACTTAAATAAAACAAGTTGGCAGCAAGCAGACGTATTTTACTTTCGCTCCGAGAAAATTTAAAAATTGTAAAGTTAAATACAACTTTGTATATTCACGGTGAACTCTTATGAAAACGTGTGCAGTTGTTATCACAATTTAATTGCGCGCCCTGAAGAATTGTTTGTTTTTAAATCAATAAAGGCTTCTTAAAGAAGCAACAACAAAAAGTGATTTTTAAGCGCGCAAAGTTACACAAACAGACTTTACAACACCAACACGTAAACACTCACACTCAGCTAAAGTCACACAAAGCATAGCGCATTAGCGCTCAACCATTCACTCAAAAAAAACACAGCGTAAAAACAACTCAAATTACACCTAACAACATGGCACCGCAACCGAACAAACGCGCGCGTGAAAACACCACCACTGACCTCAAGGAAGGCCGCCAGTCAGAAGCTATATCAGCAAAGATACTGGCCATGGTCAATCTTCGTTTTGAGGAGCAGGCCAGCCTAATCACCACCAAGATGGGTGATGCTGAGCAGCGCATCCTCAACGCGCTACTGGAACGATTTGACCATTTGGCCGGTGAAGTAAAGCAACTTCATGACAGGGTGGACAGACTAAATGAGCGGATGAACTTTATGGAGCGCGAGGTCAAAGGGCTGCCTACGTTAAAGGAGCGAGTTGGGGTGTTGGAGGCGATGCTCGCTGCGCAGCTTAAGGCCAATGTCGCCTGTGACATACGTGTGCATGAAGTCCCACACGTGGAGGGTGAAAATATGCGTACATTGTACAGTACCCTCTGCTTTGGTATCCCCATCACACCACCGCCGAGAATACGCGAAATCTTTCGTACTCGGAAAACACATTTATCTGAAGTTGATCCCGACATTATTATTAACTTCGAAAATTGGAGAGAAAAATCCACGTTGCTTAAGGTAGCGCAGCCTACCGTCGCGAACACAAAATGCCGCTGAACTTGCATATGTTAGGCTTCGACTCTCCGGTCTCCATATACATTAACAACCAGCTAACAAGGGACAACTACAAAATCTTAAAAGAAGCGATAAAGCTTAAGAAGCAGAAGCATGTAGTTGCTGTCTTCTCACGAAGAGGCACAGTACACGTGAAGCTTAGGGAGAACGAGAGCGCGAAGCCCATACTAAGCAGAGACGAGCTTTTAAAGTTCGCTCACTGTAATGAGCGTGAGTTTTGCTCTCCCTCTGACTCTAATTCTGCTCTGGAAACCAATGCAAGCTTTTACTAATAATATAAGTTTTAAGTTTCACTTTAAATTGCTAAATTGCTCTTTCTATATACTCTTAATTGTAAATGTACTTGTATTTATAGTGGGCAGACTCATCAGTGCTTTTGTAAGTTGTAAAATGCGTGGGCGTCTGATTACTTTTCCGAATCCATGCCAGATGAACTAAGTCATATGTCCACAGCGAACAGTCGAACTATTATTCGAGTTCTATGCAAGCAAAAGAAGGGTCTACATATGTGCCACCTCAACGCACAAAGTCTTGTAAAAAAAATGGATGGGTGGACAGACTAAATGAGAGGATGAACATTATGGAGCGCAAGGTCGGAGATCTGCCTACGTTAAGGGAGCGGGTTAGGGTGTTGGAGGCGAAGCTCGCTGCGCAGCTTAACGCCAATGCCGCCTGTGATATACGTGTGCATGGAGTTTCACACGTGGATGGTGAAAATTTGCGTACATTATACAATACCCTTTGCTTTGCTATCCCCATCACACCACCGCCGAGAATACGTGAAATCTTTCGTGCTCGGAAAATTATAATAAATTTGAAAATTCGAGAGAAAAATCCACGTTGCTGAAGGCAGCTGCAGCATACCGTCGCGAACACAAAATGCCGCTGAACTTGCATATGTTAGGCTTCGACTCTCCGGTCTCCATATACATTAATGACCAGCTAACAAGGGACAACTACAAAATCTTAAAAGAAGCGATAAAGCTTAAGAAGCAGAAGCATGTAGTTGCTGTCTTCTCACGAAGAGGCACAGTACACGTGAAGCTTAGGGAGAACGAGAGCGCGAAGCCCATACTAAGCAGAGACGAGCTTTTAAAGTTCGCTCACTCTAATGAGCGTGAGTTTCGCTCTCCCTCTGACTCTAATTCTGCTCTGGAAACCAATGCAAGGTTTTACTAATAATATAAGTTTTAAGTTTCACTTTAAATTGCTAAATTGCTCTTTCTATATACTCTTAATTGTAAATGTACTTGTATTTATAGTGGGCAGACTCATCAGTGTTTTGTAAGTTGTAAAGTGCGTGGGCGTCTGATTGCTTTTCCGAATCCATGCCAGATGAACTAAGTCATATGTCCACAGCGAACAGTCGAACTATTATTCGAGTTCTATGCAAGCAAAAGAAGGGTCTACATATGTGCCACCTCAACGCACAAAGTCTTGTTAAAAAAATGGATGAGTTTAGATATTTATTTGTCAATTCCAACGTCGATGTAGTTTGTGTGTCTGAAACGTGGTTTGTTTCTAGTCTTAGTGATCAATCTATATGTTGTGATGGGTATAATGTTTATCGTTCTGATCGTGAGGGGCATGCGGGGGGTGTGGCCATATATGTAAAAAACAGTCTGAAATGTCAGATGATTAGCAAACAGCCGTTGGGAAGCAATATTGAATATCTGATCTTGAAAATAACAACTCGCAGCAATACTGAAAGCATCCTTGTCGGATGTGCTTATAGACCAAACAAGTTAACGGATTATAGCGATTTCATGAGCACATTTCACTCGGTTTCTCTAAAACACAACAATATTGTCCTAGCTGGAGATTTTAACAGCAATATGTTAACCGAACATCACCTGAGGGACGATATGATCTCTCTTGGCATGGGACTAGTAAACAATACATTCAGGTTTCGACTGAGCTAAAAAAGCTAGGTATTGGGAAATGTAAGCCTTCTTTAACATGTGACGTAAACGTAGATGCGCTTAATAGCAAATTTGTAGATTTAGATGTACCTGAAGTCCACGAAAACGCGTACCTGAACCACACTTCGCCGCTAAATTGTGATATTAGTTTTAGTTTTATGTGTGTACGTCAATGTGATGTTTTAGATTCCATCGTCAAAGTGAAGTCAAACGCCACTGGTCTTGATGATATTCACCCAAAATTTTTAAAATTTTTAACCCTAAAATCTTAAAGCATATTACATATATTTTTAACTCCATTATTACAACCTCATGCTTTCCGTACAAATGGAAATTCGGAAAAATAATCCCTATACCTAAGGGAGACAATGAATTTCGGCCAATTTCCATTCTTCCATTTCTCTCAAAAGCATTTGAACAGCTAATGGCTAACCAAATTACTAACTTCTTGGTAGGAAAATCATTATTAACTGACAAACAATCGGGCTTTAGAAAGAATAGAAGCTGCATAACATCACTGTTAAAAATTACAGAGGACATTCGCAAGCAAGTCGACAACAGTATGGTAACTTTTCTTACACTTCTTGACTATTCTAAAGCTTTTGACACGGTAAACCATACCATACTTTGCATAAAACTAAAAAGACTCTTCAACTTCTCTGACTCGGCAATAAGTCTAGTGCAATCGTACCTATCCGGTCGCCATCAAGCAGTTGTCACCTCGTGTAGTTTTATGTCAATAAAACGTGGTGTCCCACAGGGATCGGTGTTAGGGTCTCTGTTATTTTCTATTTATGTTAACGACCTTCCATGTTTCGTGTCCAATTGCGAGATTCACATGTACGCAGATGATGTCCAGTTATATGTTAGTCGTCCGTTAAATAGAATAATAGAATGTGTTAGTGTCTGTAATGACGATCTGTTAAAAATCAGTGAATGGGCGAGAATTAATGGTCTACAGTTAAATCCGAAAAAATCTAAATGCCTGGTATTATATAAAAAGAAAATTAACTCACTCAATCTAGAGAAATCGAAACTCAGCAATGAGCATATCGATTATGTCAAGAAGGCAAATAACTTAGGAATCACCATCAATGAGACTCTATCCTGGCATAATCACGTTAACAATGCAGTAGGAAGAACTTATAGTGCATTAAGGCATCTCTCTTTGACGCAGAATTTCCTCCCAGGCAAACTCAAGCTTCTTATTGCAAAGTCATACCTGATACCCTCATTATTTTATGGGATTGAGTTATTTGGAAACAGCGATGCCGCAAGCCAGAATAAATTAAAAGTCGCCTTCAACAGCATTGCGCGATATGTCTATAACATTAAACGAAGAGAGTCTATAACGACATACGCTAACAAAATTTTTAACCTGACTCTTCACTCGTGGATAAAACTTAGGACTCTAATTTTCTTGCATAGAACCATTAATCGTAAAGTTATCTGTATAACATAATCTCATTTAATTCATCAAGAAGAACCAATAATATAGTTTGAGAGAGATATAGATTATCCAGTTCAGAAAAGCACTTTTTCATCTTTGCTGTTCGTCTGTGGAACGAGCTACCACATAACTTAAAAATAATCAGCAACCAGACGCATTTTAGAACTAGAATTGAAGCACACTTCCAAGAGTGTAACTAATTGAAAAAACAAAAAGCACTAAACCTACACTGGTCGGCACAATTATTTTGACGAGAAGAAAATCATACATTTTTGTCAATAACTGGTTATTGGTTTAAGATATCAAAGGAAACTTTTTTTCTCAATTCCATATTGGTATTACAAACTTAAAAATAATTCAAAGGATATATTTTTATAAGAACTTTTAAAATTATAAATCAAGGTAATTTTCATGGGTTGGCATAAGTATTTTGACAATGGATATTAACAAAAAAAAACAAAGCTTAATACTAAACAAAACATAAGAAATTGATGGTAGATTAATAAAATGTATACCCGCCTTTGGCTTCGATAACTTTTTGAAGACGTCTTGGAACTGAGTCCACTAAATTTGGAAGGACCTCTAATGGTATCTCTTCCAAAGAGAAGTGACCTCGGAAATAGTTTCTTCTTCGGTTTTATGCAAAGACGCATTTCTTTTACGTTTTACAAGAGACCACACATTCTCAATAACGTTTAAGTCCGGACTTTGTGGTGGCCAATCCAGAGTAGTAACACCAACATCGGTTAAAAATGCTCTTATCATTTTGCTTTTGTGGCATGGGGCGTTATCCTGTTGCAGGATAAATGATTCTCCAATCAGCCTGTCACCGGAAGGGAATGCGTTTTCGTTAAGGGTACTCAAATATTGTTGCTGGTTCATTGAGCCGGTGATGGGAACGAAATCACCTAACCCATTGTACGCAATGCATCCCCAGAACATGACTGAGCCTCCGCCATGGCTCACTTTTTGACATACGGGGATATTTTTTTGTCTTTGAAACTGTGGGAGCCTTACAAAAATCTTTGTTTTTGATGAATTATATTCAAAGGAGCTTTCATCTGTCCATAGAACGCTTCTCCAAAACTCTTTTGGCTTATGCAGATGCTCCTTTGCAAAAGCCAATCTTTTGAGCTTGTTCACCTTTGATATGTAAGGTATGTCCTTCGCTTTGTATGCCTTAAAATCTTCTTCTTTTAGGCGTCGCCGAACAGTACGCTCACTGATTGGAGTCTTGGTCGACTTATTCCATTGATCTGCAGCAGCTTACGGCTTTAAATGAATATTTTTTTTAAATTCCCGCAATAGGACTCGATCTTCAATGGGTGTTGTTTTGCGGTTAGCACCTGATCTAGGCAAGTTTTTGACGTGATTGTGGGTCTTATATTTGTTAATTTGATAGTGGACTGTTTGCCGCGACAAATTATATTCATTTGCAATGTCTTTTGGTGCTACGCCGGCATTAAACTTCGCCACTATTGAGGCTCTAACAACATAACTTAATTCTGTCTTTTTTACCATTCTATCGATTACTTTTGAATCAAATTTTAATGAAAATAATGTAAAAAGGTCAACAAAAATTGTTACACCAAAGTTATTTTAGTATCTCTTGATAAAACGTACGCGAAAACGGCGACAAAGATTTGGTCAAAATACTTATGCCGTGCCTGAATCCGCAGTCAACTCACATTGTCATTTGTAGAAAGAAGGTGTGAAGAGTAATAGACAAAATATTTTGCCTACATATTGTTGTTGCTATGAACTCTATATCCCGTATGAAAATTGTACCGTTATTCCTTGAAACTAAAAGCAACCAGCACCGATAGTCGTGAGTACAGTTCGTCAAAATAATTGTGCCGACCAGTGTATACTATACATTTACATTCATTAGGCAACTCTCTTGTACCAATTTAATGATAACGATAAGAGCAAAAGAAAAATCACCTTAAATTTACATATGTATTAATAATAATATAAAAACAGGAAAAAACCGAAAGAAAAACAAGCCCTAAATTTATGTATTAATAATATTAATCTTATAAAAATAGGTTAAGTAGGTTATAAACATCACTATTCATTTTATCTAAGAAAATTGCATACTTTGTGACTAGTACATTAATTTATAAGAAATCTTCTTGTCGTACTAAGAATTAATAAACAAACAAACAAACTTAGGCCGTGGTTATTTGGCCCGTTGTGGTACCTCGTGGACAAGTCCGGTTTGTGTTTGGTTTGTGTCATTGGTCCACATTTGATTTGCAATGAAATCGAAATGGTTCGGCTATGCAGTTTCCCTCAATGTCCCGATGGCCTGAGACCCAAATGAGGTAGACTGAGAACTGTGCTGCCATCTCATGAAGAGATTTGCGACAGGTCTGCACTGACATCGAGTTCGATGTGATGTTGTGTAGGGATTTTATTACCACTTGGTTATCCGAATATATGCAGATTTCTCTGATGTCTGTGACTGCGCTTTGCAGTATGAAGAGAGGTTCTTGAATAGCTGTGATTTCGGCCTGGAGTACCCTAGTGATCCGGGAGCCTGAAGGCTTTTCTGATGCCGAGTTCTTCGCAGAAGACACCTCCGCCTCCTCGGTTGTCCAGCTTAGAAGCGTCTGTATATATTTTTATTGAATTTTCGGGACATGGAGGCCAAAAATTCCATTCATCCCTGGAGGGAATGATGGTGTGAAAGGGAGTATGGAGGTACTCCTTTGGGGTACAATAGTCAGTGACTGAGGGGATTATGTCATTTCCTCTCAGGATTTTAGCGTGACCAACACATTCCTCTGACCATTGGTTGGTTTCTCTCATGCGAAGGCCTATCAGCGTGGCTTTCATTTTCCCCATGAGATGTATTGGGAGTATTCCCTGAATCGCATCTAATGCGTCGCTGGGGGTGGTGCGGAGTGCACCAGAGATCGTTAGTTCAGCTTTCCGTTGAACCTTTTTTAGTCTCTGAAGAGTAGAATTTCTTGTCAGCGATGGCCACCATATAGAGACTCCTTGCTAGAGTATGGGTTTGATAATTGCAGTATATAGCCAATGGACCACGTAGGGGGCCATGCCCCATTTCAGTCCAATGGCTTTCCTACAGGTGGAGAGTGCGAATGTGGCTTTCCTCACTCTGTCATCGATATTCAGGTTCCAGTCCAGCTGCCTATCTAGTATCAAGCCTAGATATTTGGCTGAACTGCTGAAGGATAATGGTACTCCATTCAGTGATGGGGGATGAAGAGGAGCACTTTTGTATTTCCTTGTGAATAGTACCAGCTCCGTTTTGCTGGGGTTTACGCTTAGGCCACTGGACGTCGCCCAAGTAGACAGTATGCTCAGTGCATCTGTCATGCGCTCGCACAAAGTTTGAGGAAATTTTTCCGAGAAGGAGATGGTCACATCATCTGCATAAGCCACCGCGTGGCATCCCCCTATCCCATCCAAGGATCGTAGGAGTGTGTTGACTGCCACGTTCCATAGGAAGGGTGAGAGGACACCGCCCTAAGGCGTTCAGCTGCTTACATATCTGGATGATGTGGACAGCCCCAGTGTATATTTGATAGACCGTCTGGTGAGAAGCTGTCTTACCAGTTCCACAGTGGAATCGTCCACACCCAGGTTTGTGAGTGCGCTTGTAATGGCGTTTGGGGACACATTGTTGAAAGCGCCTTCTATGTCTAGGAATGCGGTTAGTGTGTAAAGTTTGGTACTGAGGGCCTTTTCAATACTCGAAGTAACAGCGTGGAGAGCCGTTTCTGCGGATCTGCCTTTACAGTAGGCATGTTGAGAGCTTGAAAGCTCTGAGCGCGAAATCTTGCTTCTTAAATAGTTTGTGAGAGAACTTTTCTTAACCTTGCGGCGTCAGAGGTGTTCTCGATGTCGGAGGAAAAGTTTTGCCAATATTACCGTCTCGCCTGCTTGAGTATTTTCTTTTACTCTGACAGGCTCTGCTTGTATGCACACCAGTTTTCTCCCCCTTGGCATCTGGATGCATTGAACAGTTTCCTGGCGTTTTTCTTTGACTCACTAACTTGTGGAGTCCACCAGGTAGGCTTAAGTTTGCCCCTTGGTTTCCCAGTGGGGCATGATTTTTGCAGCTCAGTTTCATATGCTGCAGTGCACTTATTAATTAGGGTCGAAGTGAAGGGTAGTACCCTATTGATATGCTTCGAATATGAGGACCAATTTGTGCGTCTGGGATTCCTAGTCGCGATTGGTTTATCACTATTTAGAGATACCTCGAAATGAATGTATCTATGGGCCGAGAAAGAGTGTTCTGAGAGAACTCTCCACTGGGAAATGCGGTTATACAGTGCGTCTGATGCTAGAGTGCGATTAAGAACCTGGCTTCGATTTTGTATGGGCATTTCATGCCTTTATACTTAAGTATAGATTGAAGTTTGTTGAAATAATCTGAATTGTAGATATAAGTTGTTTGAATTATCATTGAATTGTAGACTTAAGCCGTTTGTAAGTAATTAGTTGTAAGCGCTCATAAATGTTAATTTGTAATAACAGCTGTTTATGTTAGTCTCTTGGTCGCTGTTAAGTTAACGTCCACATTATGTTATGCGTATGCTAAGCCTTGCATGGCTAGCAATAAAGCACTTGAAAATTGGAAGTCGATTTGTGCAGTTTACTTTCTTCGTTTCGGTGCTCTTCAGCGCATACACAAGCCAGTGCGTTCGTGCATATAAGTACAAGGGTACTTATATACACACATACATCTTTGATTGGATCGTCGCGACGAGGGACCCCTTTACTTTGCCTACCGGCAACTTTGGATGATCTGAGCGATCATTTTGGCGCCCCCGGGTGGACTCATCGTGGTGACTTGTTGGACACTGGACATTGGGTCTGGAGTTATTGCTGCCATATGGTTGTGTGTTCTGGAGATTTGGTTTGAACTTGAACTTTCCTATTTGCGGTAGCTGGCGATGCAGTGCCCAATTCCACAGGGAAGGTATACATAGGTAACGAGTGCAAATTAAATAGCGGCCAAATATGTCTGATTAGAATTGGCACATACATATGTACATCCATATGTTAATTGTCTATAAAGGCACATATGTATGTGAGTGTATGCGTTCAATTCTTTCGCATGACTAGGTCGTAATTTACATGTTGGCATTCGAGTTGTTTGTTACCATATACCATATATATACAGTAAACTTTTAAATAAA
Organism: Scaptodrosophila lebanonensis; assembly: GCF_003285725.1. NCBI lineage: Eukaryota > Metazoa > Arthropoda > Insecta > Diptera > Drosophilidae > Scaptodrosophila > Scaptodrosophila lebanonensis. The sequence goes on along the minus strand of NW_022060600.1, from coordinate 820,169 downwards.
TAAAGTTTAATATACATATGTTGGTACATGAGTGCATAATTTTCATTTGGTCGTACATACATATATATATATATATATATATATATATATATATATATATACACATATGTATATATAAATACCTATGTATATACATTTGTGCTTGTACATACATATAACTGCTGTACTGTGGACATTTGTTATACCAACGTACCGCAAGAATTTGAAAGCGCCAAAGGTAGAGTTCAGTGCGCCTTTTTTCTGTGCCGTTTGATTTTGGATTCTGCCTTTGCGCTCTCTTCGTTATTGCCGCACTGGTCTAGCAACTGCAAGCTAGAGTCAATTGCGTTTGCTTGTGCATTGTTGATGCTTGACTAATTGCGCTGTGGTTCTTGTTGTTGTTGTTCTAATTGTTCCTTGCGCTGCTTGCGTTGCTTGCAAGTTCAGCCGTCGACGTGCGTCGCTCAGCTAGCATCGACGTCATTTCGTTTCCCTTACGCACATATTGTTGTTGCGTGGGTTCGCTGCTATCGCGCAGTTTGCATATTTGTTCAGCAGTAATTCTAACAGCTGCGCGTCTCTCGCCTCTGTTATTCGTCAGCTGCTGTTAACATAGTTGTAGACATTACATTTATTTAATAGTATACAGTGTATACATTTGTGTATATTTTTGGGTATTTTGTGTATATTTTTCTGGACATAGTCCAACTATACATTTATACACTTTTAGTCTTGTGCAAACATTTAAAGACTCGCTACAAACATGCCATCAAAACGCAGCAAGCAAACTTACGGCAAGCTGTCGGATGATTTGGAGTCGAGCAAGTTCGATGCATTATTGCAATCACACAACAATGTTGTCAGAGATATAGAACGCATTAAAGATTCCGTGCAAAATGCCACTAAGCCTATTGAGTCTATTGAAATGGAGTGCCGGTTGAAAATTTTAACCAGATATATTGACAGAGCGTTCAATCTGCAGGAAGTGTTGGATCAAATCGATCCGGCCTTAGCCTCAAGAGCAGATTTAGAAAATTTGTGCGTCACGACAGAAACGCTGCTCTTGAGTAAAGGGGTTCGGCCTAAGCCTCATAGGGATAGCCTGGCAAACTCTACAATGTTTGGATCAGGTTGCCATAGCAAGCAGCTGCCGTCGATGAAACTCCCAAAATTCAGTGGCGATTATTCGGAGTACAAAAATTTCATTGGTCTGTTCGAAAACTTGGTTGACCATGACGCATCTCTGACGAACATAGAGAAATTTAATCACTTGCTTTCTTGGCACAGTCAAAGCTTATCAAGTGACTGATGCCAATTATCCAAAGGCGCTAGCAGCATTAAAACGAGTGTATGACAATAGTTGCCTAATCGTTTTCGACAGCGTGTCCAAGCTGTTCGACTTGCCCAAAATGCAAGGGCCGTCTGCTTCATATTTGCGCTCCCTAATAGATAATGTAAGGGCAATTTATGAATCGCTGTTGTCATTGGGTGATGAGAAGCAAATAGCAAACGTCATTCTCATACATTTGGTTATGGGTAAAGTTGACTCCATCACTCGATCCAAATGGGAAGAGGGCCTTGACTACAGTCAACTTCCATCTTGGGAAGAATGCGATGCCACTCTTAATAAACGCTACCAGCATCTGTCTGCTGAGGAGGCATCGTCTGTCCGGCCCAAGAAGCCAAGTTCCGATGGGTCAAAAAGGAATGGCAAAACGGAGTTGGCAGTAGCACAGTCACACGTTGGTAGCACAATCTAGTCACACGTTGGTAGCACAATCGGCAGTACCAACGCAAACGTCGGCGGTAAACCACGCCACGACAGTGACTGACCAAGTAATCTTAGCAACAGCAATTGTTAAGGTAATGTCAGTCAGGTTCCTACCAATTAGCCAGGGCACTTTTAGACTCTGGTTCGCAGGTCAATTTTATGACCGAGGACTTGGCCAGAGTCCTAAAGCTTAAGAGGGAGCGCAAAGACATTTGTTTATTAGGCATAGACAAACGAAAGTCTGAAGTACGTCATATCGTTCAAACTTCTATAGCTTCTCGAATTGACAAATTTGAGCTGACGGCAGAATTTGCAGTGTTGAATAACATTTCTTCGCACCAGCCTGAAAAACTGGTAGTAGACGTTGACGTGCCTAACGGTTGTGAATTGGCAGATCCGCAATTCCATCGGCCGCAACGCATAGATCTGCTACTTGGGGCAGATGCATTTTTTGATTTGCTACGAGAAGGGCAAATAAAGGGTACCAGTGACTCGCCGGCTTTGCAATTTACGGCACTTGGCTGGATTGTAGCTGGCCGTTGCCGTTCTGCGGGGTCAACTGAGCTGCCGTCAACATCGCTCGTGAGCTTAAATCAAAGCTCTTCGTCAAATCCAGAATGTCAGGAACTAGATAGTCTCATCGTAAATTCTGGGAGTTGGAAGAAGTTCCAAATTTGTCCGATCAGAGTTTGTACAACCCAGAACAAGTGCTTTGCGAGAAAACATTTCTCGAATCGGTCAATCGCTTACCCTCGGGCAGGCTGACTGTTTCGTTTCCATTCAAATCCAGTCCCAAAAGTCTCGGAAATTCGTATGAGACAGCCCTAAGGCGGTTTTTGGCTCTGGAAAGAAGAATGGCAAAGCAGCCTGATACACAGTCGATGTACATTACCTTTATGAAAGAGTACATTTCGTTGGGCCATATGAGTGCCATTGAGAACAGTGTACCGAGAGAGCCGCATTATTTTATACCGTACCAATGCGTGCTAAGGCCACAAAGCACATCAACAAAGTTGAGAGTCGTTTTCGACGCGTCTAGCAAGACGTCGTCACAATTGTAAAAATATACCAACAAGTCGAAATCAACGAATCGCATCGCAATTTCCAACTTATTATTTGGAGAAGCAACTCCACTGAACCACTCCAATTGTATCGTTTAAACAAAACATACCGTACTGCCTCGGCACCTTTTTTGGCAATTCGTTGCTTAAAGTACCATGCGGTTTCGCATCCTTTGGCATCAAAGTCGCTGGCTAGCGATTTCGAATGAGCTAGTTTCAGTGCTCGAATCGTTCGGTTTCACCCTAACGAAATGGGCATCAAATTGTGAAACATTTAAAGCGTCGCCTTCTGACGAAATGATGATCGGCGATCAGGAGGATACGAAGACGTTGGGGCTCATTTGGAGCCCACGTGAAGACGCTTTTAAATATTCGATGTCGAACATGTCGATAGACATTGCCCCCACCAAGCGCTCGATTTTATCGTTTATATCCAGATTGTACGACCCTCTTGGTTTACTTTGTCCGATTATCACTCGACCAAAAATTCTGATGCAAGAAATTTGGCTTCAAAAATCCGCTTGGGATGACCAAATTCCTGACCATTTACTGTCCGACTTGCAGTGAATTGCGCAGTCATTCTGTGAGATTGAAGCTATACGCATTTCCCGATATGTCGGCGTCACCAAAGGCACAAAATGTCAGGTTCATGGCTTTGCCGACGCATCGACAAGGGCTTATGGGTGCTGTATTTACCTGCGAATTGAGCGAGAGCACACAGTAACTGTGAATTTGCTGACTGCAAAGTCGAAGGTAGCGCCTCTGAAGACAAAGTCGGTGCCACGCTTAGAATTGTGCGCAGCACAGTTGCTAGCAAATTTGTGGGAGAAAGCTCGGCATCTTCTCCATGTGCCTGTTGACCAAATCGTATTTTGGTCTGATTCAGAGGTAGTCCTGCATTGGTTGCAGACTAATCCTTCACATTTGAATACATTTGTCGCCAATAGAGTTGCTACCATACAGGAATTGACATCAGACGCCACTTGGCGCCATGTACCGACTGCAGAAAATCCAGCTGACTTAACTTCGCGTGGTTGTACCACTGCAGAATTGATTGATTCACATTGGTTTGGTGGTCCAAAGTTTTTACAGAATGACCAGAACCTTTGGCCAACTAATTCTCACATTAAGTTGACCAAAGAGCAATCAGTGCTGGAGAAGCGGAAGAATGCGACGGTTCTCATTGCGGCCGATAATGCTTGAAATCCAATTTTGGATTTAATTGAAAGGTCGTCGTCGTACTTAAAAATTATCCGCATAGTGTCGTACATGTTTCGATTTATAAACGGAAAGGGGTCAGGACACATATCGCTTGTGCCAACTTCGGCTGAATTGCACTTCGCCTTTTTGGCTATTGTGCACGTGATCCAGCATACCGCTCTCGCAGCCGAAATAGTCAAATTAGACAAGTCGGTGATCCTGCAACCGTCGTACCAAAAGCTTAATCCATTTCTGAGTCCGTATCAGTATGGAAAACGAACTTTGATGTTGGTACGAGTTGGTGCCCGTTTACTCAAAGCGCCGTTGCCCCACAATGCGAAATTCCCATTACTCATGCCAAAGGGATGGCGATTTGTTAATTTATATCTGCGATACTTGCACCTTACCAATTGCCATGCAGGCCCTCGTGCGCTCTTGGCTATTCTTCGCCAGAATACTTGGCTGGTAAACGCTAAGCAAGCGTGCAACGCAGTGGCTCGGCAGTGTGTGCATTGTTTTCAATACAAGCCAATACTAGCGAACCAAATAATGGGAAATTTACCTACTGATCGGCTACTTGGATGTAGGCCGTTTGAAGTCAGCGGAGTGGACTTTTGTGGTCCAATTCCTGTCACGCTGGGGATACGTGGCAGAGCGCCAGTTAAGATGTACGTTGCCGTCTTTGTTTGTTTTACGTCCAAAGCTGTGCACATTGATATCGTTTCTGACTTGACTGCTAATTCTTTTATAATGTGTTTATCCAGGTTTTTGGGTCGCCGTGGAGCAGTCAAGCGGCTATATTGCGACAATGCCACTAATTTTGTGGGTGCAGCGCGCTTGCTGGAGGAGTTCCGGGCCACTTTCATCAGCAACCAGGATGCCATCAGGTCGTATGCTGCCACCAAGGGAATAACGTTCCAGTTTATTCCCCCTCGAGCGCCGCATTTCGTTGGCCTATGGGAATCGGCGGTAAAGTCGGCAAAGGGGCTCCTCCTCAAGGCAATAGGAAGCGCCAAGCTGCGGCAGGACGAGCTAGCAACCGTACTGGTAGAGGTGGAGGCCATCCTCAATTCGCGGCCAATCGTGGTGGACGGAGCGAATCCCAACGACGGCGAGGCGATAACTCCAGCTCACATACTCGTAGGCGGAACGCTCGTGCCGCTGCCAACCGGGTCAGGGCAGCCCGTGAGAGACGACAGGCTGACCTACTTGCAACGCTGGCAGCTGATCTCAGGCATCAAGCAGCGGTTTTGTGAAGACTGGTCAAAAGACTACCTGCTGAGCCTGCAGCAGCGCCAAAAGTGGGCAGTGGGTCGGCTAGATCTGGAAAACGGAACGATCGTACTCGTCCACGAGGACAACGCGCCGCCTCAGCAGTGGATGCTGGGAGTCGTCCAAGAGGCGATAAAAGGCGCAGATGGAAAAGTGCGAGTGGCGATAGTACGGACGAAGGCAGGAGAATTTAAAAGGGGAAATCAATGTTTGGCGCCTCTGCCAGTCGAGCTGTTTTGAAGCGAATCGCTTCAACGCGGCCGATGTATGGGCATTTCATGCCTTTATACTTAAGTATAGATTTAAGTTTGTTGAAATAATCTGAATTGTAGATATAAGTTGTTTGAATTATCATTGAATTGTAGACTTAAGCCGTTTGTAAGTAATTAGTTGTAAGCGCTCATAAATGTTAATTTGTAATAACAGCTGTTTATGTTAGTCTCTTGGTCGCTGTTAAGTTAATGTCCACATTGTTATGCGTGTGCTAAGCCTTGCATGGCTAGCAATAAAGCACTTGAAAATTTGAAGTCGATTTGTGCAGTTTACTTTCTTTCGTTTCGGTGCTCTTCAGTGCATACACAAGCCAATGCGTTCGTTCATATAAGTACAAGGGTACTTATATACACACATACATCTTTGATTGGATCGTCGCGACGAGGGACCCCTTCACTTCAGATTTCTTATCACAAACGTTGGATCTGAGCCAGCATGTTAGTATAAGTAGTGGACAATTGACTCACGCCGTACGTTGGTGTCAGTGCTGCCCCACTGAGTGTGATGAGCGTTGGCGTCACTTCCTAAGAGCAGATCTATGTTTCTCTGCCTGCTGTCCTCTATGAGCTGTCTCGTCAACACAGGGGGGATTGACTTCCTCATAAGCCATGTATGCGGAGCATAGTAGCCACTATGCCTCTATTCATGCCGCTGTGTTGTCGCCATCGCTAAAATTAGATAGCAAGAAAATATTTATATTTTTCTTGAATAAAATGCAGGTTCGGGTCTTGTCTGTGCTGTTTGCTGTGATCAGCTTGTACTCATTCGTTCTCAATCCAGAAACCTTGCCTCTGCAGACCCAAGATTCCTGAATGAGAACTACGTCGACATCGTCTTTGCTAAGACGATGCAGTAGGGCAGCTGCTGCTGCTTTGCAGTGGTGGAGATTAATCTGTAGAAACCTCAAGGGCATCTACATCCATCTCCACCACTGTTCTGTCGGCCTCGTCTCCGTTGAGGATGCAGTCCTCATCATCCTGGTGGCGGGCCCACTCACGAGCTCTGACGTCTCAGAGGATTATCCCTCAAGGATATCCTCTTAGTCCAACGCGACCTCCATTCCAGGATTTTCTGGAACGACTGGCTGGCTTATCATTCGCTGTGTCTCCTCTGTAGGCTCGTAGGGCTACCGACTTGTAGCCATACCTCGCTAGACCGCCGCTTTTGGCTAGCTCGTCCACGGATTCTTTAATTATGACTAGGGCGATCGGGTGCGTGGTCCCTTCCGCCTCCTCTACTTTGACCACACTCCAGTCGTCCGTCTTCATATGAGGGTTGCAGATCTGGAGAATTTTCAAAATCTCCTCTGGCTTTTCCGGCTTAGCCGATACCCTAACTCTGGCACGTGGTCTACTGGGTATGTCACACATGACCCTGCAGCTCGACTCCTGCCCATCTGTGCCTCGGGATAAGACCATCTTAGCTGCCTATGTCTAGGACACCAATGAGGATTTTATCCCTTGCCCCTTCTGCGAAGGTTCGATGCAGAGGCTGCGGAGGCCGTGTTCGCTTCGCTAGCTGTGGCGGCGTGTCTTCTGCCGACTTCTGCAATTTCGGAGCATTTTTGTATCTTCTTATCGGAGCTGGCTTGAAATCCGGTAAGATTTTCTTTGCCCATTCTACCATCTTCCGACCATCGGGCGACGACTCGGGGGCAGAATGGTTCTTTTGCAGTATGTTTGCTGCGCGTCTGTTGTCTAGAAACGTCGTTTTTGTTTTTGGTGGTGGCATCGCCGAAGTGCCTGGCTCTGCAGAGATATCAGCAACCTCCCCTTCGACTGCTGGCTTAGCTGCTTCGCCTTCGAAGTGGAGGGGGTCTGATGGTGGCTTGTCGGATTGTCTCCACCTGCACTGCCAGCAATGGGATGGGAGCTGTTGGGAGTTTCCATCCTGGTGACAGACACGTCTATGACTGTTTGGTTTGAGGGATTAGAAATCCCGTCCGGCTTATGGCGAGATCCGGTCTCAGTGTTTTTGTTAATTTTGTTAAGTTTTGTTTTTTTGACAGTTTGCATATTTGGTCCCACGAGTAGACGGGAAAGAGTGGGTCACCCGTGGAATAGCCCGGGTACCACGGGAAGCCTGACTTGAAACTGGAGGTCGGCAGGTATCCAGAGTTCGCATAGTAGAGACTGAGCACCCCCTCAGCCACGCATCTATCAGCCTAGGCTGTTCCGTCTTGGATTGGGGAAAGTTTATAGAGTTTTCAGCTCTCACCCGACTACCATTAGTCAGCACCACGAGGCAGAGACATGACCGATTCCAGGGCCTGCTTCCAGCCGCCCTCGCGAGGACAGTATAGTCGCACTTCCAATGGTGTATCACAAATACGGCGCTACCACCTGGCTTGGTGATTGATCCCCTTGTGATACCCATTGGCTGACGGCCAAAAATAAGGGTGTTAAGCGTGTGTGTGTTATAAAATGTATCTTTTTTTTAAATTTTTATACACTGTACATAAAATATACAAGAGTATTATAGGTCTGCGGGAGCTGAAAAATGTAGAAGGCGTGGCAGACCCCACTAAGTAAATCTAATTGTAATCGATAGCCGATACATACAAATATCAATAGCGATACAAAATTCAATTAATTCATTAACTGCGCCTATGGCGCCAACATAAATTCAACTAATTCATTAAATGCGCTTATGGCGCCAACATGCTCCCGACCTTGGAAGCTCCTTCCAACATCAGTCTAGCTTCTTCGTCTAGGGGTAATGGGCAGATTTTGTGCAAGTTCCGCTTGAGATAGCCATTTTTGGTTTTAAGAGTCACCACTCTAACCACACCATCGTTTCCTGGATGAAGTTCGTGAACTCTTCCAAGTAGCCATTATCCCGGCGGCAAGTTGTCCTCCGCGATCAACGCGAGAGAGCCTAATTTCAAATTTTTGAACAGGCCATTCCATTTTGTCCGCTCTTATAGCAAAGTCAAGTATTCTGCCGCCCAACGCTTCCAAAATGCATTCTGCACCAGCAGAATTCGCTTCCAGTGATTAGTCATGGACATCTTTATCACGTCTTCATCGTATGGCTCTACCATGGAGTTCAGTGGACGACCAACCAAAAAAGTGTAACGGCCTGGAATTCATTTTGGACTCCACTTGAGCTACTGCCGTCAATAAATCTTCAAAGTTTAGGGCAGAGCTGTTTGCACACTTCACCAGAAGTTGCTTAGCGACCTTGACTGCACTTTCCCATAATCCGCCAAAATGTGGAGAGCCGGGGGGAATAAAATGAAACTTCACACCTTGCTGGCTGCATATATCGTATATAGGACGACGATAAGCGCTGTCAAATTGACGCTGTAGTTCGCGGGACGCACCCACGAAATTTGTCCCATTATCGCAGTACAAATCTGAGCTCAAGCCTCGTCTGGCGAAGAACCTCTTGCGCGGTTCGATGAAGGCGTTTGTACTCAAATCCGACACAATTTCTAGATAACACGCCTTAGTGACAAAGCATACGAAAACGCATAGGTATACTTTGACTGGGAGCTTCCCTCGCACGTTAAAATGCATATAAATTGGTCCAGCAAAATCCATTCCGGCCTTTTGGAAGGGATGACATCTTCCCTTCACTCGATCTCCTGGTAGCGTTCCCATTGAGGGACTGGCCAAAATGGGTCGAAAGCAGACACGTCATGCAGCTCCTTACCGTCTTGCGTGCTAGTTTCTTGTAATTGGTGATCCAATATTTTTGTCGCACGAAGGCACAAAGAGACTGTACCCCGGCATGTAAATTCTTTCGGTGAATGTAATCTGAGCCTGAACTACTCTATGATTTCCTGCTAATAACACAGGATGTTTTAACTCAAAAGCTTTAGTTAACCGACCGCCAACGCGAATTTGTTCGATTCCTTCTTCTATATGTATGAACGGACTTAAGCGTTGTATCTTCGCCGACTTAATGAACATTTCTTTCTCAAGGCAAATGAATTCCCTTTTAAACGCTATGTTTTGCAAATTGTAAATAATGTAGCGCAATCCTCCATACATTTCTGCAACCGTTAGTTCACCCTTGCCTATAGAACTTGAGCAACGAAATATGAAACTGAAGACGCGCTGCAGTTTAAGGAAATCATTCGCAAAAATGCATTCTTCTACTATATGGTCTGTTTCTGTCTGAGCACACACTAGAGCAAAGTTTTCCTTTCTTCGTTCTGGCATTTCTTCTGCTGTTCCGGACCAATGTCCTTTCACCCATTCATTGACTGGTTGCTTCAAGAAGCTCGGGCCATGCCACCACAGCGCTAACTCTTTCAATTCCCTTGGATACATCCCACGGGAAACTATGTCCGCTGGATTTGACTTTGACTCAACCTTAAACCAATCTTGAATGTTCGAAATTTCTTGTATTTTTGCAACCCTATTTGTGACGAAAGTTGTCCATCGGCTAGCGTGGGATGAAATCCAGTTTAGAACAATAGTGGAATCTGTAAAGTAACGACACTGTGCTACCTTTAACTGTATGCAGGACTGCACCTTTGCGATTAGATCTGACATTAGCAGTGCTCCTTTTAGTTCTAAGCATGGCAGCAACGTGACTCTCACTGGAGCAACCTTTGACTTGGCCGCCACCAAGTGTATCGTGATTTGTCCAGCCTTGTCTCTGACACGTGCGTAAATCGCACCGCCATAGGCTCTACTGAACGCATCAGAAAATCCAAACAAATCTAAACTATCTACCTCTCCAATGTTTGCCATCACCGAACGCGGCAAAATGCATTGGCTAATTGAATTCAGTTCTTCTCGGTATTTTTGCCATTGTGCCTTTAAGCTGGCTGAAAGTTCATCGTCCCATTGAAGTTTCAGCTGCCACAGCTCCTGCACAAATATTTTTCCGAGAATGATTACGGGACTTAAGACCCCCTGTTGACGTGGCAGCACTGCTAGTAGCCTGCATGGCAGGCTGGCAACGTTTGCTAGCAACATTCGCTAGCAACATCTGCTAGCACAGCGCGGCTGACGTCAGCGCCCTCTCTCTCCCACACTCTAGTTAAGGACCAGAGCACTGTAACTAGGTTAAGTTAGTTCGAAATTGTCTTTATATGAAGCGAATACATACGTGCAGAAGAGCACTTTGACAAGTGAAAATCCCGCCATCTTGTTCTTTTTTTCTGGAGTTTGGATTATTTTATCCCCGACGCCCCCCGACTTTTACATGGTCCTTCGAGCCGGATCTTGCTGACGTACCTCCATCCATACGCACCCTCGTTTTGTGCCAGCCATCCGTTCGCCCCAGCTTGTTCCTGGTGTTGGACTCCTATAAGGGAAAACAGCTAAGTAAAAAGTTACTTTTGGCTCAGTACTTACTGTACTGTACTGTCGGTCTGTCCGCCGACTTCCAAAAACGGAATAAGCATCCCGCTTTCCGTCCCTGATCCAAGGGCCCCATTCGTATACGGCTGATACCGCGCCGGTCAGCTCAATCAAAAATACATAAAGTGCACGAACTAGCAGTATAGAACCAATCTGTCCGTTCGCGATTGCATACCGGCATACTTGGGACGTGTTCATTCATATGTGCAACAAGTGTCAAGTGAAAAACACAACTGGACTTGCCGCCCTAACGCACTATCACTGCATAATCACCGTCACTTACAACAAACGTATTTTTTAATGCTTGCATATTCCACATCCGACAAACGTATTTGTTTTGATGCTTGCATATTCCACAAACATTCATATTTCCTAATGCTTGCAGATTCCACAAACATACATATTTGTTAATGCTTGCATGTCCCACAAACCACAAACATATTTTCTAAGCACTTGCATGTTTCCGCGCACAATAAATATACGTTTTTATACATCTGCTTAAATATTTATACACTTGCACACTACACATCATCCATATACTTGTACATATATATTCCGAGTTTACCCAATAACCATAGTTCCACACATGCTTACATACAAATATACATATTACATTACATCGCCGTTGCTGCCGTTATTATTATTGCTGTTACCTCGCAATTGTTCAGCGTATCCAGCTGTATTATCGGAATTTACTAAGAGCCAAACCATACTTCCAGGTGATTTTTGTTACGAGCCATTCGGTTCGTAAGCCACATTGGGACACACAGGGAAGCCGAACTACATATATAGATTCTGCCGCCTCCTCTTTTCTTTGGTCGTGTCCTGTTTTATATTGCCAACAAGCAAGGCGCAGTCCTAAACGCCACTTGTTTCTTTCGTCGCGCATCCATCCGTGTTCATCCGAAACGCCTATAGCGCGCCCACTTCTACTTCTTGCTTGTCAAGCCTGTGTGGAAGCTCAAAAGGCCGAGCGACAATGAGAAGGACTCATTGGAAATTCCCGTTGTAACGAGAACTAGTCCAGCTACACGTTCAGCTGTTCATATCGCGGCTCAGAAAATCCAAATGGCATTAGAGAACTTTATTTCCGTTAGCGATAGCCTGTGCCAATTCGAGGCGCTTTTGGCCTCCTCATCCGCCTCAGATCCGCTTGTCATGCTCAAGACTCGTTTAGACCAAGTCAAGGTCCTTTGGGAAAGGGTTGAGCAAGAACAGCGGTCATGTTCCAGGGCTCTAACCCAGTTAGAGGCCGGTGTTCCTGACAAGCAGGCGATGCAATCTAGATACGAAAATTGCTATCGCGTCTACGAGCGGTGTGTTTGTCTGGTTCCGGGATCTCTTTACGGCCGTGTACAATGTTCCACCTTAACGCCAAAACTAGTGGAGAAGCGAAGGTTATCGTTTCGAGGTCGCCACTCACTAATAGCGGTTTCGCTACTGCGTGGAAGGACCTGACTGACCGTTTTGAAAACAAACGGCTCCTCGTCAATAGTCAATTAAAGGTCCTTGCCAACATACATCCAATTTCGTCAGAGTGTGGCGCCTCCATTAAGGAACTTCAGAGCACCATTCAAGGTTGCTTAACAGCTGTGGAAAACGCGGAGATAAGTACCGAAAATTGGGATTGCGGCTTAGTCTTTTTCTGCGCCACCAGACTTGGCTGCGAGGAGAGTCAACTCGTTTGAGGCAAAGGTCAGAGTAAAGACGCAGACCTGCAACCTCTGTTCCAGAGAAAACCACCCAATTCGTCTGTGCCCGCGTTTCCTCGCGGGCGGTGTGATTAAGAAGCAAAAGCTGTGCCTGAACTGCTTCGCCAGAGGGCACCAGCTGAAAGACTGCACGAGTCAGTATTCGTGCTCCACGTGTAAGGGACGCCATCACACGTTATTGCACCGCGGTGCCCCAACTCCACTCGTGCCTCCCACATCAGCTCCTCAGTCGTCACTCCACGATATACAGTCGCGTGGGCACAATTTACACAGCGCGTGCTCTGATTGATTCCGGTTCCGAGGGAACATTTATTTCAGAGCGCTTGCGCAGCAGGCTCCAGCTGTCTTTCAAGAGAATTCCTGCCCAAGTTTCCGGGCTCAATAGAACGGTCTCAGGCCATACCACCAAAGTATGCGCCTTCAAGTTGGTCTCGCCCACTCAGCCGATGGTCGAGATAGAGACATCGGCTTTTGTCTTACCACACTTGGCTGGGGATATCCCATCGTGCTCGTTCCCTCAAGAGGCACTGAGAAATCTGCCAGATTTGCCACTGGCGGACCCCACGTTCTACATCAGTTCGCCGGTAGACATGCTCATCGGGGCCGATATATTGCCGGCTATATTTTTGGCTGGATCCAAGTCCAATATATGTGGCTCCCTACGCGCTCAGGAGACCGTGTTCGGCTGGATCCTGACTGGTCCGGTGGCAGCCGCTGAACAAACTTCCATCTCATCGTTTGCGACCCTGTGGACAATGAGCCAGCGATTGAGCAATTGCTCACCAAGTTATGTGGCGCAGTCCTACTAGCGGATATGTGCGCTTCAATCCTGCCACACCTTCCGCTCAGTAGCCTTCCGGTTCAGTGTTGGACTGATTCCACCATTGTGCTAGCCTGGTTGCGCAAGCCCGCGTGCAACTGGACCACCTTTGTGGCCAATCGAGTGGCTAAAATTGTCCAAGCCACAAACAGAGATGATTGGCTCCACGTTCGCTCTGAGCATAACCCCGCCGACCTCGCGAGCCGAGGAGTCTCTCCGCAGGACTTAAGAGACAGCGACTTGTGGTGGCATGGGCCGGCCTGGCTCGTGACCCCGAAAGAGAATTGGCCTGCTCAAGAGCAGCCCCCACAGGAGACGGACATGGAACAACGCCGCGTCCAAACTAGAGATGTGCACGGGCCGCCTATTTTCGGCCCGACACGACACGGCCACGAAATTAACTTTTGGAAACACGCACGCGCACGCACGATGAAAATTTTTCTTAACACGGCCCAACACGAACTTTTTATATATTAAATATAAAAATTAAAAAAAAAAAAATATATATATATATATATATATAAACATTACAAATTTTTATTCAGAAAGATTATCTTATCAATATTTGAGCTAAGAAGCCGAGTACGTCGCTCATTTAAAATATGTCCAGAAGTGGAAAAAACTCGTTCGCTTGTTGCAGAGCTGACAGGGATATTGATAATTGCCGTAGCATTTTACATTTTGTTGCTTTTTTTTCAGAATGTTAGCACACAAATTCCTGGATCAACTACACTACTTATATAGTCATCTATTTCAATATCCATTCTTGACCTGTCCAATTTAATTTTTTTTTTTTAATTATTAGTGTCCAAAAATTCAGAAAAGTCGTGTTGACTATTGGGTGCTTCGTTTTCTGATTCAAGTGTTAAATCGTTATTTAAGCTATCATTTATTTCACCTAGCATCGATTTTAGTGTTCTTTCGTGTTTCCTCATGCGAGTTTTGTCGTGCCTTTTTGGCTCAACACGAACACGCACGGCCACGCACGAAATCGGAATTTACAACACGAACACGCGGGCCCACGCGTGGCACAAAGTGCCACGACAAAAAACACGGCCCGTGCCCAACTCTAAGTCCAAACGCATGTCGCCACACTGCCTTCAGCTCCAGACTTTCTTGAGCGGTTCTCCGACTTTGGGAGAGCGCTCAGGGTCATGGCGTATATCCAGCGTTTTGTGCAGCGCTGCCAGAAGGCCCCCACTCCGTCGACCAAGGAGCTGACACACCAGGAGCTGGTCCGGACCCAGCGGATCTTGACGACTTGCGCCCAAAAGAAGGAGTATCCCCAGGAATACGGCGCCTTGTCGAATCAGAAGAGGATATCCTCCAGCAGCTGCCTCCAAAACTTGAATCCGTTTATGGATGATCTAGGTGTCATCCGGGCATGCGGACGATTGTCTTCCTCCGACTCGCTCACCTACGACGAGCGACATCCAATCGTCCTGCCTTACAACTGTGCCTATTCGCGGCTCCTAGTCCGTTTCGTCCATCGGCTATCCCTTCACAGCGGGAACCAGCTGACCGTCAGCCTCGTCCGAGCGAAGTTTTGGATCCCCAAACTGCGGAATTTGGTCAAAGCCACCATCAACTCATGCAAGGTCTGCGTCGTGTTTAAAAATCGGCTGCAGACTCAGCTGATGGGCAGCCTTCCGGCTACACGTAGTACTTTTTCTTCTCCGTTCACTCATACAGGCGTTGATTACGCGGGCCCGTTTGAAATTAAAAATTATACGAGCCGCGCCTGCCTCATCACGATGGGCTACGTGTGTGTCTTCGTGTGTTTCAGCACGAAGGCTATCCACTTAGAAGCAACTTCCGACTTGACCACCGAGAAGTTTCTGGCGGCTTTCGCGCGCTTCGTCGCCCGGCGGCGGTATCCCCAACAAATTCATTCTGACAATGGGACAACATTCGTTGGAGCAGCAAAAGCGTGGGAGCGCGATTTTCTGGAAGCAGCCCGGGCGCGGATAGTCGGATCCTACGGCCACCAAATAGTGTCATGGCGTTTTATCCCGCCAGGCGCACCCCATATGGGCGGTTTATGGGAAGCCGGCGTCAAAAGTTTCAAGGCGCTTTTTTACAAGGCCGCCTCCAACTTCAAGTACACATTTGAAGAGCTCTCCACGCTCCTGTGCAAAATTGAGGCGGTTCTTAATTCACGTCCAATCGCGCCCATGTCAGAAGATGCCACAGACGTCCAGGCGCTAACGCCAGGCCACTTTCTCACCGGCGGGCCTCTGCTCTCCATTGTTGAGCCGGAAATAACGCAGAGTGCGCCTTAAAGCTCTCAACCAGCAGCTGTGCCTCCGCTGGAAGGAGGAGTACCTGAAGGAATTGCAGAAGCGCCACAAATGGCAGCAGCCACATGAGGACCTCAAACCGGGCGCAAGTTCTTTATTTCCATAGGATCTCAATATGCCATCTCATCGCCTAGTCCGTTCCTCTGCCACTCGTCAGCCAAGGGGGCTGAACTCCTACCGGTGCAGGATGTGTCGTGGTGTGCACGCCCTAAAGGAGTGCCCGCGGTTCCTGAACCTGCTTCCCATCAAACGTGCGCGTGCAGTAGGCATTAACCAGTACTGCTCGAACTGCCTCGCACACGAGCACGCGGGCAGCGTCTGTCGCAGTGGAGCCCGGTGCAAGATCTGTGGGGCCGCGCACCACACTTTGCTGCACGTTGGCACGTCGCCGCGCCAACCTCCGAGCCGCAACGCAGCACCTCCTCCAGCGTCACCATACACCAGCTCGCCGTCGCCTCCACGTGCTTTGGCTTACTCCAGCTCGCCGTCGCCTCCACGCGCTTTGGCTTACCCCAGCTCGCCGTCGCCTTCACGCGCTTTGGGTTACTCCAGCTCGCCGTCGCCTTCACGCGCTTTGGCTCATCCCCACACGCCATCACTGGATCGCGCCCCGCGACGCGTTCAGGCGCAGGTCCCGCGCCCAACCTTATGGGGCACCAGTGTCCTGCCCACCGCCATGGTTTTTATGACGAGCAGGAGTAAGCGATGGGAGGTGAAGGCTCTGCTCAACGCCTGCTCCCCGACCAGCACCATCTGCCGGTCACTCATACGGGCACTCGGCTGGACGTCATTCTCCTCGGACGGGACCGAGGTGTGCCGTGCCGAGATCGAATCCAGGGCATCCAGCTGGCGTCATGACGTAGCGTTAGCAGTCGTGAGGGACCTTGCACATCGCACCCCCCAGCGGCGCATCATAGAGCCAGTGGATGGCAAATACGGCAATGTGCGCCTGGCACACCCCAAGCACGGTATCCATCGTGCTCGGGGCAGAGATCTACCAAGAGATCCTCTTGCCGGGCGTTCTGCCGGCAAGCCATGGAGTCCCCGCAGCTTTCCAGACCCAGCAGGGCTGGGTCCTCGCTGGCGCGCTACCCAAGGAGGCACTAATTTGCATCCTGCAGGGGGGCGAGGATGTTGACGTGGCAGCACTGCTAGTAGCCTGCATGGCAGACTGGCAACGTTTGCTAGCAACATTCGCTAGCAACATCTGCTAGCACAGCGCGGCTGACGTCAGCGCCCTCTCTCTCCCACACTCTAGTTAAGGACCAGAGCACTGTAACTAGGTTAAGTTAGTTCGAAATTGTCTTTTTATGAAGCGAATACATACGTGCAGAAGAGCACTTTGACAAGTGAAAATCCCGCCATCTTGTTCTTTTTTTCTGGAGTTTGGATTATTTTATCCCCGACGCCCCCCGACTTTTACACCCCCAAAGGGTCAAACTGCTCTCTTGGTAATAACAGGAGAAACTTTTGGATGAAATGAAATCCTGAATATGTCTTCCTTACAAATCCAACTGATACCTAAAGTCTTTGCAGCGTCCTCGCTTGCAAGAACCAATGTGTCCAATTTAGGCAGCTGACTCACTATTTCCTGACAATTGCTTCGAAACTTATGCAACTCAAATTTTCCCAAATTAAGCATGTCTGTCACTTCTTGCCACAATGTTAATAACTGAGGGATGGAATCGCCACCGCTTAGCATATCGTCCATATAAAAATTGCATCTGACTGCTAATGGATACTTTTCGGCATGCTTGTCCGCCAAATACGACAAACATCTTACAGCCAGAAAAGGAGCCGAACTGGTACCGTAAGTGACTGTGCGTAAGCGATGCGCCTTTAAAGGTTCGTGGCTGTTACTTCTCCACAAAATGCATTGCTAGTTGCACTGCGAGCTCTCTACGATACATTTTGGAAATATCCGCTGTAAGAGCATACTTATAAAATCGGAATCTTACCAGAATATCAAATAAATCTGGTTGCAATGTTGCACCTACCAACATTGTGTCGTTTAAAGATACCCCGTTGCTGGATTACAAGAGGCATCGAAGACCACGCGAAGTTTGGTGGTTGTGCTCTCTGGCCGAATGACTGGATGATGAGGCATAAAATATTGCACTTCATGCATCTTTGTGGGTGCTACTACCTCCAAGTGACCTAATTGCTTGTAATCCTCAATGAAATTGCAATATTCTTTCTTTAATGCCTTACTTCGATTGAGCCTCTTCTCTAGGTTTGAGAATCGATTCAACGCAATGTTATAGGATTCGCCTAACTCTGGAGTGGGCACCTTGAAGGGCAGGTGAGCTACAAAACGACCAGAATCGTCTTGACTTACGTTATCTTTAAAGTTATTTTCGCACTGAATTTCATCTTCAGTTAGCGGACTTACTGGCTGCGATACTTCCTCACATTTCCAAAATCTTTCAACCAACTTGCTCAATCTGTCTGTGTCTTTTCTTTGAGCTTCCTGATTTACGAGAAGTGAAATGCCTGCAGTATCCCAACACTCGCCTACAACAACCCATCCTAATAACGATTTCTGTAATATTGGCAAGTTGTCTCCTAGTCGGATTTGGCCTGCTACCATCAAATTAAAGAACAACGAAACTCCAATTAACATGTCAATATTTTCTGCCAAATAAAACGCAGGATCAGCCAACTTTACTCCGTTTGGTGCTTGCCAAGTCGAGCCCAACAGAGAACTAGTCGGATTATATTGAGTTATTTTTGTTAGTACGCAAAAATTCGCACTTGTTTCAAATCTTGTGACTCTAGATTTAAAAGTTGCCTGTACCTCGCCGAGAATTTGAGAAGCAGAATTTCCTATACCACTGAGACGAATACACGTGTCTTGCATTTTTAACTTCAATCTTGTGACCAAGCTATGCGTCAAAAGGTTAAGTTGGCTGCCAGAATCTAATACACACCTGCAGCTATGGCAAATTCCTTCATCGTCCTTTATTAGTACTACTGCGGTGGCTAAAAAGTTAGTCGAAGCCCTGGTAAGCAGTGTGCTGTGCAAAGAACTTGATCCCGAATGAATGTTGGCTGGCGATTCTTTAACATTCTTGCTAGGACCTTCTACTGCACTACCTACCATATGCAGTAGTTCGTTGTGAGGTTTGCTTCACCGCGCGCAGCGTGGGCCACTGCATCCTTTAGTTGCATGGCACTTACTAAAGCAAAATCCTGGTACCTTTGTACTGGAGTTAAGCCCTTAAATTTTGGGCATACCTTTATATAATGTGGCGCCCGAGCAGGGACCTGAGGAGAAGGTTCAACACCCGGCAGGAGCTCAATAATTGACAATATGAGTCGATCTGCCCCTGTCTGTCCGTTCGTATGAACACCTGCATCTCAGAGACTATTATTTTGCACAAAGATGCCTTATGTGTGTACGCTATACGAGTTTGTTTTATTTTTTTGATTACCCCCACTTCCCCCTATGGGGGTTTTCCCGATTTTCCATTCGTATAATCGCCCATGTCTCGAACACTATAAGAGTACGCATAAAATTTTTTTTTTTTTTTGGAATTCCTCCATCCCCCTTCTCCATCGAAATTAGTGGTCTCACATACTCCGTAATTCTTGGAATTTAATGATTATGTGTCTGTATGCCAATATAAACATAATTCCTTCCCAAGCGCTGCCCGCAGCTGCTGTTAATGTTGGTGCTTTGGTTGACTGTTCAAATGTTCAATTCTACACCCTTTACGTGAGTTCGAATACCGAGAGATTATCTTTATTTGTTTTATTTATATATTAAAATTAGTTGCTATACACATATTATGATAAAAGAATTAATGACAATAGGCCGGATGGTTTGGATTCCCCAAAATTCTTAACTCTAGGATTGTGGAAGTTAGTGCAATTATCTAATAGGTGTTCAATTGACAGATTTTCCCCGCATTCGCGGCAGTTAGGCTTAGGTTCTC
The DNA here is from genome assembly GCF_003285725.1 of Scaptodrosophila lebanonensis. Classification (NCBI taxonomy): domain Eukaryota; kingdom Metazoa; phylum Arthropoda; class Insecta; order Diptera; family Drosophilidae; genus Scaptodrosophila; species Scaptodrosophila lebanonensis. The sequence goes on along the minus strand of NW_022060600.1, from coordinate 800,522 downwards.
CTTTGAGGATATGCTTATGTGTTAGATCACTATGACCATTTCTGAGCCTAGTCAGCGTATTACAGATTTCTTTGTTCCAAGTTGGGTTATAGTGCATTTTGGACTTATTATGATTGGAGGCTTTATACCAATGTTGGAATAAGGGCCATTTGGCAATTTCTTTACTTTTCAAAATTGTACCAATATGTTTGGCGATGACCATTTGTGAGCAATGTATTATTTTAGAACATGGAGCTCTACCTGCCAGTTTCGCCGCTTTGTCAGCGATGGTCTGACTTTTTTCCAGCAATGCGATATTGCAATGTCGTGTCCCTTGCTAATTTGGATACATCGCCAAATTGTATACATAACTTTGTACCTTTTCCGATGCTTATATGCACACTGATAGTCCTTCCTTAAGATAGTATTCGTGGAGCACAATATTTTGGGTAGAAGCTATCTGGCAGACCCGCTTCCGCTAATATAAATTTTGAGGGCGTCGTTGGATAAGCGCCTATGTTCCGTCGAACTGCCGCGTGATGTGAGTCGTTTGTCGAATGTAAAGCCGAGAATTTTCAAGAAGTTTACCTGTTCTATCACTACGTTATTAAAAGTTAAAGTAGGATAAGTACAATGGTGTCTTACATTTTCACCCAGTTTTTAAAACCTTTTAGTATTTTTATAGCCTGTACCCAAAGGGTGAAAGGCTATACTAGTTTTGTGCGAATGTATGTAACACACAGAAGGAGGCGTGGCAGACCCCACAAAGTATATATATTCTTGATCAGGATGAGAAGACGAGTCGATATAGCCATGTCCGTCTGTTTTTCTGTCCGTCTGTCCGTCTGTCTGTATGAGCGCAAGGATCTCAGTAAGTACAAGAGCTAGGATAATCAAAATTGGTATCAAGGTTCCTATAAGCCCTAGGCAGAACGAGTTTGTTTATTTTTTCTGATACACCCCCCCCCCCCCACTCCTCCGCAATTCGTATTTTTTCTTATAACTTCCGTAATTCTCGGAATTTTGGTAGGTACATCCAGTTAGTACTAATGTGCCCGTGTGCCAAATTTCATCATGATAGGTCAATTCTGAAGAAAATTATAGCCATAAGTAAAATCGTTGCTCATGCGCTGCCTGCAGCTCTGTCGGCAGCGCTTCCCGTAGCTGTTGTTGTTGTTGCTGCTTTTGTTCAACTTTGTGCTGCATACATACACGCATATGAACACGCATAGGTACGTGATGTAAATGTATGCTGTTTAAACTGAACATAAACATGTATTCTAATTTAATTTAATTAATTATTTTAATTAATTAATTCATTCATTTTTTTTAATAATTTTTTTTTTTTTTTAATTTTTCCTTTTTGTGGAGAGTACAGGATATTTTACTGTCGGACTTGCTCGACTGTAGCGTTCTATCTTGTTTTAAATGTATTATTTAGAATTGATGTGTCTTTACTTTTACTAAATATTACCGCATCATCCGCATAAACTGATAGTTCTATTTTTCTATAATTCAGTATGATGTTATTAAACGATTGGAAAGCGATCATGAACAATACAACTAACAGTGGGGATCCTTGGGGGATCCCGTTGTAGAGTGTGTAGAATTTTGATAGAGTGTTGTTAACTCTGATACAAAAGGAGCGATTGGTCATGAACGCCTTCACCAGTGAGTTGATGCAAAACAGTATGCACCCTTACGCGGTCAAAGGCCTTTTCAAAATCATTTGCCAGGATGGTAACATGATTTGTGGTCGAAAGGGCGTCTGACGCGTAATGGTTGAGGTGCAGGAGGGAATCCAGCGTACTGTGGTTTATGGTTTAAATGCCGTTTGGTGGGGGCTAGTGAAATTGTGCTTAGTGATATACCACATAAGTCGTTTTGCAAGGATTTTTCTTCTTCCCTGTAGCGAATTGAGTGACCTTTATTGCCTCCAGATCGTGTAGCTGATAGCCATGATGACCTTTGCGCTTCTTGTCAAAGTTGCTTTTATAGATCTTTTCTGCCTGCTGTATCTGCATCTTAACATCGTTTCGGATAGTGATACGGTATTTGTACCATTTGGCCGGCTCTGCTGCTGCTGACTTTGCCAATACTGAGAGAATGACTTTATTCACTCTTTCGATTTGGCCGTTGCCCCTGGGAACACCTGTGGTCGTTTCCACGTGCTCGATCTTATTCACTGCGCAAAACTCCTTAAACATCTGCGAAATGAATGCTGCACCTTTATCGCTTATTATGCGCTGCGGTAGATCCAAGTGTGTTAAGAGAACCCGTCTACCATCGAAAATATGTACTTATAATTTTTCGGAGTAGAGTCCAGAGTGCCCAAGTGATCGACATGTAGTGTAGCTAATGGACTGTCTCCTTTATCGATTCAACGTAGGAAGTCGTCCTGCTTTCCCAGCTTTCTATTGTGTATGATGCACTCTACACAATTTTCGATGAACTCTTTGACCTTTTTTTCCATGCGCGGCATATAGTAATCTTGACGTTCTGAGTGAATTGTTTTTTGAATATGTCCGAAATTGTGAGCGCTCCTTATGATTTATTTTTCCATTTTCGTTGAGAAGCATGACGTCGAGTTGCTGTTGCTTTAGGAATAGCTCAAGCTCCTTAGCTTTTCTCACAGCTCCATTGGCATTCCATATGCCAATGGATATGCCTATTTCGAGTTTGATAATATGTTGGACATGTTTGTCATGATACCCATTATGCGGACCGTGCGAGCCATGGCTTCAAGGAGAATTTCGCGTATATCCCTTTGGGCCTTGTCCTGGGCGGACACGAAGTTTTTAAAGAGCTCTTTGATTTCAGCTAGGCTGTCGTTGGGCAAATTTACGTGAGGCAGAGCAGGATGGGAACCTTCCGCTGGCATAGTAGAGATTTCCTGCCGCTTCCTTCTAAGCTCATGCACGCGATGGCGCATGGGGGCCTCAGAGACGGATTCGTCTTGCCTCCAGTTGCTGTTGCCACTGTTTCTGGCCATGGTAGATTGACTTACAACGTCAGCGAAAGAGGGGAAACTTTGCTGTAGCTGTTGCCTTGACATAGCAGAGGAAGGACGGACGTGTGTGGGCGGAGCCAAGGCTGGCAAGGCACGGCTACGTGGGTTGTTGGTAGGAGGTGCCAGATTGGCAAAAGCGTCCTTTTTGGAGAGTGCCTGATACACTCTGCAGCTTCGATAGCTAGCTGTATGGTCGTCTCCGCATAGGGCGCACTTTGGCGGCGCATCAGGAGGTTTAGTGCACGATTTGGAGCTATGAGCTTCGCAACACTTCACACAACGGGCATTCTTACGGCAGTAGTGAGCGGTGTGCCCTAGTCCTTGGCATCGCCGGCATTGGGGCACGTCGATTTTGTATGGAAAATCTACTGAGACGATCTGTCTGTTGTTGGTGGCTACAGTACAGGAGACAGTACAGGAGATCCCGTATGTTCTGATGCCAGTTATTTTCGCAAAGTAGCTGTCTTTGGGAGTGACAGCATCTAGCGTACTGAAAAGATCTGCTAGATCCATGTCCTGTGTGTAGATGGGCGGTGCTTTGGCAACTCGATTGCTGGAGGGCTCTCCGTTGTTGGCGCCAGTGGGTGGAGCTTGTGCAGCAGTAGTACGAGGTGAACGGGGACGTGGAGGTGATGCAGACGCCTTTTTCTCACGCATAGAGATTTGTTGACAGATGATCCTAAGTCGGAATCGTCGGAAGAGGTTTCCAAGTTTGGATCGAAGTCCGGATCACGTGTGGCTCTATTCACCATTTTGTTGACTCGCTTAGACTTTGGTGGTGGCGTCTTGGGTTTTGGTAGAGATTTTCCTGCAGCGAGTGCTGGCAGTTGCTTAACCAGTCAGGATATCATTTGGATCGCACATGGAGTTAAGGTCAACCTCGGAATCCGTGTCTTGGTCGGTCAAAAGGATAAATCGGTTGTCATCATGTGTTCGCGTAAGAGGAGTGCGTACTGTCCGTCGGTCGTCGGCTGCCGACTTTGAATTCACCACAGCGGCGACAGCCTAGCAGAGGCTTAGAATAAGTTTAGATTAGGCTTAGTTTTTAGTATTCGCATTGTATCGCAAGTGTGAAGTCAGCGCATGCGCGCCCCCAAATCGATTTAAGTTAATCTGTGAAGTTTTAATTGAAACAATAAACGACACCATCACCACATCAACTCGTCCTCTGCATTTGGTACTACACAGCGTCCACCCCACTACATTTTCATTGGTCCTTCGAGCCGGATTTTGTCTGCTGCACCTCCAACCTTCATCCTCGTCTTGTGCTGCTTTGAAGTCCTCCCAGCTAGCATCGGTGGATTCAAGTGTTAAGTACCATCTGTAAATTATCCATTTACTATTGCTAAACCGCACTGTCCAAGTGCGTTCCGGAAAAAAAAGCAATTTACAAGTGCAAGTGCCAGTGCAATCAAAAGAAAGGAAAAATTGTAGCGGCTTATATGTAGCTTATGTACAAATCTTACATCAAGTATACCTATGTACATATAGATATATAAGTCGCCATACTGTTTTTCCCGCCTTTGAGAGAGAGACTCCTGCGAACTTCGAATTTCCAATTCAAACTCGGCCGTGTTGTAAGGTCCACAGGTCTTAAGTGTCAAACGTGTATAAGCGAACATATTGTGTTGTGCCTCAAACCCAACTGTGCCAACATATGAGTGTTAATAAGTGCACAATTCACATAGGCATTTATTAATATTCAATTCCACACATAATTTGCCTATACACGCTTAAGTTAAGACACTACACACGGAGCGCCCATTATTATTTATATTTCTCTCTTTCATTTATCCAACCCGCGCACTGCACTTGTACAATTTCCGCAAATAAACCAACTTATTTATTTACCTCCGCATTATTATATTGCATATAAGTTTTTTCCCAAATCTTTAGCAACATTATTATTCACATCAGCAACATACATACATACATATATGTACATACATATTTTTTGGGCTTTTGTCGTTTGTCTTGTTTGCTAAACCTTCCAGCGCTTAAGATAAGCCGGCTCCTCGGCTCATCAATATTTTCACCACGCCTTCGCTCTTCGGCCGTTATTAGCGCTCTCTGGCGCTCACACCCACACACATACCCACACAAAAACGTCTCGCTGCAGCAGTGCGTCAGTTTGCAATGCACAAGATCACTAAGTGCGTTGGCCACTGAAGAGAGCAGGCATGATCTTGCAGTAGTCCTGAAGAAGTACGAGCACTGCTATCTGATATATGAAAGGTGTACCGCCAAGCTCAGCGAGAGCATTGACAGCCTTTCTGCCGCCAGTAAGCCACCTAGCCAGCCCTTGCTGTCACCTCATCTTGCGACCAGCAACAGAGGCTGCTCACTCCCTCCGGTCGACATTGAAGTTTTCAGTGGCGATCCTTTACGGTGGCCTACTTTCCGTGATTTGTTCACTGCGGTTTTTATTAGTAATCCGAGGCTCACTCCCATTGAGAAACTCTTCCATCTCAATGCCAAAACTGCTGGAGAAGCAAAATCCATTGTTGCTAAGTCCCCGCTCACACATGACGGCTTTGAGTCCGCTTGGGAGAATTTAAAAGAGCATTTTGAGAATAAAAGATTGTTGGTTAATAGCCAGCTCAACCTTTTGTTCGGTCTTTCCACAATCGGCCAAGAGTCTGGAGCAGCTGTCAAAGCCCTTCAAAGCACCATTCAAGGGTGTCTTACTGCTCTGGAACATTCCAAGGTAAAAACCGAAAACTGGGACCCTATTTTGTGTTTTTTCTGCGAGCGCAAGCTTCCCAAGGTCACCCGAGGCCTGTGGGAGCAATCCTTAAAAAGTAAAACGGAAATTCCAAAATGGGCAGATCTCAACACGTTTTTGGTTGAACGCTACCGTACCCTTGAGGCAATGGACGACGAGAGGTCGGCGTCTAGTTTTCAGGACCAAAGCCATTCCAAGCCTCAGAGAAGGGACGGGCCGCCTAAGAAACTCAATTCATTCGAGGCAAAGATTAGCGTGAAACCACCTCCATCCAACAAGGCCAAGCCACAGGCATGCAACATATGTTCCAAGGAGAACCATGCCATCCGAATGTGCCCTCGTTTTCTGGCAATGTCCATCACAGACCGGATTGCCTGCATCAAGCAGAACAAACTTTGTCTAAATTGTTTTGCGAGAGGACATCAACTACGAGAGTGTAGTAGTGCGCACACCTGTTTTACGTGTAAGGGACGGCATCACACTCTACTTCATCGTGCCTCCCCTTCGTCTGTTGTGGCATCCAGTGTTCCTCCGGCTGCTCAGTCCTCCACGCCACAAATACAGTCCACATCCGATAGCGAAGCAAGGGTTCATACTTATTTTGTTGCCAGTTCCCAAAATGTCCTGCTGGGCACCGCCTTAGTTGACATTGGTCATTTGGGTACAAATTATACAGCGCGAGCCCTGATCGATTCCGGATCAGAGGCCACATTTATTTCCGAGCGACTTTTTAATCGTCTACAGCTTCCATTCCAATCGGTGCAAGCCCAAGTTTCGGGCCTTAACCAAGCTGTATCCGCCCAAGCGCACAAGCTCTGCCATTTTACGCTCGCATCGCCAACTAAACCAAGGTTGCACGTCGAGACCTCAGCCTTCGTAATTCCGCAATTGGCAGGAAATCTTCCCTCGTACACCATTCCTCAAGATCGCTTGAGGGACCTGCCAAATGTTCAGCTGGCTGACCCCATGTTCCACAGAAGCTCGCAGATTGACGTGCTGATTGGCGCTGATATCCTCCCATCGATTCTTTTAGGCGGCTTCCAGAAGAATATTTGTGGCACTCTCCTTGGGCAAGAATCGATTTTCGGCTGGATCCTAAGTAGTCCAGTGACCCAGAGCCCCGTGCAGTCTCTCGCTTCGTTTTCCACTCACGTGGCGGTGAGCCATGACGGCACGTTAGAAAATCTTCTCACCAAATTTTGGGAGGTGGAGGATCTTCCAGGCAGAGTGATGAAGGAATCTGATGCCGTATGCGAACAAAATTTTGTCCGTACTACACGAAGAGAAGAGAGCGGCAGGTATGTGGTCACCTTACCATTCAAGGATCCTGATCACATTGATCTGGGGCACTCCCGATCCATTGCTCTGGCTCAATTCCTGAAAAACGAGTTTCGGTTGAAGAAGAACGTCTCTCAGAAAGAGCAGTATGACTCAGTGGTACAAGAATACCTTGATCTGGGTCATATGCGACAAGTCGCTCCCGATACCGCATCCGCCAATTTCTATCTGCCTCACCATGCCGTGCTCAAGCCTGACAGTACTACTACCAAGGTTCGGGTAGTTTTCAACGGCTCAAACCCTTCTTCTAACGGCAAGAGCCTAAATGATGTCCTCCATTCAGGTCCGGTTTTACAATCCGATCTCACCATGCAAATTTTGAAATGGCGTTTTTTCAAGTATGTGTTTAGCTCCGACATCACGAAGATGTATCGCCAGATTCTTGTAGATCCCAAACACACGCCGTTTCAAAGAATTCTTTTCCGCAACCAAGATGGTGATCTTTGTGACTACGAATTGAGCACAGTCACCTTTGGTATAAATTGCGCCCCTTTTTTGGCCATTCGAGTCTTACAGCAACTTGCCAAAGACATCCACACACAATATCCGCTAGCGAGCCAAGTGATCTCCAACTTTATGTACGTGGATGACGTACTAGCGGGGGCACATACAATCCGCAGCGCGGTGGCGACCATTAATGAGCTGCGGGAAGCTCTGGGCACCGCTGGCTTTCCTTTAAGAAAGTGGACGTCCAACAATCGGGAGTTGCTACGAGATGTGCCTCGTGAGCACATGCTGTGCGTTGATTTTCTGGATCTCGAAGATGCCAGCACAGCAAAAACCTTAGGAGTCCGTTGGAAAGCCACAACAGATGAATTCTTCTTTGTAGTTCCCAAGGTTGAACTACAATCCTCCTATACAAAGCGCGAGGTCCTTTCTCATGTCGCTAAGCTATTCGATCCAGCGGGCTGGCTGGCTCCCTTTATCCTGCGCTCGAAGATGTTCATGCAAGAGCTTTGGCTGAGCGAGATCGGGTGGGATGACCCGTTGCCTCCTCAGTTGCATCGTCAATGGAACGAGCTCCTGCAGGAGTACCCCCAAATTAACCACATCCGCGTACCGAGATGGCTTAATTATGAACCCCAAGCATCCTTCCAGTTCCATGGTTTCTGTGACGCCTCCCAACGCGCGTATGGAGCCGCGCTTTACGTCCGGGTTCAATTCGGCAACGATGTGCGAGTGCATCTCCTCACAGCCAAGACGAGAGTGGCTCCGGTTAAGACCGTGTCCTTGCCACGGCTGGAACTGTGCGGTGCTGTCCTTTTGGCTGATATGGCTGCTGCCGTCCTGCCGAATCTCCCCCTTAGCAGCTACGACACTTTCTTTTGGACGGATTCGACGATTGTGCTGGCCTGGCTCAGCAAGCCAGCTTGCACTTGGACGACCTTCGTCGCCAATCGAATTGCAAGGATTGCTTCCGCCGCAGAGAAGTGGTCACACGTGCGATCCGAGCACAATCCGGCGGATTTGGCAAGCCGCGGTACGTCTCCGCAGGACTTGTGGTCAAATACCTTATGGTGGCATGGCCCTGATTGGCTCAAGTACCCTCATGCAGAATGGCCCCGTTTGGGTCTCCCGATGCTTGACACCGACATGGAGAAGCGCACCATTAGAAGCCATTTTGCGCAAGTGCCACCAGCTGCAGACTTCCTCGAACGTTTTTCTGACTTCGGCAGAGCTCTTCGGGTCACAGCGTACGTTCTTCGTTTGAGCCCACGATGCCGGAAGGCACGTCCCCAACGGCCCAGCGAGCTTAGCAGCACTGAGCTGGTCGAAGCTCAACGGGCCCTCATCATATGCACTCAGCGAAGGGAGTATCCGAAAGAGTTCCAATCCTTGGAGAAAAGGCAACCGGTGTCCTCGTCAAGCTCAGTCCATAATTTGAATCCCTTCTTGGATGAACACGGGATCATGAGATCGTGTGGTCGATTGGTGGCCTCTCGGACATTGAGCTATGATGAACGCCACCCTATTGTGCTCCCCTACAGTTGTTGCTTTTCTCGTCTCCTGGTCTTGTTCACTCATCGGCTTTCTCTACATGGAGGAAACCAACTCACAATTAACCTCGTCCGATCTAGGTATTGGATCCCGAGGCTGCGGGTCCTGGTCAAGTCTATTATCAACTCGTGCAAGGTGTGCCTTATCCACAAAAAGAAGCTCCAGACACAGTTGATGGGAGAGCTACCAGTACCACGGAGCACTTTCTCTCCGCCATTCACCCACACTGGTATTGATTATGCCGGCCCCTTCGAAATTAAAAACTACACTGGCCGTGCCTGCCTCATAACGAAGGGATACGTCTGCGTATTCGTTTGCTTCAGCACAAAAGCAATCCATTTAGAGGCGACTTCCGATTTGACGACCTGGCAGCCTTTGCACGTTTCGCGGCTCGACGGCGATGTCCAACGCAAATCCAGTCTGACAACGGCACGACCTTTGTCGGAGCGGCAAAAGCGTTGGATCGTGATCTCCTTGAGGCGACACGAGCTTGCATAACTGCATCCTATCCTCAACAGATCCTCTCCTGGCATTTCATTCCACCCGGTGCTCCCCATATGGGTGGTTTGTGGGAGGCCGGTGTCAAGAGTTTCAAAGCTCTGTTCTACAAACACACTTCCGGTGTTAAATACACATTCGAGGAGATGTCCACGCTGCTCTGCAAGATTGAGGCGTGCCTTAATTCACGCCCAATCTCTCCGATGTCCGAGAACTCCAGTGACCTGCTGGCTCTTACTCCAGGTCATTTCCTGACCGGTGGCCCCCTTCTCTCCTTGGCAGAGCCAGAAATCCAAGAAGACGCAGTCTCCATTGTCAACCGTTGGCGTCGTCTCAAGGCCTTAAACCAACAGTTTTGTTTTCGTTGGAAAGACGAGTACCTGAAGGAGCTCCATAAGCGCAGCAAGTGGCAACAGCCCGCCCGGAATCTCCAATCAGGTGACATGGTGGTCATAAAGGAAGATAACATTCCTCCCAATGAATGGCGCCTGGGCCGTGTTCAAGACACATTTCCTGGCTCGGATGGCAGAGTCCGTGTAGTCGAAGTTCGGACTGCACGAGGCACCATCAAAAGGCCCATCGTTAAATTAGTCTTCCTTCCGTTCGAGGACAGCTCCACTGTCCAATGACTAACATTCCCAACGTCCGTTTCCATGCATAATTTTTTAATGTTTTTCCTCGCTTTTTCGTGCAGCTCTTTTCCCACAACCATGGCACCTCACAAGAACCGGTCGCACGGGAGCAAGCGTCGCATGGGAGTGGATTCGTTCCGCTGCAGAGTCTGTCGGGGAGTCCATCCCCTCCGCAAGTGTCAGCGGTTCCTGCGGCTTAATGCGGAAAAGCGGCTTAGGGCAGTGCTCATTAATCAGTACTGCCCCAACTGTCTGGCCCACGAGCACTCTGGAGCTGACTGTCGGAGCGGTGACCGGTGTCGGATCTGCGAAAAGGACCACCACACTTTGCTCCACATGCGGGAGCACGCACATCGTGGGACAACACGCGATCGTGCAGGCACCCCTCCCAGGCGGTCCGCCAGAGCGCCGGTCGTGGTCGAGCGCTTGCCGCGCCAACACGGACGAGGCCGTGCAGGCACGCCTCCAAGGCGGTCCGCCAAAGCGCCGTCCTCGTTGCCTGTCCCACAGGCTCCTACGCTCTCCTCACTCCTCCAACACGGGAAAACTCTGGTCATGCCCACGGCTGTCGTCCAAGTCGGTTCAGGGCGGAAATGGTTTGACGTCCGCGTCCTCCTGGATCCCTGCAGCCCTGTAAGCCGCATCAGCGAATCCTTCGCCAAAGGCCTGAAGCTGGCCAGTGTCCCGATCGGTGCCGAAAAAGCCTGCTCAGCCTTGGTGCGCTCCAAGCACAGCCCTTCCACCGAACTGGAGGTGATCCTGAAGGTGGAGGCCAAGGTCCAGCACCGGACCCCCTCGGCTGCAGTGGGCGAGTCGGTTCGGCGCCACTTCGCGCATCTGTCACTGGCGGACCCCAATTTTGACCGGCCTTCCACGATCTTCCTGGTCTTCGGCGCTGATGTGTACCCAAAAATCATACAGCAAGGGCTGTTGCCGGGTCAAGCCGAAATCCCCGTCGCTCAGAACACCCTCTTCGGCTGGATCTTGTCCGGCTTCTGCAGCGGCTAAGCGCTTCCCAAGCCGTCCCCACGTTGTTATGCAATGTATTGCAAGGGGGGCGGAATGTTCGCGTAAGAGGAGTGCGTACTGTCCGTCGGTCGTCGGCTGCCGACTTTGAATTCACCACACCGGCGACCGCCTAGCAGAGGCTTAGAATAAGTTTAGATTAGGCTTAGTTTTTAGTATTCGCATTGTATCGCAAGTGTGAAGTCAGCAGTGGCAGCTTGGTTTCTCTATTTGTGTTGATTCGTTTGTTGGTACGTTAGTGGGTAGGTGTATTTGTACTTGGTATTGGTGGACAGCGGGGGTTTCCTCTTGCAGTGGGTGGTATTTGAGTGGAATGGAGTGGGTGCCGGGACCCATATTTGCATGCTGGTGTATTGTAAATACCGGAAGTAGCGAATTTGTACTTGGGACGAGCCGAGGGTTGAACCCAAGTACTGTGGTGTACGAGCGGTAGGCGCTAGCCTACTGGGCTGAAGCCGCTTGTTGGTACGCAGCAGCCTAAGTCGTATATAATGCAGCAGTTTCCGGGCCTGCGACGGGCAGTGGATGATGGACAGTCGCGAAAGGCAGATTGATTAATAGTGGACCACGCGATGCAGCCAAGCTTGCAGTTGAATCTTAAGGTTAAGCTTGTGGCTTAAAAGCTTGAAAGTTTGAAAGGCGTACAGTTATCTATAAGCTTTTGGCACAGGGCCAGATTTAAAGACAGAAATCGTGCGCAAATAAATGAAAAACGGGGCGCACATAAATTATATGCAGTTTTTGATACTCACATGCGCACGAGGTTTAAATGTATGTTTTTCACAATTTTCAACTTTTTAGCGGCTATTGAATGTAGATGGAATGTGGTGGTTTTAATATTGTTTTAGCCATTTTTTTGGGCACGTGTAATAAATGGCGGGTGGCAGCAATTTGCCGATGGCACAGAAAATATTATGTAATTAGTTTTATCTATTTGCATGGGCTTTATGTATTTTATTTATTTATTTATTCACTATTTTAAAATGTGTAGCGTAATTGTTGTATGTGTGTTGGTGTTGGGAATGTATGTGGTGTTTTTTAATTTTATATTAAGCATTTTGCACGTGGGTGTGATGCGGCAATATGCCGAGGGGACAAAATGTATTTTATTTAAATTTTATTGACTTTCGAGCGGATGATATGTAGAGTAATTATTGATTGAATTTTATATGGCACAAGAAAAAAAATATATAAAAAAAAATTTTGAATTTATTTATGCGGGCAAAAATTTGCGTAAGTGATGGACAGTCGCCAAAGGCAGTTTGATTAATCCATTGTACTACCGTTTATTGGTAAATGCAAATCGATCAAGAATATAATGAATATAATGTGTAGAGCAGTTTAGAGAATAGTAAAAGTTCAACGCAACTAATACAATTGTGTAAGTTAACAACGGTTATTAAAGTTAGGCAACGGGTAATAGCTGGAATGGTTCACGACTGAAACGACTGACGACTGAAACGGCTGACTGCTGCTCTTCAATACGACACGACTGCTGGCGACTTTATTAAACGACTTGCTGCTGATGACTTCTGCTGACGACTTGCTACTACCAACTCTCGTTGACTACTGTCCACATAACTCTCTCCTCCTGCTGTATAGGGATGCCATCTTGTTGCTATAGGTGCCTGGTTGCCACCTTACATGTATAGAGTGAAATGCTTTTGGGAACAAGAATTCCAACCCCTTGCTTAGCATAAAAGGTGTGTGCGAGGCTATAAAAGTAACCAGTGAATGATTTGGGAGTAGATATATGTGTGGAGTTGGGTTTTATGTGAGTTTCTTGTATGCATATAACATCCGGACTGAGTTCTTTAATTAATATTAGTAGCTCGTGGTAGTTATTTAAATAACCATTCATATTCCATTGTAACACAGAGAAAGATTATGTTGGAAAAGAAAAGGAGATATTATATGTAAAAGAATTAAGTTGAATTATGTGATGAAGAATAAGGAGTCACTCATTGCTTCGTCTGAAGATGTGTGTAGATTAGTTTGTAAAGAATAAATTTTTGATTTGTATGAAGTCGTTGCGGTGTTAGTAGTTGTTGTTGTTACATTTTCGATGTTTTCTAGAATTGCTGTTGTTTTGGGCGTTAAATTATATGCATCGTATGATGGGCTTTGGCTTAACGGAAAATAAGGGGATGGTGGGGAGGGGGAAGGGAATATTTAAAGGTGATGGGGGAGGTGATTTGGTAGAGCCTATTGTTTTGTTTTGTGGTTGTTTTTTATTTTGGTCTACGCTAACGCAGAGCTTACTTTCAGCACTAGCTACGGTTTGCTGATAAGATAATATAGGTAGGGAGTGGTGGGAGAGATTGCCGAAATTGGTCCAACAGATGTTATGGGTTGTGCTTGGTTTTTATTATGCTTTGATTTTTTGCTTTGATTATTAGCAGCGCTGGCCACTGAAGACTACGATGCGGTATTATATGGTTTTAGTCCCGTTTGTTTGTTTGCTTTTGCTTCACGCATTGTGCATTTATTAATAGTTTTGATTTTGAGTATTTCTCTTTGTTGCTGGTACTTAGGGCACTGGCGAGAGGTGGAGGGGTGTTCTTCCGAACAATTTACACATTTGGTTCTGTGCAAGTGGTGGCGGAGTGCGGAGGTAGAAATCACAGTTTGCACATGCCAGTGGCTTATCACAGTGCTTCGCTGCATGGCCAATTGGATTAGGTGTGTATTCACGTACCTTGACCGAATGATAAGATATATTTATTTTTTATGGGAGGTTATAAAGCTCGAAAGTTAATAGGATGACACAGCTTGGCTTAGAAGCACCCTCATATGTTTAGGTAAACTTATGAATGACAGTTACCTTTTGGGGGCTGAGTTCTTTAACTACAAGTATATTCTCGTCGGGAATATCACCAAGATAGGGCGCGTAAACAGTGCCTTTTACAAAGTTGAGAACTCCATGAAACTTGCATGTTATATCGCAGATCCCAGTTAGCACGGTTGTGTTTATAAGCTTCTCGGCTTCAGCTTGAGATTTTACCAGCATGAGTAAGTTTGCATTTCTTAGGTTAGAGATTGATAATATTTTAGTGGATATCATGTTAAGGGCACGATGCACGGGGAACTAGCAGGGGAACTATGATATTTCCTTTTCACAGTTGTTGGAGGCCATGATAATAAATCTTGGATTTTCTACTGCAACTGATGGTAGTTCAGGGAATGCCATGTCCAGTTTTTGGCCTTCGTTTTTTTATAGGGGGACTCTCGGTAAGGGGGGAAACCCAAGTGTTCCCCAAATTGGGTGACCGTGAGGCCATATTGGGGCTTTATTGAAGTGTTTTTTGTTGAAATAACTTTTTCGTGGTTTATAAGCAAAAGATGGGATAAACTAAAGCCGATAAGAAAATAAGTAAAAAAGCTAAAGTCGGGTGTCCCGACTTTGAAATACTCTATCATATGTACAGATAATTACAATAATTATAGAAAAAAAGTAAGAAAATAAAAAAAAAATTTGTATCGATTTTACCTTTCTCGGTATTGGAACTCACGTAACGGGTGTATAATTGCACATATACAAAGTAATTGCGTCTATGTGAGTGTATGAATGCCTATGCGCATCTATTCGTGTCTGTGTAAACATGTTTGCAGTCAACCAAAGCATCAGCATCAACAACAGCTGCGGGCAGCACTTGGGCAGCAAATATATTTATGGCTATAACTTCGTTTTAAATCGGTCTATCATAGTGAAACTTGGCATACGGACACATAATCACTTACTGGGGGTATTTGATTTCGAAATTCCAAGAATTACGGGAGTTACGATCTGTGGGAGATAGGGGGGAGGGAGGAAATTCCAAAATACAACTTTTCTGCGTATTCACATAAAGCATCTTGGACTAAAATTTGGTGTTCCTAGGTCTTATAGTCTCCAAAATATAGGCGATTATATGAATGGAAAATCGGGAAAACCCCCATGGGGGAAGTGGGGAGGAAATTCAAAAAATATAACAAACTCGTATATATATACTTTGTGGGGTCTGCCACGCCTCCTTCTGCCTGTTAAATTTTTCAACTCCCGCGAACTGTGGAGAGACACCAAATTTTGCACAAAGATGCCTTATGTGTGTACGCTATACGAGTTTGTTTTATTTTTTGATTTTCGTTCCCATTTCCCCCCTATGGGGTTTTCCCGATTTTCCATTCGTATAATCGGCTATATCTCGGAGACTATAAAACCTAAGGACACCAAGATGCCTTATATGAATAGGCAGAAAATGTGTAATTTGGAATTTCCCTCCCTCCCCCCTCTTCCTCACAATTACTGATCTTCCATAACTCCCGTAATTCTTGGAATTTCGAGTTCAAAATATTCCCAGGTAGTGATTATGTGCGCGTATGCCAACTTTCATTATGATAAACCGACTTAACAGGAAGTTATAGCCATAAATATAATTGCTGCCCAAGTGCTGCCCGAAGCTGTTGTTGATGTTGGTGCTTCGGTTGACTGCAAACATGCTCACACAGGCACGACATACATACCTTCACATAGACGCAATTACTTTGTAAATGTGCAATTATACACCATTTACGTGTAGCACACAAGAACGTGTAGCTCTAGCATATTACCGGTTGTTACTTTTTAATATAATATCCTGCGTGTACACACTGCTCAACTTTTTTTTTAGGCTAAGATCTTTTTTGTAAGCGCATCGACAGTCAGTCATGTCTGCATAGGGTAACCGTACGCATATGAATAACTAGCAGGTATTGCCCGTCTTAACCCGGCTCAATATAATGTTTCCAATTGTATTTATTTTGTGTGTGCATAACCTACCCATATGTTTTCACCTTATAAGTTACCAGTAGGAAGGCATTTAAGGTATTTAAATGAACATTTTCTGTTCTTGACAAAAAATTGTTCAGTAGTCCGTTACATTTTTGTTCTTGCCAAACTATTTCTTTAAACGAACATGACCACTATAACTAATATTTTTTTAAACCTCCCCCCTTTGGAGTTAGAATTTTCCAAAAGCCTTTCTTAGTGTGCTCCTACACTATGATGGATACTATGAAAGGATACTTGAGTCCAAATTTCATCTTTTACCGTTTGGGCTGTGCGTTGATCACCAATTAGTCAGGACAAACTGTTTTATATATAGAGATAACGCAACGTTTTAAGATAGACTATGTGCAAAAAAGGGGAATAATTATAAGGGTATATCCTAATTTTAAATTCACATTTGAGTCAATACGGTCACGCACAAACTCGGAATATGAAACACGGCACTCGTGTCAATGCCGTGCAGCGATGAGCCACGATCAAAAAGCACTGACAATTCTCATCTCAATTTGCTAGAGTAAAACTTTCGATAGTTGAAGCCACCGATACCATCAAAATATCGAAGTTTGAATGCAATAAGCAGAATATTTAAATAATAAAATCTAATTATTTATTGAGATCGATAAGAACAAATCATATACATACATACATCTGCCCGCAATGCGAAGCAGAATATGCGTAGCTCCGTTATTCGGTTTCTGCTTTACTATCGCATACGCAGTCGTTGCTTAGCGACGGTAACTGTAAACTTTTGGCGTTTTGCCTTTGCAATTAACATTAAATGGTCAAAACGAAAGAAGATGAGCGAGCCAACAACTTGAAGTTGTTTTGTATTTACATGCTTCATACATATACAGGCATATATACATATGCTTGTACATATGTATGTATGCATGGGCACACATAGACACGAACTGTTCCCAACTATTTGATATTTGATATATGGCAAGTAAAAAACATATTGCTATATTTTAATCGTTGAATGCAAATTTGTTGATATAGTTATGTTGATTACATTACCCAAATTTGAAATCGATCGGACAAAATTTATAACACAAACTATTCATTTGAAAAAGTGAATAAATATTAAAACCCCAATAATAAAATTAAATGCGATATATCGATACTTGTGTTGATATATCGTAATACATGTCGAATACAAATACATCGAAAAACATCGTTTGAGAGTTATTGATTATAATACTGTATTCGATTGTACACTGTACACATACATACATACAAATTTATTTGTATGTGTACTGTAACTGTAAACTTTTGGCATTTTGCGTATGTAATGAACAGGCGTAAATGATCAAAACGAAAGAAGATTTGCGAGCCAATAACTTGAAGTTGTTGTTCTTGTTTTAAAAATTTTGATTTGAAACCATAGAAAACTATTTTTTACAATTAAACAACAGTGTTCGATAGCCCACTGCATACATACAAACCTATATATGTATGTATATAGGAATGTATGAACGTACATACATACTTATTGATGTACATACATACATATGTACATACTCTACATACAGACGTATGTACGTATGTAATACATATGGTGCTGGCGTAATTCATAATGCGAAATTCTTTCTAAGGGGAGAAATGTCCCCCCTGCCCATCCTGTGTACGCCCTTGTAGTCCGTTGTCCTAAAAACCCCTTATGCCAAATGTACTAAACAAAGAAAAAATAGCATAAAAATGTTTATGTTATAATGTTAATAATTTTTAATTAATTAACATTTCTTGCCCTGTCAGTGCAAGACGAATGTACTTTTGTACATACATATGTATGTATGTATATACATATGTACATGTGTACAAATGAACATTCACACATTAGTGTCTCACATTTTGCTTTGGCTACTTCAACCGTTTGCACGCAACTACACGAACAGCTGCTTGTATGTATGTATGTGTGTGTGTGTGTATGTATACTTAGTTGTCCCCAACTGTTTGATATTTTGTATTGTTTGTTCTACCTGCATTTGTAAAATGCATATTTTAAAAATCGTTAAATGCAAAGTTGTAATTTTAGTTACGTAGATTATATTACCCAAATTTGAAATCGATCTGACAAAATTTATAACACAAACTTTTCATTTGAAAAAATTAATAAATATTAAAACCCCAATAATTCAAGCTCCAACAAATTTTGAAAAACCGAGTATGCAGTTTTATTTGTATTCTTTTATAGATTATAAAACCTAAATTTAAAGTTGATCGATTCAAAAATGCAGAATTTTCAAACAAACTTTGGAGCTACTTTTCCCCCCTTTGGAGCTCGAATTTTCCAAAATCCCTTCTTAGTGCGCATCTACACAATGATAGGATACTTGAGCCCAAATTTCAGTTTCCTAGCTTTTACCGTTTGGGCTGTGGGGTGTTGATTGTGTTTCAATTTTTCCACGGAAAACCCCCCCTTTTTCATGCCCCAGGAAAAATGGTGAAAAACCAAGTATACAGTTTTTCTTGTATTCTTTTTGGGAGTATACAAACTAAGTTTGAAGTTAATTGGATGAAAATTGTAGATTTTTCATACAAACGTTGGAGCCCGTTTTCCCCCCTTTGGCGTTCGAATTTTCCAAAACCGCTTCTTAGTGCTCACCTACACCACTGAAGACAACATGTGTCCAATTTTCAGCCTCCTAGCTCTTACCGTTTGGGCTGTGCGTTGATTGCACATAGCTTTTCGTTTACCGAATTTTCCACCGGAAAATCATTATTATTCAGGCCGCAGGAAAAATATTGAAAATCCAAGTATACAGTTTGTTTTGTATTCTTTGTGAGAGTATACAAACTAAGTTTGAAGTTAATCGGATAAAAATTGTAGATTTTTCATACAAACGTTGGAGCTCGTTTTCCCCCCTTTGGAGCTCGAATTTTCCGAAACCCCTTCTTAGTGCTCACTTTCACTATAAGAGGGATCTTGTGTCCAAATTTCAGCTTCCTAGCTCTTACCGTTTGGGCTGTGCGTTGATTGCCAATCAGTCAGTCAGCCAGTCAGTCAGTCAGTCAGTCAGTCAGTCAGTCAGGACAAACTGTTTTATATATATAGAGATAAACTGT
Source organism: Scaptodrosophila lebanonensis (assembly GCF_003285725.1). NCBI lineage: Eukaryota > Metazoa > Arthropoda > Insecta > Diptera > Drosophilidae > Scaptodrosophila > Scaptodrosophila lebanonensis. The sequence goes on along the minus strand of NW_022060600.1, from coordinate 781,443 downwards.
GCAGAAAACATTAAAAGTGTCGAATTGCTTACATAGGCACACACACACATACACACACGGCCAAACGTGTGCATGCAAGTGGATTATGCAAATGAAAAATATCGCTAATAGTTTTGGCGTTCACGGTGTTTCCTTGCGTATGCTACTCGTAGCGAAGCTTAAGGGCAGTGCTTGTGTTTGGTTGCATGCAAATCCAACTCGTGCGTTGCAGCCAATAGAGGATTTATGTGAGCAACTAATATTTACCTTTGGCGAAAAAATCTCAAAAGGAGAAGCAAAACGCGAGTTTGAGGCTCGTATATGGAAATTTAATGAAAAGTTTGCAACATACATGTACGACAAGTTGATGATCAATTTTGAACAGGAGCAATTAATTGATCGAGTTATCGAAGATACACCGCATGAAGGGTTACGCACTTAAGGGCGTATTCAATGTTTCGGCGATATTGCACAAATGAGGCGTTCGTTTGCTCAGGTGACTTTACCTACAGTTCGAGCGGGCAATGTTGAAAGAGCGGTGGTGGCTGGAGAGAGACGCAGTGGAAATATTCGCTGCCACATTTGTAACTCACGATAGATTCGGGAAGCCCAATCTCATTTATTAAAATATCTATTGTACCAGAAAATATGATGAAATTTCCAGTATTAGGTTTAAATAAAAGTCGTCTAAAGACGCATGGAAAAATTTTATGTTACGTTTTCAAAAATTTAAAAAAAGTATATTTTTATTTAACTATAGTGGCGAACGAATCTATATCATAATGTAGTATTGGGTAGGAATTTTATAGAAGCAACAAGGTGAAATGGTAATGAAAATATTAATAAAGAAAATGATAAAAATGTAAGTAGAGCAAATGTAAAAAAATCGTGCGACGTAATTGTTAGTAAGTGACGAAAGGGAATCTAGAGTAGATGATAAATGATAATGATCTTTCACATTTACTTTCGACAGGACTCTCTCTCTATTCTATCAAAATTATTCTTTATAATTATCTTCGGGGAAATCTCTGACCACTTACTGTTGTGAGTTGGGGCATAGTGCTAGGTAAGTGCTAGGAGGCTGAAAATTGGACACATGTTGTCATCAGTGGTGTAGGTGAGCACCAAGAAGCAGTTTTGGAAAATTCAAACGCCAAAGGGGGGAAACGGGCTCCAATGTTTGTATGAAAAATCTACAATTTTCATCCAATTAACTTCAAACTTACCATTTTTCCTGGGGCATGAAAAAGGGGGGGTTTTCCGTGGAAAAATTGAAACACAATCAACACCCCACAGCTCAAACGGTAAAAGTAAGGAAACTGAAATTTAGGCTCAAGTATCCTGTTATAATGTAGGTGCTCAGTAAGAAGGGTTTTTGGAAAATTCGAGCTCCAAAGGGAGGAAGTCGAGGTCCAAAGTTGGTTTGAAAATTCTGCATTTCTGAATCGATCAACTTTAAATTTGGTTTTTATAATCTATAAAAGAATACAAACAAAACTGCATACTCGGTTTTTCGAGATTTGTGTTGGAGCTTAAATTATTGGGGTTTTAATATTTATTCATTTTTTCAAATGAAAAGTTTGTGTTATAAATTTAGTCCGATCGATTTAAAATTTGGGTAATATAATCTACGTAACTAAAATTACAACTTTGCATTTAACGATTTTTAAAATATGCATTTTACAAATGCAGGCAGAACAAACAATAGAAAATATCAAACAGTTGGGGACAACTAAGTATACATACACACACACACACATACATACATACAAGCAGCTGTTCGTGTAGTTGCGTGCAAACGGTTGAAGTAGCCAAAGCAAAATGTGAGACACTAATGTGTGAATGTTGTATAAAAGTACATTCGTCTTGCACTGACAGGGCAAGAAATGTTAATTAATTAAAAATTATTAACATTATAACATAAACATTTCTATGTTATTTTTTCTTTGTTTAGTACATTTGGCATAAGGGGTTTTTAGGACAACGGACTACAAGCGCGTACGCAGGTTGGGCAGGGGGGCATTGCTCCCCCTAGAATGAATTTCGCATTATGAATTACACCAGCACCATATGTATTACATACGTACATACATATGTACATACGTCTGTATGTATAGTATGTACATACATGTGTCTACATCAATAAGTATGTATGTATGTACGTACATACATTCTTATATACATATGTACATATGTATATAGGTTTGTATGTATGCAGTGGGCCATCGAACACTGTTGTTTAATTGTAATAAATAGTGTTCTATGGTTTCAAATCAAAATTTTTAAAACAACAACTTCAAGTTATTGGCTCGCAAATCTTCTTTCGTTTTGACCATTTAATGTTAATTGCAAAGGCAAAACGCCAAAAGTTTACAGTTACCATCGCTAGGTAACGACTGCGTAAGCGATAGTAAAGCAGAAACTGAATAACGGAGCTACGCATATTCTGCTTCGCATTGCGGGCAGATGTATGTATGTATATGATTTGTTCTTATTTATCTCAATAAATAATTAGATTTTATTATTTAAATATTCTGCTTATTGCATTCAAACTTCGATATTTTGATGGTATCGGTCGCTTCAACTATCGAAAGTTTTACTCTAGCAAATTGAGATGAGAATTGTCACTGCTTTTTGATCGTGGCTCATCGCTGCACGGCATTGACACGAGTGCCGTGTTCCATATTCCGAGTTTGTGCGTGACCGTATTGACTCAATATTGCACGAAAAGACTCAAATGTGAATTTAAAATTAGGATATACCCTTATAATTATTCCCCTTTTTTGCACATAGTCTATCTTAAAACGTTGCGTTATCTCTATATATAAAATAGTTTGTTCTGACTAATTGGTGATCAACGCACAGCCCAAACGGTAAAAGATGAAAATTGGACTCAAGTATCCTTTCATAGTATCCATCATAGTGTAGGAGCACACTAAGAAAGGCTTTTGGAAAATTCTAGCTCCAAAGGGGGGAAAACGAGCTTTAAAAATTATTAGTTATAGTGGTCATGTTCGTTTAACGAAATAGTTTGGCAAGAACAAAAATGTAACGGACTACTGAACAATTTTTTGTCAAGAACAGAAAATGTTCATTTAAATACCTTAAATGCATTCTTTTGAGAGTATACAAACTAAGTTTGAAGTTAATTGGATGAAAATTTTCCGCTTCTTAGTGCTCACCTACACTACAGAAGACAACATGTGTCCAATTTTCAGCCTCCTAGCTCTTACCGTTTGGGCTGTGCGTTGATTGCACATAGCTTTTCGTTTACCGAATTTTCCACCGGAAAATCATTATTATTCAGGCCGCAGGAAAAATATTGAAAATGCAAGTATACAGTTTTTTTTGTATTCTTTGTGAGAGTATACAAACTAAGTTTGAAGTTAATCGGATAAAAATTGTAGATTTTTCATATAAACGTTGGAGCTCGTTTTCCCCCCTTTGGAGCTCGAATTTTCCGAAACCCCTTCTTAGTGCTCACTTTCATCTTGTGTCTAAATTTCAGCTTCCTAGCTATTACCGTTTGGGCTGTGCGTTGATTGCCAATCAGTCAGTCAGGACAAACTGTTTTATATATATAGAGATAGTGGTCATGTTCGTTTAACGAAATAGTTTGGCAAGAACAAAAATGTAACGGACTTGTAACGTTGTTACTCTGCCGCGGGTATGCTCGCCGGCCAGAGTATGCTGAAATAAATTAGGCACCCCAAAGTGCCGAGGTGTCCACCAAATAAAAGAGGGCGGTATGCCCAAACTTCTCCACGTGTTTCTTTACTTGTAAAACAACATACAGAGCGCTTCAGTGCGCGTTGGGCCTGAGCCGGAAGAGAACTAACCTAAACCGAACTTAAAATTACTCGCCTTCATGGCTTACTATTCTTACAATTACTTATTAATTTACAACTACTTGGCATCGTAATGACGCACAGCTGGTTGCTGCGCAACGCGTCGTTACACCTCCCCCTTTCCCCAAGGGGTCGAACGGCCCGATCGGTGGTTTTTTCGAATTTTCCTTCACCGCGCCATAATCGAACGGCAGATGCGTAGCAGCTGGGTGGCAGTGCTGCCACCCCTCGGGTTTGGCCACCTGTCAACGCCACCTGTACCTTCACCGTCAGCTGTTCGCTCTGTCGCATTGTTGTTTTCTGCATTTCCGCCGCGTGGTGCTGACGTGTCGTCATCCTCTGGATTCTGTAATGGGTGCTGTAGTGGCTGCTGTGGGACTGGCTGCTGTTGCCGTAGCTGTTTAGGGATCGCCAATGGAATTATCATACCGCCCATCTGATGCGTCTCTGGTATATTCGGCGCTGAGTGTGTATCTCAGGCGGTGCGGTAATCTACATCGCTTCACATGGCCTGAAACGTAACAACAAACTTCGTTTAATTATGTTTGTAGGCTTACATGGGCATCTTCTTCGGCTAGAACGGCAGCTTTGCTGTTCCCGCTTTGGTGGACGCCGGTGGTGTTGCCGTTGCTGTTGTCGGTGTGGCTGCTATGAAGCCCTGGTTGCTGTTGCTGCTGTCGTGGCTGTCGTGACCGTGGCTGCTGTCGTCGTGCTCGTTGATATGGCCGATTTTGTTGCCCGGACTGCCGCTGTGGCTGCTTTTGTTGACGCTAAGGAGTGGCCTGCTGTGGCTGCTGTGAAGCTGTCGGTGGCGTGGCCCTGGTGACCATACTAACGCTGCCTCTGTCGTCGCTGCCTCTGTCGTCGCTGCCTTCGTCGGCTTCGCTGTCTTCTGCATTCACCGCTTTTAGATCCCGCACATGTGCCGTTCTACTTCTGCCGCCCGCCACCGGTCGCACACGCACTATAACTGGGGATATGAATGCTCGTACCGTGAATGGGCCATCGAAGCGAGGCGCCAGCTTGGCCGCAAACTGCTCGGCTGCGTTGGACAGGTGATGTTGTCGCACGAGCACCTCGTCGCCCAGTCTGGGTCGCCACTCGCGTCTCCGCAGATTGTACTGGCGTGCCTGATCCTCGCTTGTCACCAAGGCTGCATGTCGGGCTCTGCGATTTCGCCTCCGCCGTCTGCGTGGCCGTGGATCGTTTGTTCGCAATTCTACAGTTTGGCCGCCCACAGTCACCGCCCCGTTGGCCATTTGGACATAATCCAGTCCCAATGTGAGCTCATCTATGCATCCGGGGAGTGTGAGCAGCGGCAGTACTACGCGTCTGTCGCCCACCGTGACCGTCGCCTTCTTTTCTTCACGGACCGTCTTCTGTGTCCCGTCAGCCATGGACACAGTCACGCTCACGGACCGTACATTTCCTCCGTCTGGCGCCCGCAGGCGTTGCGCCAGCATCGGACTCGCGAAGCTGCGTGTCGCTCCGGTGTCCACGACCGCCTCTACCAGTACACCATCGCAGTCTACTGGTAGCGCGGCCGCTACCCTGCGTGTCGTTGTTAATTGGAATTTGCCTGTGTGGGCTCGCCGACTGTTGATGTGGGACGAGCCCCCCCTGGCGTTTCCCGTCGCGCGTCGGCAGCATTCGTTCGCACGCACCCCCATCTTACCACAGTCCCAACAGTAGAGCTGTTGAGAGTTTGGGCACGCGTCCATACTGTGCCCTCCCATCCCGCAACGTCTGCAGATGGGTGGGCGACGATGCGTGTCCGCTGGGCCAACCGCCACCGGCTGTGGGATCGGCGTAGGGTGTGTGGCGTTCATCTCATCATTGCCGGCCGCCTGTGACCGTGCTAGGATTCCTTGGCGCACGCCCTGTGCCGCCTGTACGTACCCATCGAGTGAGCTTACTTCTTCGCCTGCCAGGCGGAGATTGGCTCGTATTTCTGGTAGCCCGTTGGCGTGGACAAGTCTCAGCTGCTCCTCTGCAGTCATCTCCGCGCCGCGCATCAGTCGTTGCATCGCTCGGACATACTCGATAGGGCCCTCTGATGCGCCCTGGACCCGGCTGTATGCTTCCCGCCGGCGCTCTTCTATGTGGGGACCCGCTGGATATTCTTTTAGTAGGTCTTGGCGGAACTCGGCCCACCGTTGTGCCAAATTGCGCCTTGACCACTCCCACTCCTTCGCCTCGCCAACCAGGACTTCCGGTAACACGGTCACCAACTCATCTAATCGCACGTTCCTCATCTCTGCCTTATCTTCCAGGTCCCGGAGGAACGTTCTTGGGTCCCCGCTGCCGTCGAAACGTACTCCCCACTGTGCCACCTCCGTGCTCAGGGCTCTCCGCTCCGCTCGTGACATTGTCGAGTGGGCCGAACCAGCCGCGGATGCGGTTGACACGGCTGATGTTGGCGCCTGTGGTTCTGCCACCGCCTGCGCGCTTGCGAGCGGTGACGCTGGAGTCGGTGCTGTTGGGTCATCTTCGTCAGGCACATTACCAGCAGGCGCGGTGGAACCGCAGACCTGGCTCGACAGCTTCTGGAAACCATCCTTCATAGCCTGGGCCAACCGGTGGGTGTACTGAGCCAACTCGGCAATCGCTTGTGTCAGGTCCGCCGTTGAGAGCACTGGAGCCACTGTTGGCGTCGCTGAGGCTGCCGTGGGCTCAGTTGTGGTAGCTCCCGGCGAGGCCGCGACCGCTACCGAGATGGTCGGCACTGTCGCAGGAGTTAGCGGTGTCGTGTTCGCCTCTGTCACGACGAGCAGTCCCTCCGGTACGTCCTCTTGTTTCGGGACTCCCAGCCGTCCGCCGGGCACCGGGCTCAACTGACCTGCCGTCGCGGTACGCGACGACATGTTCTCGTAATACGCCGCTAGTTCTTCCAGGCGGGGTCGGTACTCTTCTTGGGCCGACTTCACGAACGTGGCCAGCCGCCCCCGCAAAGCCTCCACGGTGCCGGTCTCCTCGATGTCGAACTCGCGCAGCACCGTGCTGAGCTCTTCCTTCCGCAGCACGCGAATCCAGCTCGTTCGTAGCATCGTAGGTCCACGCTCTCTCCCCTACTTGGTCGGATCTAACCTCACACTTCTTTGGGGTCCCTGCTCGGGCGCCACTTGTAACGTTGTTACTCTGCCGCGGGTATGCTCGCCGGCCAGAGTATGCTGAAATAAATTAGGCACCCCAAAGTGCCGAGGTGTCCACCAAATAAAAGAGGGCGGTATGCCCAAACTTCTCCACGTGTTTCTTTACTTGTAAAACAACATACAGAGCGCTTCAGTGCGCGTTGGGCCTGAGCCGGAAGAGAACTAACCTAAACCGAACTTAAAATTACTCGCCTTCATGGCTTACCATTCTTACAATTACTTATTAATTTACAACTACTTGGCATCGTAATGACGCACAGCTGGTTGCTGCGCAACGCGTCGTTACAGACTACTGAACAATTTTTTGTCAAGAACAGAAAATGTTCATTTAAATACCTTAAATGCCTTCCTACTGGTAACTTATAAGGTGAAAACATATGGGTAGGTTATGCACACACAAAATAAATATAATTGGAAACATTATATTGAGCCGGGTTAAGACGGGCAATACCTGCTAGTATCATCATATAATCGACAGAATTATTGTTGATGTTCTAAATAAAATAAAATAAAAACAAGTAAAAAAGCTAAAGTCGGGTGTCCCGACTTTGAAATACTCTGTACATATGTTTACAATAATTATAGAAAATAAAAAAATTAAGAAAATTAAAAAAATTAAAAAAAAAATTTTGATAGATTTTACCTTTCTCGGTATTCGAACTCACGTAAAGGGTGTATAATTGCACATATACAAAGCAATTGCGTCTGTGTGAGTGTATGTATGCCTATGCGCATCTATTCGTGTCTGTGTAAACATGTGTGCAGTCAACCAAAGCACCAGCATCAACAACAGTCGCGGGCAGCACTTAAGCAGCGCTGTAGCAGCAAATATATTTACGGCTATAACTTTTTGTTAAATCGGTCTATCATAGTGGAACTTTGCATACGGACACATAATAACTAACTGGGGGTATTTGCAAAATTTTAGTTTGAAATTCCAAGAATTACGGGAGTTAGAAAAAATCGCTATTTGCATGGGAGAGGGGGGAGGGAGGGAAATTCCAAAATATACAATTTCTGCGTATTCACACAAGGCATCTTGGACTAAAATTTGGTGTGCCTAGGTCTTATAGTCTCCGAGAGGAGGAAAATCAAAAAAATAAAACAAACTCGTATAGAATACACACATAAGGCATCTTTGTGCAAAATTTGGTGTCTCTATCTCTTATAGTCTCTGAGATCTAGGTGATCATACGAACGGACAGACGACAGACAGACAGGGCTAGATCGACTCGTCTTGTCATGCTGATCAAGAATATATATACTTTGTGGGGTCTGCCACGCCTCCTTCTGCCTGTTACATTTTTCAGCTCGCGCAAACCTAATACATTTCATGTACAGAGTATAACAAGATAGAACGCTACAGTCGAGCAAGCCCGACAGTAAAATAGCTTGTACTCTACACAAAAAAGGAAAATTAAAAAAATTAAATTATTAAAAAAATGAATTAATTAATTAAGTAATTAAATTCAATTAGAAGACATGTTTATCGTGTTTATATACGTGAATGTATGCAGCACAAAGTTGAACCAATGCAGCAACAACAACAACAGCTGCGGGCAGCGCTGCCGACAGAACTGCAGGAAGCGCATGAGCAGCGATTTTATTTATGGCTATAACTTTCTTCAGAATTGACCTATCATGATGAAACTTGGCATACGGACACATAAGCACTAACTGGACGTAACTACTAAAACTTATTTCAAAATTCCAAGAACTACGGAAGTTATAAAAAAAACACGAATTGCGGGGGAGTGGGGGGTGTATCAGAATAAAAAAAATTAACTTGACCTGCCTCTTAGGGGAACCTGGATACCAAGTTTAGTCATTCTAGATCTTGTACCTTCTGAGATCCTTGGCTCATACAGACGGACAGACGGACATGGCTAAATCGACTTGGCTTGTCACCCTGATCAATAATATATATATAATATAAATGAAAATGTCGAATATAAAGTTCGTTGTCAATCGAAGCGGTTGTTGGAACAAATAAAACAAAGGCCAAACAAGCCAGATGTGAGATGTGAAATAAAATTAAATGTGGAACAGTCGAAGCCCTTTAGTTGTTCACCTAGAAGATTATCATATACAGAGAAAGAAAAATTACAGGTGCTCTTAGATGAATATTTATAAGAAGGTATCAAAGGCCAAGTGAGTCAGAGTATGCATCACCAATAGTTTTGGTAAAACAGAAAAGTGGGGATTTAAGATTATGTATTGCTTATAGGAAATTAAACAAAGTAACCGTTAAGGATAATTATCCATTGCCGTTAATTGACGATTTTCTTAATAACTTAGCTGGAAAGAATATATTTTCGAAATTAGATTTAAAGCACGGTGACTTTCATGTATTTGTAAATGATGAAACTGTTAAATATACATCATTTATGACACCGTTATGGCACCATTATGACACCGCAATATGAATTTTTAAAATTTCCGATGGGACTGAAGAATGCACCAGCAGTGTTCCAACGATTTATAAATAAAATTTTTGCTGATATGATTACAGAATTGTCTATATGGACGACATAATGGTAGCAAGCAAGGATATGAAGGAACATTTAAAAATTATGGAAGAAGTTTTTGATAGAACGAAGAATAAACTAGGGCTTAGAATTGACAAGTGCGAATTTTTAAAATCAAGTGTAATATACCTAGGCTTTCGAATAACGGGTGAAGTCATTCGGGCGGATGATAAGGGAGACTATTCAAAACTTTCCGGTACCAGATAAGGCATATGGGGTTAGGAGTTTTCTTGGGCTATGTTCTAACTTTCGGACTTTTCAACGTTAGCTAAGCCCTTATATGATTAATTAAAAAAGGACAAAGAGTTTGTTTTTAATTAAATAAGTAAATTGTTTTAACTATCGTAAGAAAAAATTAATCGGAGCTTTAGTGTTAGCATTGTATGATTATAAAGACGAAATAGAACTGCACTGTGATGTTAATGCAATAGGTTTTGGGGCTGTACTACTACAGATGATGGAAGACCAGAAGTTCACCCTATATTTTATTTATCAAAGATAACAACTAAAATAGAAGCAAAATATCATAGCTTTGAACTGGAGACGTTAGCCATTATTTATGCGCTATGATTTAGAATATTACAGCGTTTTAAAATTGTTACAGATTGTAACTCGTTATCAGAATACAATTTCGAGTTAGTGCACAGATCAGGAAAGCGAATGCAACATGTAGATGCTCTTATCAAAAGTTCAAACATTTTAATTGTAGAAACAAATAGTTTTGAAGAGAATTTGGTTATCTGTCAGGCTCGGGATAATAAGTTAATGGATATAAAAGCAAAATTGGAAAATTCAGAAGATACGTTGTTTGAAATGAAAAATGGGGTAGTTATGGAAAGACAAATGACAGTAAACTGATATTTTACGTACCAGCAGAGATGGAAGATAAGGTATTACATAAATATCACAATGAAATACTGATTTCCAAAATAAAGGGAAGAAGTTGTCACTCATATAGGAAATTGTTTAAGGTGCTTAGCATTTTCACCAAAATCATGGGAAGGGAGGGAGGTATTCTTACACAGCATCCCAAAAGGAAGTAACCCATTTAAAATGATTCACATTGATCATTATAAGCCAGTGGATGCAAGAAGAGCGAAGAAGAATTTATTCGTAGTGATAGACGGTTTTACGAAGTTTATAATACTTGTATTGTACCCCACAAAAGCAACAAATTCAAAGGAAGCAATTGCATCATTAAGGCATTATTTTAGAGCATACAGCAGGCCTTGTATATTGTTTCTGTCAGAAGAAGCTGTAAAACATCAGGGGAATTTCGACAGTTTCTGGAAGAATGAAATGTAAAACATGTTAAAATAGCAACGGCTTCCCCGCAAGCAAATAGACAGGTGGAAAGGGTTAATCGGAGTGTAGGACCAATGATAGCGAAGTTAGTAGAGTCTGAAAAAGGATTGCATTGGGATACGGTTATCGAAAATGTTGGATATTCATTAAATAATACAGTTCAAAAAAGTAAAAATCAGACGCCCAATAAAATGTTGTATGGAACGGAGCAAAAAGGAAATGTTATTGATGAGTTAAGAGAAAAGCTTGAAGAGTTAGTAGTTGATAAAAATGTTAGAAATTTGGAAAATATTAGAGAAAAGAGAAAACATAATCAAAAACAGGCACAGACGAACAATGAAAAATATTACAACCAGAAAAAAAGTGAAGGAACTTTATACAAAGAAGGAGATTACATAATACTTGTAGTCAAAAACTTTGATACTACGGCGGGAATTTCGAGAAAGGTAATACATAAGCACAAAGGCCTTTATGTAATTCAGAAGGTCTTAAGAAATGATCGATATTTAATAAAAGACATGGAAGGATTTCAACTGTCACGTAACCCTTATCAAGGAGTTTGGAGTGGCCAAAATATTAAGTAATGGATAGGAAAAGATAAAATAAATAAGTAAATAAATTCATGTATATATTAAATATAGAAATAATAAGTAACTAATCAAATTGTCATATGAGTTTAAAAAAATAATAAAAAAGTCTAGTATGTCTAGGCAATTAACAAAACTAAATTAAAGATTAAAGACACAAGACCGTGTAGCTCTAGCATATTATCGGTTGTTACGTTTTAATATAATATCCTGCATGTACACACTGATCAACTCTTTTTTTTAGGCTAAGATCTTTCTTGTAAGCGATTTGATAGTCAGTAGTGTGTGTATAGGCTAACCGTACGCATGTGAATAATAAACTGTGCAGAAAACATTAAAAGTGTCGAATTTCTTTAGCACAAAGACGCACACACAAACATACACACTCACACACAGTCACTGAAAAACGATGTTCAACGAATCAGAAGAACGGGTAACGGCAGCTTGCTCTTAGAACTGAGCAGATCACCGACGCACGACATTGGTAAGCTCCACGAAGCTGTGGAGGCGGTCCTACAGGGTATGGCTGTTGTCAAGCCGCTGGTGGAAGAGGCCCAATTAGAGATCCGGGATTTGGATGAGCTAGCCACCAAGGAGGAGATACTGGAAGCGCTAAGGTCGGTCAGCGAGGACCTCAGCATCGGGCAGAACGCAGTGAAGTCAATCCGCAAGGTGAGCGGTGGTCAACAGATTGCCGTACTATCTCTGCCAGCAGAGAAAGCAAGGAGGCTCATAGAAGCAGGCAAAGTGAGAATAGGCTGGGCAATCTGCCGCATCCGAGGGGTGATTAGGCCAACTCGCTGCTACAAGTGCCTTGGCTTTGGTCATACGGCAGCAAGGTGTAGCAGCGCGGAAGATCTGAATGACTCGTGCTACAGGTGTGGTGTAAAGGGGCACCTAGCCAGGAACTGCTCAAACAGCCCGAGATGCGCATTATGCGCAAAAGACAGCCTGCCAGCGACGGACCACGCCACAGGAAGTTTTAAATGTCCGGCGTACAAGGAGGCGGTAAGACTGCTAAGATGATAAGGTTCTTACAGCTCAATTTGAACCACTGCATCGCAGCACAAGACCTGCTACTGCAGACCATCGGCGAGCAGAATATTAGTCTGGCGCTACTCAGCGAGCCATATAGAACATACAGCAACAGCAATTGGGCAGTGGATCTTTCCGGCAAAGCTGCTCTATGGCTGTGTGAGCCTAGAGCGCCCGCTTTCTCGGAATGCAAAGCTGGTAACTTCTTCGTGAGAGCCAAAGTTTCTGATCTGTGGGTCTATAGTTGCTACCTTCCACCCAGCCTTTCCTTATCGGAGTTCGCCTCTGTCCTCGACGCTCTGGTAGACGACGCCAGGGGACGTAGCCGTGTTATTATTGGCGGAGACTTCAACGCATGGGCAGTTGAGTGGGGCAGCAACACCACTAACGCGAGAGGCCGAACTCTACTGGAAGCTTTCTCAGTATTGGATCTGACGCTGCTGAATACCGGGTCACAGCACACATTCAGCAGGGCAGGCAGCGGATCCATAATTGACCTGTCGTATGCTAGTAGCTCCCTCCACAGCCAGATCATGTGGTCCATTAGCGACGCTTATACGGCAAGCGACCATGTGGCCATCACAATCACAGTCGGAGCAACCTCCCGCAACATGCTGAATCCACCGTCCGCCAACGTGGCATACAAGCTGGATTCCTTCCGTCCAGCATCCTTCGCAAGCGCCCTCAGCGGCTTCCGACTCTCCGGTGATCCAGAAGTTATGGCTATGGACGCCGTGGCCCAAATCCGCGCGGCATGCGACGCCAGCATGGACAGACGTGGCCCCTATAGGCGCCACCACGTACCAGCTTACTGGTGGACCAACGAAATCGCGGAACTGCGAAGCTCTTGTATCAGGGCAAGAAGAATGGCGCAGAGAGCTCGCGGCACACCCTCGTCGCCCCTCAGACAGGATGCCTATCGGGAGTCTAGGCGATCTCTGAAAAGGGCGATAGCAGCAAGCAAGAGGCGATGCTTTTTCGAGATGTGCGACTCAGCCGAGCACGACCCCTGGGGGAAAGCATATAAGCTCATTGTGAAGCGAATCTACGCTGGCGGACGCAATGCTCCCATGGATGCTGAGAAACTCTCACGAATCGTTAATACCCTATTCCCCTCGAGACCTGACTCGCCTGCGATGATCCCTACCAGAAACGAGTTATCGCCTGCCTTAGGCGACGTCACCACTGAGGAAGTGCTGCTGGCTGCTCGTAGCTTGCAGCTCAACAAAGCGCCGGGCCCGGATTCTATACCGAACCGCGCACTCAAACTGGCACTTTGTATGCACCCTGGGGCGTTCGCTACTCTGTTCGGAAGGTGTATCAGGGAAGGCATATTCCCTGCCTGCTGGAAGGTGCAGAACCTGGTTCTACTGCCGAAACCGGGAAAACCACTCGAAGACCCCTCATCCTACAGGCCGATTTGTCTCCTGGACTCGATCGGTAAGGTGCTGGAGAGACTGCTTTGCTCGAGGCTTGAAACAGCAATCGGTCTATCCCCCAATCAGTACGGGTTCCGGAAATCGAGGTCCACCATAGACGCGATCAGTAGAGTGGTGGATCTTGCGTCGAAGGCAATATCAGGTAGCAGATGGAAGGGAGGTGCCAAAGAATACTGCCTGGTGGTGACCCTCGACGTCAAAAATGCATTCAACTCGGCAGACTGGGGATGCATTCTCAACGCACTGGTGGATCAAGGCGTACCCACGTGCCTGGTGCGCTCCATTAGAAGTTACCTTAGCGATCGGATACTTAGGTGTCACACATCGTCTGGCACCAAATCCCTCAATGTTGTTGCTGGCGTCCCCCAAGGGTCGGTCTTAGGGCCGCTGCTCTGGAACGTCATGTACGACGGCATTCTCCGCCTCCAACTCCCACCCGGTACGGAGCTAGAGGGGTACGCAGATGACGTCGCAATTGTAGGCGTTGCGAAAGACATCAAAACCGTGGAAGACGCGTGCAACCGCTGCATCCGGTCGATCATTGACTGGCTGAACACCGTGGGCCTGGAACTAGCGGCGGGCAAAACAGAGGCAGTGCTAATCAGCAGCCGCAAGGCGGTAGAGCAAGCGCACATCTCAATTGACGGTACTCTCGTGCGGTCCAAACGTTCAATTAACTACCTTGGGGTTAGATTGGATACGAGATTGTGCTTTCGTGAGCATCTGGAGCAGACGAATAAAAAAGCTGCAGAGGCCACACGGGCGCTAGCCCGAATTATGGCCAACACTCGGGGCCCAAAGCAAGGTCGGAGGTTATTGCTTATGAGCGTAACCAGATCAATAATGCTGTACGCGGCACCGATATGGGCTGCCGCGGTGAACAAGAGGAGCTACATCCGCGACCTCGCTGCTACATACCGTCTTCGCGCTCTCCGTGTCTGTAGTGGATTCAGGACGGTTTCTGACGATGCCGTACTGGTGATCTCGGGGATGGCACCTATCGACCTCCTCGTCCTGGAAGCGAGCTACCTTCACAGTTTTGCAGCCGGGCGGCCTCGCAGGGACGCGCGGGCGGCGGCTAGACGTACGACGGTAAGCAAGTGGCAAGAGCGATGGAATGCCTCGTCAAAAGGCAGGTGGACCCACACGCTAATCACTAACGTAGCATCGTGGATCGGCAGAACACATGGCAAGGTCGACTTCCATCTGACCCAACTTCTGAGCGGCCACGGATGCTTCAGAAGTTATCTTCATAGATTTGGGCACGACTCCAGTGCGGAATGCCCGGCCTGCAGAGGGATACCGGAAGATGCTAACCACGTAGCCTTCCATTGCCCAAGGTTTGGGGCGGACAGAAGGAGACTGGAGGCGACAACCGGATCACCCCCAACGGCGTCGAACTTTGTGGCCAACATGCTCGCTAACGAAGATTCGTGGGCTGCGAGCGCAAACTTTGCGGCCTCCGTTATGGGCAAGCTCAGGAAACAGGAGCGGGACAGGAGCGCGATATAAGCGGGTTGATCGGCCGGGCGAAGCAATGCCTAACGGCCGTACCGCCTGGACTTTGACCTGCGTATATCATTATTATTATTACTTTTACTATTATTATTATTACTACTATTGTTATTTCTATCTATTCTATATTGTTATTTTTCCACTCTTTGTCAGTTTATATAAAGAATACAAAAAAAAAAAAAAAAAAAAAAACACTCACACACCTACATCAGGGAAGGGCGCCAGTCAGAAGCAATATCAGCAAAGATACTGGCCATGGTCAATCTTCGTTTTGAGGAGCAGGCCAGCCTAATCACCACCAAGATGGGTGATGCTGAGCAGCGCATCCTCAACGCGCTGCTGGAACGATTTGACCATTTGGCCGGTGAAGTATAGCAACTTCATGACAGGGTGGACAGACTAAATGAGCGGATGAACTTTATGTAGCGCGAGGTCAAAGGGCTGCCTGCGTTAAAGGAGCGGGTTGGGGAGGCGATGCTCGCTGCGCAGCTTAAGGCCAATGTCGCCTGTGACATACGTGTGCATGAAGTACCACACGTGGAGGGTGAAAATATGCGTACATTGTACAGTACCCTCTGCTTTGGTATCCCCATCACACCACCGCTGAGAATACGCGAAATCTTTCGTGCTCGGAAAACACATTTATCTGAAGTTGATCCCGACATTATTATTAAATTTGAAAATTGGAGAGAAAAATCCACGTTGCTGAAGGTAGCGCAGCCTACCGTCGCGAATGTTAGGCTTCGGCTCTCCGGCACCCATATATATTTATGACCAGCTAACAAGGCACAACTATAATATCTTAAAAGAAGCCATAAAGCTTTAGAAGCAGAAGCATCTGGTTGCTGTTTTCTCACGAAGAGGCACAGTACACGTGAAGCATAGGGAGAATGAGATTGCGAAGCCCATACTAAGCAGAGACGAGCTTTTAATGATAATATAAGTTTTAAGTTTCATTTCAAATTGCTAAATTGCTCTTTCTATATACTCTTAATTGTAAATGTAAATGTATTTATAGTGTGCAGATTCATTTGTGCTTTTGTATGTTGTAAAATGCGTGGGCGGCGGTTGCTTTTTTGAATCAGGCCAGATGGCCTAAGTCATGTGTCCACAGCGAACAGTCGAACCATTATTCGAGTTCTATGTAAGCAAAAGAAGGGTCTTTATATGTGCCACCTCAATGCACAAAGTCTTGTTAAAAAAATTGATAAGTTTAGACATTTATTTGTGAATTCCAATGTTGACGTAGTTTGTGTGTCTGAAACGTGGTTTATTTCTAGTTTTAGTGATCAATCTATGTGTCGTGATGGGTATAATGTTTATTATTCTGATCGTGAGGGGCATGGGGGGGTGTGGCCATATATGTAAGAAACAGTCTTAAATGTCAGATGATTAGGTAACAGCTGTTGGGCAGCAATATTGAATATCTGTTTTTGAAAATAACACTCGCAGCAATACTGAAAGCATCCTTATCGGATGTGCTTATAGACCAAACAGGTTAACGGATTATGGCGATTTCATAAAGACCTTTCACTCGGATTCTTTAAAACACAACAATATTGTCCTACCTGGAGATTTTAATATGTTAACTGAACATCACCTCAGGGACGATATGATCTCTCTTGGGACTAGTAAATAAAACTTTACCGACGCACTTTTCCAACACTTGTGATACCCTCCTTGACGTATTTTTTGTTAATGACATCAAAAAAGCTATCCTATATGACCAGCTTTGAGCACCAGCCTTTTCTAAGCACGACATGATTTTCTTGACGTATGACATCTACAAAAATCAAAGTAACCATACAATCTCTTTTAGGGACTTTAGGAATATTGAGCATAGGCTATTGTATGAATACTGTAATAACTTAAACCTTGACGAAATTTACTAAACCCACTGTTGACGAGCAGCTTGAACTGTTCAATAAACACATTCAGTATCTTTTTAATACCTTTGTGCCACTGCGATACAAAGT
Source organism: Scaptodrosophila lebanonensis (assembly GCF_003285725.1). NCBI lineage: Eukaryota > Metazoa > Arthropoda > Insecta > Diptera > Drosophilidae > Scaptodrosophila > Scaptodrosophila lebanonensis. Next base: position 764,079 of record NW_022060600.1, on the reverse strand, counting down.
TATCAAGCCAGTCGAAAACGAATGGTTCAGTAGAGATATCGGTTGTACAATAAAAAAGTCCATGAAGTGATATTAGTTTTTGTTTTATATGTGTACGTCAATGTGATGTTTTAGATTCCATCGTCAAAGTGAAGTCAAAGGCCACTGGTCTTGATGAACTTCAACCAACATTTTTTAAATTTTTACTCCCTAAAATCTTAAAGCATATTACATATATTTTTAACTCCGTTCTTACAACCTCATGCTTTCCGTACAAATGGAAATTCAGGTAAGCATTTGAACAGCTAATGGCCAACCAAATTACTAACTTCTTGGTAGGAAACTCATTATTAACTGACAAACAATCGGGCTTTAGAAAAAATAGAAGCTGTATATCACTGTTAAAAATTGCAGAGGACATTCGCAAGCAAGCCAACAACAGTATGGTAACTTTTCCCTTACTTCTTGACTATTCTAAAGCTTTTGACACGGTAAACCATACCATACTTTGCACAAAACTAAAAAGACTCTTCAACTTCTCTGACTCGGCAATAAGGCTAGTCCAATCGTACTTGTAGCTATCCGGTCGCCATCAAGCAGTTGTCACCTCGTGTAGTTTTTCGTCTTTTATGTCAATAAAACGTGGTGTCCCACGTCAGTGTCAGTGTTAGGGCCTCTGTTATTTTCTATTTATGTTAGCTACCTTCCATGTTTCGTGTCAAATTGTGAGATTCACATGTACGCAGATGATGTCCAGCTATATGTTGGTCGTCCGTTAAATAGATAATATAATGTGTTAGTGTAATGGCGATCTGTTAAAAATCAGTGAATGGGCGAGAATTAATGGTCTACAGTTAAATCCGAATCAAAATGCCTGATATAATATAAAAAACCAAGTAAAAAAGCTAAAGTCGGGTGTCCCGACTTTGAAATACTCTGTACATATGTATACAATAATTATAAAGAATAAAAAAAATTTAAAAAAAATTTTGATCGATTTTACCTCTTTCAGTATTCGAACTCACGTAAAGGGTGTATAATTGCACATATACAAATTTTATATTTAAATTTTATATCCCTAGGTCTTATAGTCTCCGAGATATAGGCGATTATACGAACGGCGTTATGGAAAAACCCCCATAGGGGGATAGTAGGGGGAATCAAAAAAATAAAACAAACTCTTATTGCGTACACACATAAGGCATCTTTGTGCAAAATTTTGTGTCTCTAGCTTATAGCTCTAGCTTATAGTCTCTGAGATCCAGGTGTTCATACGGACGGACAGACAGACAGACAGGGCTAGATCGACTGGTCTTGCATGTATGGAATATTTTATATTTAAATTAGTTAATTAAATTTAATTATTTAATTAAATTAAATAAATTTTTTTGTGGGGTGGTATAGGGTATTTAAGAGTTGAGCCTGCCCGACTTTAGCATTCCTCTCTTGTTTATTATAGCCTGTACCCAAAGGGTGAAAGGCTATACTAGTTTTGTGTGAATGTATGTAACATACAGAAGGAGGCGTGGCAGACCCCACAAAGTATATATATTATTGATCAGGATGACAAGGCGAGTCAATATAGCCATGTCCGTCTGTCCGTCCATCTGTATGAACGCAAGGATCTCAGAAAGTATAAGAGCTAGAACAACCAAACTTGGTATATAGTACAGACCGCGAAAATACGAGTTTAAGTTTTGTTTTCGGTGCACTCCCCACAATTCGTGTTTTTTTTTATGACTGCATACAAACATGTGTTCTAATTGAATTTAATTACTTAATTAATTCACTTTTTTTAATAATTTAATTTTTATACTCTGTACATAAAATGTACAAGAGGCGTGGCAGACCCCACAAACTATATATATTCTTGATCAGCATGACGAGCCGAGTCAACCTGGCCTGTCTGTCTGTCGTCTGTCTGTCTGTCTGTCTGTCCGTATGAACACCTGGATCGTCTCTGAGATATAAGAGGTAGAGACACCAAACTTTGCACAAAGATGCCTTATGTGTGTACGCTGTGCAAGTTTGTTTTATTTTTTTGATTTTCCACCCCACTTCCCCCATATGGGGGTTTGTCCGATTTTCCATTCGTATAATCGCCTATATCTCGGAGACTATAAGAACTAGGGACACAAAATTTTAGTCCCAGATGCCTTGTGTGAATAAGCAGAAAATGTGTGTTTTGGAATTTCCCTCCCACCCCCTCTCCAATGCAAATTTCTCTAACTCCCGTAATTCTTGGAATTTCGAACGCAAATTTTGCAAATGTCTTCAGTTAGTTATTATGTGTCCGTATGCCAAGTTTCACTATGATAGATCGATTTAAAACGAAGTTATAGCCATAAATATATTTGCTGCTCAAGCGCTGCCCGCGGCTGTTGTTGATGTTGCTGTTTGGTTGACTGCTATCATGTTTACACAGACACGAATATACGAGCATATACATACATACACTCACATAGACGCAATTGCTTTGTATATGTGCAATTATACACCCTTTACGTGAGTTCGAATACCGAGAGAGGTAAAATCGATCAATTTTTTCTTTGTAATTCTCTTACTTTTTTTAATTTATATAATTATTCTAAACATATGTACAGAGTATTTCAAAGTCGGGACACCCGACTTTAACTTTTTTATTTGTTTTTTCTTCTTCTCGTTCCACAGAAGAACAGCAAAGATGAAAAAGTGATTTTCTGAACTGGATAACTTATATCTTTCGCAATCTATATTATTGGTTCTTCTTGGTGAACTCAGTGAGATTTTGTTATACAGATAATTCGGTTCTTTACGATTAATGGTTCTATGCAAGAAAATTAGAGTCCTACGTTTTATACACGAGTGAAGGGTCAGGGCATGTTTGGCATTTGTGATCTTCAGCCCTACTATTCGTCAAAGTTTTTTATAATGTCATAGGTAAGCCGCCTGTAGCGTTTCCACTTTTTGTAAGCATGATCTCGGCTTTTTATTGTACAACCGATATCTCTACTGAACCATTCGTTTTCGACTGGCTGGATAACTTTGTATCGCAGTGGCACAAAGGTATTAAAAAGATACTGAATGTGTTTATTGAACAGTTCAAGCTGCTCGTCAACAGTAGGTTTAGTAAATATTTCTTCAAGGTTTAAGTTATTACAGTATTCATACAATAGCCTATGCTCAATATTCCTAAAGTCCCTAAAAGAGATTGTATGGTTACTTTGATCTTTGTAGATGTCATACGTCAAGAAAATCATGTCGTGATTAGAAAAGGCTGGTGCTCAAAGCTGGTCAAATAGGATAGCTTTTTTGATGTCATTAACAACAAGTAAAAAAGCTAAAGTCGGGTGTCCCGACTTTGAAATACTCTGTACATATGTTTACAATAATTATAGAAAATAAAAAAAATTAAGAAAATAAAAAAAAAAATTTGATCGATTTTACCTCTCTCGGTATTCGAACTCACGTAAAGGGTGTATAATTGCACATTTACATAGCAATTGCGTCTGTGTGAGTGTATGTATGCCTATGCGCATCAATTCGCGTCTGTGTAAGCATTTTCGCAGTCAACCAAACAGCAACATCAACAACAGCCGCGGGCAGCGCTTGAGCAGCGCTGCAGCAGCGCTGCATCAGCAAATATATTTATGGCTATAACTTCTTGTTAAATCGGTCTATCATAATGAAATTTGGCATACGGACACATAATAACTAACTGGGGGTATTTCCAAAATTTTAGTTCGAAATTCCAAGAATTACGGGAGTTACGATTTGCGGGGTAGAGGGGGGAGGGAGGGGAATTCCAAAATATACATTTTCTGCGTATTCACATAAGGCATCTGGGACTAAAATTTGGTGTTCCTAGGTCTTATAGTCTCCGAGATATAGGCGATTATACGAATGGAAAATCGGGAAAACCCCCATAGGGGGGAAGTGGGGGGAAAATCAAAAAAATAAAACAAACTCGTATAGAATACACACATAACGCATCTTCGTGCAAAATTTGGTGTCTCTATCTCTTATAGTCTCTGAGATCCAGGTGTTCATACGGACGGACAGACGGACAGACGGACAGACAGACAGACAGGGCTAGATCGACTCGTCTCGTCATGCTGATCAAGAATATATATACTTTGTGGGGTCTGCCACGCCTCCTTCTGCCTGTTACATTTTTCAGCTCCCGCAAACCTAATATACTCTTGTACATTTCATGTACAGAATATAAAAATACGTCAAGGAGGGATATATATATATATATATAGCAGGTATTGCCCGTCTTAACCCGGCTCAATATAATGTTTCCAATTGTATTTATTTTGTGTGTGCATAACCTACCCATATGTTTTCACCTTATAAGTTTCCAGTAGGAAGGCATTTAAGGTATTTAAAGGAACATTTTCTGTTCTTGACAAACAATTTTTCAGTAGTCCGTTACATTTTTGTTCTTGCCAAACTATTTCGTTAAACGAACATGACCACTATAACTAATATTTTTTAAAGCTCGTTTTCCCCCCTTTGGAGCTAGAATTTTCCAAAAGCCTTTCTTAGTGTGCTCCTACACTATGATGGATACTATGAAAGGATACTTGAGTCCACATTTCATCTTTTACCGTTTGGGCTGTGCGTTGATCACCAATTAGTCAGAACAAACTATTTTATATATAGAGATAACGCAACGTTTTAAGATAGACTATGTGCAAAAAAGGGGAATAATTATAAGGGTATATCCTAATTTTAAATTCACATTTGAGTCTTTTCGTGCCATATTGAGTCAATACGGTCACGCACAAACTCGGAATATGAAACACGGCACTCGTGTCAATGCCGTGCAGCGATGAGCCACGACCACTGGCGCCGATACCATCAAAATATCGAAGTTTGAATGCAATAAGCAGAATATTTAAATAATAAAATCTAATTATTTATTGAGATAAATAAGAACAAATCATATACATACATACATCTGCCCGCAATGCGAAGCAGAATATGCGTAGCTCCGTTATTCAGTTTCTGCTTTACTATCGCTTACGCAGTCGTTACCTAGCGATGGTAACTGTAAACTTTTGGCGTTTTGCCTTTGCAATTAACATTAAATGGTCAAAACGAAAGAAGAAGAGCGAGATAATGACTTGCAGTTGTTGTTGTTTTTAGAGCATTATTTTTTTTACAATCAAACAACTGTGTTCGATTGCCCAATGTATACATTAATACGAATGTACATACATGCTATATTCATACACAGGCATACATATGTATGTATGTTTCTTTTTACTTTTTCAGCCGCACGTTGAGAAGCGCACACATAGACACGAACTGTTGCTTGTTGTGTGTGTGAGTGTGTGTATGTGATGTCCCCAACTATTTGATATTTGTTGTTGCTGCATAAAGTTATTAATGTAAACCCTAATGCCAAATGTACTAAACAAAAACTGAATTCTCAAAAAAAATACTTTTAAAAATGTTATATAATTTTCAATTAATTAACATTTCTTGCTCTGTCAGTGCAAGAGATGTACATACATACATATGTAGATACATATGTACATACATAGATGTGCACATATGTATGGACATTCACACATTAGTGTCTCACATTTTGCTTTGGCTATTTCAATCGTTTGCACGCAACTACACGAACAGCTGCTTGCATGTGTGTGTGTAAGTATACTTAGTTGTCCCCAACTGTTTGATATTTTGTATTGTTTGTTCTGCCTGCTTTTGTAAAATGCATATTTTGAAAATCCTTGAATGCAAAGTTGTAGATTTAGTTACGTAGATTACATTACCCAAATTTTAAATCGATCGGACTAAATTTATAACACAAACTTTTCATTTGAAATAGTGAATAAATATTAAAACCCCAATAATTCAAGCTCCAACACATTTTCCAAATTTCGAAGATCTAAGTACGCAGTTTTGTTTGTATTCTTCAATTGATTTTAGAAACTAAGTTTTAAGTCGATCGGCTAAAAAATGCGGATTTTTCAAACAAACTTTGGAGCTCGAATTTTCCAAAATCCCTCTTAGTGCGCATCTACACCATGATAGGATACTCGACCCCCTTTCTAGCTCTTACCGTTTGGGCTGTGGGCTGTTGACGCGATTTCCTTTTGTGTCCCAACATTTTTATACTCTGTACATGAAATGTACAAGAGTATATTAGGTTTGCGGGAGCTGAAAAATGTAACAGGCAGAAGGAGGCATGGCAGACCCCACAAAGTATATATATTATTGATCAGCGTGACAAGACGAGTCGATCTAGCCCTGTCTGTCTGTCTGTCCGTCTGTCCGTCCGTATGAACACCTGGATCTCAGAGACTATAAGAGATAGAGACACCAAATTTTGCACGAAGATGCGTTATGTGTGTATTCTATACGAGTTTGTTTTATTTTTTTGATTTCCCCCCCCACTTCCCCCCTATGGGGGTTTTCCCGATTTTCCATTCGTATAATCGCCTATATCTCGGAGACTATAAGACCTAGGCACACCAAATTTTTTTGATTTTCCACCCCACTTCCCCCATATGGGGGTTTGTCCGATTTTCCATTCGTATAATCGCCTATATCTCGGAGACTATAAGAACTAGGGACACAAAATTTTAGTCCCAGATGCCTTGTGTGAATAAGCAGAAAATGTGTGTTTTGGAATTTCCCTCCCACCCCCTCTCCAATGCAAATTTCTCTAACTCCCGTAATTCTTGGAATTTCGAACGCAAATTTTGCAAATGTCTTCAGTTAGTTATTATGTGTCCGTATGCCAAGTTTCACTATGATAGATCGATTTAAAACGAAGTTATAGCCATAAATATATTTGCTGCTCAAGCGCTGCCCGCGGCTGTTGTTGATGTTGCTGTTTGGTTGACTGCTATCATGTTTACACAGACACGAATATACGAGCATATACATACATACACTCACATAGACGCAATTGCTTTGTATATGTGCAATTATACACCCTTTACGTGAGTTCGAATACCGAGAGAGGTAAAATCGATCAATTTTTTCTTTGTAATTCTCTTACTTTTTTTAATTTATATAATTATTCTAAACATATGTACAGAGTATTTCAAAGTCGGGACACCCGACTTTAGCTTTTTTATTTGTTTTTTCTTCTTCTCGTTCCACAGAAGAACAGCAAAGATGAAAAAGTGATTTTCTGAACTGGATAACTTATATCTTTCGCAATCTATATTATTGGTTCTTCTTGGTGAACTCAGTGAGATTTTGTTATACAGATAATTCGGTTCTTTACGATTAATGGTTCTATGCAAGAAAATTAGAGTCCTACGTTTTATACACGAGTGAAGGGTCAGGGCATGTTTGGCATTTGTGATCTTCAGCCCTACTATTCGTCAAAGTTTTTTATAATGTCATAGGTAAGCCGCCTGTAGCGTTTCCACTTTTTGTAAGCATGATCTCGGCTTTTTATTGTACAACCGATATCTCTACTGAACCATTCGTTTTCGACTGGCTGGATAACTTTGTATCGCAGTGGCACAAAGGTATTAAAAAGATACTGAATGTGTTTATTGAACAATTCAAGCTGCTCGTCAACAGTAGGTTTAGTAAATATTTCTTCAAGGTTTAAGTTATTACAGTATTCATACAATAGCCTATGCTCAATATTCCTAAAGTCCCTAAAAGAGATTGTATGGTTACTTTGATCTTTGTAGATGTCATACGTCAAGAAAATCATGTCGTGATTAGAAAAGGCTGGTGCTCAAAGCTGGTCAAATAGGATAGCTTTTTTGATGTCATTAACAACAAGTAAAAAAGCTAAAGTCGGGTGTCCCGACTTTGAAATACTCTGTACATATGTTTACAATAATTATAGAAAATAAAAAAAATTAAGAAAATAAAAAAAAAAATTTGATCGATTTTACCTCTCTCGGTATTCGAACTCACGTAAAGGGTGTATAATTGCACATTTACATAGCAATTGCGTCTGTGTGAGTGTATGTATGCCTATGCGCATCAATTCGCGTCTGTGTAAGCATTTTCGCAGTCAACCAAACAGCAACATCAACAACAGCCGCGGGCAGCGCTTGAGCAGCGCTGCAGCAGCGCTGCATCAGCAAATATATTTATGGCTATAACTTCTTGTTAAATCGGTCTATCATAATGAAATTTGGCATACGGACACATAATAACTAACTGGGGGTATTTCCAAAATTTTAGTTCGAAATTCCAAGAATTACGGGAGTTACGATTTGCGGGGTAGAGGGGGGAGGGAGGGGAATTCCAAAATATACATTTTCTGCGTATTCACATAAGGCATCTGGGACTAAAATTTGGTGTTCCTAGGTCTTATAGTCTCCGAGATATAGGCGATTATACGAATGGAAAATCGGGAAAACCCCCATAGGGGGGAAGTGGGGGGAAAATCAAAAAAATAAAACAAACTCGTATAGAATACACACATAACGCATCTTCGTGCAAAATTTGGTGTCTCTATCTCTTATAGTCTCTGAGATCCAGGTGTTCATACGGACGGACAGACGGACAGACGGACAGACAGACAGACAGGGCTAGATCGACTCGTCTCGTCATGCTGATCAAGAATATATATACTTTGTGGGGTCTGCCACGCCTCCTTCTGCCTGTTACATTTTTCAGCTCCCGCAAACCTAATATACTCTTGTACATTTCATGTACAGAATATAAAAATACGTCAAGGAGGGATATATATATATATATATAGCAGGTATTGCCCGTCTTAACCCGGCTCAATATAATGTTTCCAATTGTATTTATTTTGTGTGTGCATAACCTACCCATATGTTTTCACCTTATAAGTTTCCAGTAGGAAGGCATTTAAGGTATTTAAAGGAACATTTTCTGTTCTTGACAAACAATTTTTCAGTAGTCCGTTACATTTTTGTTCTTGCCAAACTATTTCGTTAAACGAACATGACCACTATAACTAATATTTTTTAAAGCTCGTTTTCCCCCCTTTGGAGCTAGAATTTTCCAAAAGCCTTTCTTAGTGTGCTCCTACACTATGATACTATGAAAGGATACTTGAGTCCACATTTCATCTTTTACCGTTTGGGCTGTGCGTTGATCACCAATTAGTCAGAACAAAATATTTTATATATAGAGATAACGCAACGTTTTAAGATAGACTATGTGCAAAAAAGGGGAATAATTATAAGGGTATATCCTAATTTTAAATTCACATTTGAGTCTTTTCGTGCCATATTGAGTCAATACGGTCACGCACAAACTCGGAATATGAAACACGGCACCCGTGTCAATGCCGTGCAGCGATGAGCCACGATCAAAAACCACTGGCGCCGATACCATCAAAATATCGAAGTTTGAATGCAATAAGCAGAATATTTAAATAATAAAATCTAATTATTTATTGAGATAAATAAGAACAAATCATATACATACATACATCTGCCCGCAATGCGAAGCAGAATATGCGTAGCTCCGTTATTCAGTTTCTGCTTTACTATCGCTTACGCAGTCGTTACCTAGCGATGGTAACTGTAAACTTTTGGCGTTTTGCCTTTGCAATTAACATTAAATGGTCAAAACGAAAGAAGAAGAGCGAGATAATGACTTGCAGTTGTTGTTGTTTTTAGAGCATTATTTTTTTTACAATCAAACAACTGTGTTCGATTGCCCAATGTATACATTAATACGAATGTACATACATGCTATATTCATACACAGGCATACATATGTATGTATGTTTCTTTTTACTTTTTCAGCCGCACGTAGAGAAGCGCACACATAGACACGAACTGTTGCTTGTTGTGTGTGTGAGTGTGTGTATGTGATGTCCCCAACTATTTGATATTTGTTGTTGCTGCATAAAGTTATTAATGTAAACCCTAATGCCAAATGTACTAAACAAAAACTGAATTCTCAAAAAAAATACTTTTAAAAATGTTATATAATTTTCAATTAATTAACATTTCTTGCTCTGTCAGTGCAAGAGATGTACATACATACATATGTAGATACATATGTACATACATAGATGTGCACATATGTATGGACATTCACACATTAGTGTCTCACATTTTGCTTTGGCTATTTCAATCGTTTGCACGCAACTACACGAACAGCTGCTTGCATGTGTGTGTGTAAGTATACTTAGTTGTCCCCAACTGTTTGATATTTTGTATTGTTTGTTCTGCCTGCTTTTGTAAAATGCATATTTTGAAAATCCTTGAATGCAAAGTTGTAGATTTAGTTACGTAGATTACATTACCCAAATTTTAAATCGATCGGACTAAATTTATAACACAAACTTTTCATTTGAAATAGTGAATAAATATTAAAACCCCAATAATTCAAGCTCCAACACATTTTCCAAATTTCGAAGATCTAAGTACGCAGTTTTGTTTGTATTCTTCAATTGATTTTAGAAACTAAGTTTTAAGTCGATCGGCTAAAAAATGCGGATTTTTCAAACAAACTTTGGAGCTCGAATTTTCCAAAATCCCTCTTAGTGCGCATCTACACCATGATAGGATACTCGACCCCCTTTCTAGCTCTTACCGTTTGGGCTGTGGGCTGTTGACGCGATTTCCTTTTGTGTCCCAACATTTTTATACTCTGTACATGAAATGTACAAGAGTATATTAGGTTTGCGGGAGCTGAAAAATGTAACAGGCAGAAGGAGGCATGGCAGACCCCACAAAGTATATATATTATTGATCAGCGTGACAAGACGAGTCGATCTAGCCCTGTCTGTCTGTCTGTCCGTCCGTATGAACACCTGGATCTCAGAGACTATAAGAGATAGAGACACCAAATTTTGCACGAAGATGCGTTATGTGTGTATTCTATACGAGTTTGTTTTATTTTTTTGATTTTCCCCCCCACTTCCCCCCTATGGGGGTTTTCCCGATTTTCCATTCGTATAATCGCCTATATCTCGGAGACTATAAGACCTAGGCACACCAAATTTTTTTGATTTTCCACCCCACTTCCCCCATATGGGGGTTTGTCCGATTTTCCATTCGTATAATCGCCTATATCTCGGAGACTATAAGAACTAGGGACACAAAATTTTAGTCCCAGATGCCTTGTGTGAATAAGCAGAAAATGTGTGTTTTGGAATTTCCCTCCCACCCCCTCTCCAATGCAAATTTCTCTAACTCCCGTAATTCTTGGAATTTCGAACGCAAATTTTGCAAATGTCTTCAGTTAGTTATTATGTGTCCGTATGCCAAGTTTCACTATGATAGATCGATTTAAAACGAAGTTATAGCCATAAATATATTTGCTGCTCAAGCGCTGCCCGCGGCTGTTGTTGATGTTGCTGTTTGGTTGACTGCTATCATGTTTACACAGACACGAATATACGAGCATATACATACATACACTCACATAGACGCAATTGCTTTGTATATGTGCAATTATACACCCTTTACGTGAGTTCGAATACCGAGAGAGGTAAAATCGATCAATTTTTTCTTTGTAATTCTCTTACTTTTTTTAATTTATATAATTATTCTAAACATATGTACAGAGTATTTCAAAGTCGGGACACCCGACTTTAACTTTTTTATTTGTTTTTTCTTCTTCTCGTTCCACAGAAGAACAGCAAAGATGAAAAAGTGATTTTCTGAACTGGATAACTTATATCTTTCGCAATCTATATTATTGGTTCTTCTTGGTGAACTCAGTGAGATTTTGTTATACAGATAATTCGGTTCTTTACGATTAATGGTTCTATGCAAGAAAATTAGAGTCCTACGTTTTATACACGAGTGAAGGGTCAGGGCATGTTTGGCATTTGTGATCTTCAGCCCTACTATTCGTCAAAGTTTTTTATAATGTCATAGGTAAGCCGCCTGTAGCGTTTCCACTTTTTGTAAGCATGATCTCGGCTTTTTATTGTACAACCGATATCTCTACTGAACCATTCGTTTTCGACTGGCTGGATAACTTTGTATCGCAGTGGCACAAAGGTATTAAAAAGATACTGAATGTGTTTATTGAACAGTTCAAGCTGCTCGTCAACAGTAGGTTTAGTAAATATTTCGTCAAGGTTTAAGTTATTACAGTATTCATACAATAGCCTATGCTCAATATTCCTAAAGTCCCTAAAAGAGATTGTATGGTTACTTTGATCTTTGTAGATGTCATACGTCAAGAAAATCATGTCGTGATTAGAAAAGGCTGGTGCTCAAAGCTGGTCAAATAGGATAGCTTTTTTGATGTCATTAACAACAAGTAAAAAAGCTAAAGTCGGGTGTCCCGACTTTGAAATACTCTGTACATATGTTTACAATAATTATAGAAAATAAAAAAAATTAAGAAAATAAAAAAAAAAATTTGATCGATTTTACCTCTCTCGGTATTCGAACTCACGTAAAGGGTGTATAATTGCACATTTACATAGCAATTGCGTCTGTGTGAGTGTATGTATGCCTATGCGCATCAATTCGCGTCTGTGTAAGCATTTTCGCAGTCAACCAAACAGCAACATCAACAACAGCCGCGGGCAGCGCTTGAGCAGCGCTGCAGCAGCGCTGCATCAGCAAATATATTTATGGCTATAACTTCTTGTTAAATCGGTCTATCATAATGAAATTTGGCATACGGACACATAATAACTAACTGGGGGTATTTCCAAAATTTTAGTTCGAAATTCCAAGAATTACGGGAGTTACGATTTGCGGGGTAGAGGGGGGAGGGAGGGGAATTCCAAAATATACATTTTCTGCGTATTCACATAAGGCATCTGGGACTAAAATTTGGTGTTCCTAGGTCTTATAGTCTCCGAGATATAGGCGATTATACGAATGGAAAATCGGGAAAACCCCCATAGGGGGGAAGTGGGGGGAAAATCAAAAAAATAAAACAAACTCGTATAGAATACACACATAACGCATCTTCGTGCAAAATTTGGTGTCTCTATCTCTTATAGTCTCTGAGATCCAGGTGTTCATACGGACGGACAGACGGACAGACAGACAGACAGGGCTAGATCGACTCGTCTCGTCATGCTGATCAAGAATATATATACTTTGTGGGGTCTGCCACGCCTCCTTCTGCCTGTTACATTTTTCAGCTCCCGCAAACCTAATATACTCTTGTACATTTCATGTACAGAATATAAAAATACGTCAAGGAGGGATATATATATATATATATAGCAGGTATTGCCCGTCTTAACCCGGCTCAATATAATGTTTCCAATTGTATTTATTTTGTGTGTGCATAACCTACCCATATGTTTTCACCTTATAAGTTTCCAGTAGGAAGGCATTTAAGGTATTTAAAGGAACATTTTCTGTTCTTGACAAACAATTTTTCAGTAGTCCGTTACATTTTTGTTCTTGCCAAACTATTTCGTTAAACGAACATGACCACTATAACTAATATTTTTTAAAGCTCGTTTTCCCCCCTTTGGAGCTAGAATTTTCCAAAAGCCTTTCTTAGTGTGCTCCTACACTATGATGGATACTATGAAAGGATACTTGAGTCCACATTTCATCTTTTACCGTTTGGGCTGTGCGTTGATCACCAATTAGTCAGAACAAACTATTTTATATATAGAGATAACGCAACGTTTTAAGATAGACTATGTGCAAAAAAGGGGAATAATTATAAGGGTATATCCTAATTTTAAATTCACATTTGAGTCTTTTCGTGCCATATTGAGTCAATACGGTCACGCACAAACTCGGAATATGAAACACGGCACTCGTGTCAATGCCGTGCAGCGATGAGCCACGATCAAAAACCACTGGCGCCGATACCATCAAAATATCGAAGTTTGAATGCAATAAGCAGAATATTTAAATAATAAAATCTAATTATTTATTGAGATAAATAAGAACAAATCATATACATACATACATCTGCCCGCAATGCGAAGCAGAATATGCGTAGCTCCGTTATTCAGTTTCTGCTTTACTATCGCTTACGCAGTCGTTACCTAGCGATGGTAACTGTAAACTTTTGGCGTTTTGCCTTTGCAATTAACATTAAATGGTCAAAACGAAAGAAGAAGAGCGAGATAATGACTTGCAGTTGTTGTTGTTTTTAGAGCATTATTTTTTTTACAATCAAACAACTGTGTTCGATTGCCCAATGTATACATTAATACGAATGTACATACATGCTATATTCATACACAGGCATACATATGTATGTATGTTTCTTTTTACTTTTTCAGCCGCACGTAGAGAAGCGCACACATAGACACGAACTGTTGCTTGTTGTGTGTGTGAGTGTGTGTATGTGATGTCCCCAACTATTTGATATTTGTTGTTGCTGCATAAAGTTATTAATGTAAACCCTAATGCCAAATGTACTAAACAAAAACTGAATTCTCAAAAAAAAATACTTTTAAAAATGTTATATAATTTTCAATTAATTAACATTTCTTGCTCTGTCAGTGCAAGAGATGTACATACATACATATGTAGATACATATGTACATACATAGATGTGCACATATGTATGGACATTCACACATTAGTGTCTCACATTTTGCTTTGGCTATTTCAATCGTTTGCACGCAACTACACGAACAGCTGCTTGCATGTGTGTGTGTAAGTATACTTAGTTGTCCCCAACTGTTTGATATTTTGTATTGTTTGTTCTGCCTGCTTTTGTAAAATGCATATTTTGAAAATCCTTGAATGCAAAGTTGTAGATTTAGTTACGTAGATTACATTACCCAAATTTTAAATCGATCGGACTAAATTTATAACACAAACTTTTCATTTGAAATAGTGAATAAATATTAAAACCCCAATAATTCAAGCTCCAACACATTTTCCAAATTTCGAAGATCTAAGTACGCAGTTTTGTTTGTATTCTTCAATTGATTTTAGAAACTAAGTTTTAAGTCGATCGGCTAAAAAATGCGGATTTTTCAAACAAACTTTGGAGCTCGAATTTTCCAAAATCCCTCTTAGTGCGCATCTACACCATGATAGGATACTCGACCCCCTTTCTAGCTCTTACCGTTTGGGCTGTGGGCTGTTGACGCGATTTCCTTTTGTGTCCCAACATTTTTATACTCTGTACATGAAATGTACAAGAGTATATTAGGTTTGCGGGAGCTGAAAAATGTAACAGGCAGAAGGAGGCATGGCAGACCCCACAAAGTATATATATTATTGATCAGCGTGACAAGACGAGTCGATCTAGCCCTGTCTGTCTGTCTGTCCGTCTGTCCGTCCGTATGAACACCTGGATCTCAGAGACTATAAGAGATAGAGACACCAAATTTTGCACGAAGATGCGTTATGTGTGTATTCTATACGAGTTTGTTTTATTTTTTTGATTTCCCCCCCCACTTCCCCCCTATGGGGGTTTTCCCGATTTTCCATTCGTATAATCGCCTATATCTCGGAGACTATAAGACCTAGGCACACCAAATTTTTTTGATTTTCCACCCCACTTCCCCCATATGGGGGTTTGTCCGATTTTCCATTCGTATAATCGCCTATATCTCGGAGACTATAAGAACTAGGGACACAAAATTTTAGTCCCAGATGCCTTGTGTGAATAAGCAGAAAATGTGTGTTTTGGAATTTCCCTCCCACCCCCTCTCCAATGCAAATTTCTCTAACTCCCGTAATTCTTGGAATTTCGAACGCAAATTTTGCAAATGTCTTCAGTTAGTTATTATGTGTCCGTATGCCAAGTTTCACTATGATAGATCGATTTAAAACGAAGTTATAGCCATAAATATATTTGCTGCTCAAGCGCTGCCCGCGGCTGTTGTTGATGTTGCTGTTTGGTTGACTGCTATCATGTTTACACAGACACGAATATACGAGCATATACATACATACACTCACATAGACGCAATTGCTTTGTATATGTGCAATTATACACCCTTTACGTGAGTTCGAATACCGAGAGAGGTAAAATCGATCAATTTTTTCTTTGTAATTCTCTTACTTTTTTTAATTTATATAATTATTCTAAACATATGTACAGAGTATTTCAAAGTCGGGACACCCGACTTTAGCTTTTTTATTTGTTTTTTCTTCTTCTCGTTCCACAGAAGAACAGCAAAGATGAAAAAGTGATTTTCTGAACTGGATAACTTATATCTTTCGCAATCTATATTATTGGTTCTTCTTGGTGAACTCAGTGAGATTTTGTTATACAGATAATTCGGTTCTTTACGATTAATGGTTCTATGCAAGAAAATTAGAGTCCTACGTTTTATACACGAGTGAAGGGTCAGGGCATGTTTGGCATTTGTGATCTTCAGCCCTACTATTCGTCAAAGTTTTTTATAATGTCATAGGTAAGCCGCCTGTAGCGTTTCCACTTTTTGTAAGCATGATCTCGGCTTTTTATTGTACAACCGATATCTCTACTGAACCATTCGTTTTCGACTGGCTGGATAACTTTGTATCGCAGTGGCACAAAGGTATTAAAAAGATACTGAATGTGTTTATTGAACAGTTCAAGCTGCTCGTCAACAGTAGGTTTAGTAAATATTTCTTCAAGGTTTAAGTTATTACAGTATTCATACAATAGCCTATGCTCAATATTCCTAAAGTCCCTAAAAGAGATTGTATGGTTACTTTGATCTTTGTAGATGTCATACGTCAAGAAAATCATGTCGTGATTAGAAAAGGCTGGTGCTCAAAGCTGGTCAAATAGGATAGCTTTTTTGATGTCATTAACAACAAGTAAAAAAGCTAAAGTCGGGTGTCCCGACTTTGAAATACTCTGTACATATGTTTACAATAATTATAGAAAATAAAAAAAATTAAGAAAATAAAAAAAAAAATTTGATCGATTTTACCTCTCTCGGTATTCGAACTCACGTAAAGGGTGTATAATTGCACATTTACATAGCAATTGCGTCTGTGTGAGTGTATGTATGCCTATGCGCATCAATTCGCGTCTGTGTAAGCATTTTCGCAGTCAACCAAACAGCAACATCAACAACAGCCG
This sequence comes from Scaptodrosophila lebanonensis, assembly GCF_003285725.1. NCBI lineage: Eukaryota > Metazoa > Arthropoda > Insecta > Diptera > Drosophilidae > Scaptodrosophila > Scaptodrosophila lebanonensis. Next base: position 747,210 of record NW_022060600.1, on the reverse strand, counting down.
CGGGCAGCGCTTGAGCAGCGCTGCAGCAGCGCTGCATCAGCAAATATATTTATGGCTATAACTTCTTGTTAAATCGGTCTATCATAATGAAATTTGGCATACGGACACATAATAACTAACTGGGGGTATTTCCAAAATTTTAGTTCGAAATTCCAAGAATTACGGGAGTTACGATTTGCGGGGTAGAGGGGGGAGGGAGGGGAATTCCAAAATATACATTTTCTGCGTATTCACATAAGGCATCTGGGACTAAAATTTGGTGTTCCTAGGTCTTATAGTCTCCGAGATATAGGCGATTATACGAATGGAAAATCGGGAAAACCCCCATAGGGGGGAAGTGGGGGGAAAATCAAAAAAATAAAACAAACTCGTATAGAATACACACATAACGCATCTTCGTGCAAAATTTGGTGTCTCTATCTCTTATAGTCTCTGAGATCCAGGTGTTCATACGGACGGACAGACGGACAGACAGACAGACAGGGCTAGATCGACTCGTCTCGTCATGCTGATCAAGAATATATATACTTTGTGGGGTCTGCCACGCCTCCTTCTGCCTGTTACATTTTTCAGCTCCCGCAAACCTAATATACTCTTGTACATTTCATGTACAGAATATAAAAATACGTCAAGGAGGGATATATATATATATATATAGCAGGTATTGCCCGTCTTAACCCGGCTCAATATAATGTTTCCAATTGTATTTATTTTGTGTGTGCATAACCTACCCATATGTTTTCACCTTATAAGTTTCCAGTAGGAAGGCATTTAAGGTATTTAAAGGAACATTTTCTGTTCTTGACAAACAATTTTTCAGTAGTCCGTTACATTTTTGTTCTTGCCAAACTATTTCGTTAAACGAACATGACCACTATAACTAATATTTTTTAAAGCTCGTTTTCCCCCCTTTGGAGCTAGAATTTTCCAAAAGCCTTTCTTAGTGTGCTCCTACACTATGATACTATGAAAGGATACTTGAGTCCACATTTCATCTTTTACCGTTTGGGCTGTGCGTTGATCACCAATTAGTCAGAACAAAATATTTTATATATAGAGATAACGCAACGTTTTAAGATAGACTATGTGCAAAAAAGGGGAATAATTATAAGGGTATATCCTAATTTTAAATTCACATTTGAGTCTTTTCGTGCCATATTGAGTCAATACGGTCACGCACAAACTCGGAATATGAAACACGGCACCCGTGTCAATGCCGTGCAGCGATGAGCCACGATCAAAAACCACTGGCGCCGATACCATCAAAATATCGAAGTTTGAATGCAATAAGCAGAATATTTAAATAATAAAATCTAATTATTTATTGAGATAAATAAGAACAAATCATATACATACATACATCTGCCCGCAATGCGAAGCAGAATATGCGTAGCTCCGTTATTCAGTTTCTGCTTTACTATCGCTTACGCAGTCGTTACCTAGCGATGGTAACTGTAAACTTTTGGCGTTTTGCCTTTGCAATTAACATTAAATGGTCAAAACGAAAGAAGAAGAGCGAGATAATGACTTGCAGTTGTTGTTGTTTTTAGAGCATTATTTTTTTTACAATCAAACAACTGTGTTCGATTGCCCAATGTATACATTAATACGAATGTACATACATGCTATATTCATACACAGGCATACATATGTATGTATGTTTCTTTTTACTTTTTCAGCCGCACGTAGAGAAGCGCACACATAGACACGAACTGTTGCTTGTTGTGTGTGTGAGTGTGTGTATGTGATGTCCCCAACTATTTGATATTTGTTGTTGCTGCATAAAGTTATTAATGTAAACCCTAATGCCAAATGTACTAAACAAAAACTGAATTCTCAAAAAAAATACTTTTAAAAATGTTATATAATTTTCAATTAATTAACATTTCTTGCTCTGTCAGTGCAAGAGATGTACATACATACATATGTAGATACATATGTACATACATAGATGTGCACATATGTATGGACATTCACACATTAGTGTCTCACATTTTGCTTTGGCTATTTCAATCGTTTGCACGCAACTACACGAACAGCTGCTTGCATGTGTGTGTGTAAGTATACTTAGTTGTCCCCAACTGTTTGATATTTTGTATTGTTTGTTCTGCCTGCTTTTGTAAAATGCATATTTTGAAAATCCTTGAATGCAAAGTTGTAGATTTAGTTACGTAGATTACATTACCCAAATTTTAAATCGATCGGACTAAATTTATAACACAAACTTTTCATTTGAAATAGTGAATAAATATTAAAACCCCAATAATTCAAGCTCCAACACATTTTCCAAATTTCGAAGATCTAAGTACGCAGTTTTGTTTGTATTCTTCAATTGATTTTAGAAACTAAGTTTTAAGTCGATCGGCTAAAAAATGCGGATTTTTCAAACAAACTTTGGAGCTCGAATTTTCCAAAATCCCTCTTAGTGCGCATCTACACCATGATAGGATACTCGACCCCCTTTCTAGCTCTTACCGTTTGGGCTGTGGGCTGTTGACGCGATTTCCTTTTGTGTCCCAACATTTTTATACTCTGTACATGAAATGTACAAGAGTATATTAGGTTTGCGGGAGCTGAAAAATGTAACAGGCAGAAGGAGGCATGGCAGACCCCACAAAGTATATATATTATTGATCAGCGTGACAAGACGAGTCGATCTAGCCCTGTCTGTCTGTCTGTCCGTCCGTATGAACACCTGGATCTCAGAGACTATAAGAGATAGAGACACCAAATTTTGCACGAAGATGCGTTATGTGTGTATTCTATACGAGTTTGTTTTATTTTTTTGATTTTCCCCCCCACTTCCCCCCTATGGGGGTTTTCCCGATTTTCCATTCGTATAATCGCCTATATCTCGGAGACTATAAGACCTAGGCACACCAAATTTTTTTGATTTTCCACCCCACTTCCCCCATATGGGGGTTTGTCCGATTTTCCATTCGTATAATCGCCTATATCTCGGAGACTATAAGAACTAGGGACACAAAATTTTAGTCCCAGATGCCTTGTGTGAATAAGCAGAAAATGTGTGTTTTGGAATTTCCCTCCCACCCCCTCTCCAATGCAAATTTCTCTAACTCCCGTAATTCTTGGAATTTCGAACGCAAATTTTGCAAATGTCTTCAGTTAGTTATTATGTGTCCGTATGCCAAGTTTCACTATGATAGATCGATTTAAAACGAAGTTATAGCCATAAATATATTTGCTGCTCAAGCGCTGCCCGCGGCTGTTGTTGATGTTGCTGTTTGGTTGACTGCTATCATGTTTACACAGACACGAATATACGAGCATATACATACATACACTCACATAGACGCAATTGCTTTGTATATGTGCAATTATACACCCTTTACGTGAGTTCGAATACCGAGAGAGGTAAAATCGATCAATTTTTTCTTTGTAATTCTCTTACTTTTTTTAATTTATATAATTATTCTAAACATATGTACAGAGTATTTCAAAGTCGGGACACCCGACTTTAACTTTTTTATTTGTTTTTTCTTCTTCTCGTTCCACAGAAGAACAGCAAAGATGAAAAAGTGATTTTCTGAACTGGATAACTTATATCTTTCGCAATCTATATTATTGGTTCTTCTTGGTGAACTCAGTGAGATTTTGTTATACAGATAATTCGGTTCTTTACGATTAATGGTTCTATGCAAGAAAATTAGAGTCCTACGTTTTATACACGAGTGAAGGGTCAGGGCATGTTTGGCATTTGTGATCTTCAGCCCTACTATTCGTCAAAGTTTTTTATAATGTCATAGGTAAGCCGCCTGTAGCGTTTCCACTTTTTGTAAGCATGATCTCGGCTTTTTATTGTACAACCGATATCTCTACTGAACCATTCGTTTTCGACTGGCTGGATAACTTTGTATCGCAGTGGCACAAAGGTATTAAAAAGATACTGAATGTGTTTATTGAACAGTTCAAGCTGCTCGTCAACAGTAGGTTTAGTAAATATTTCGTCAAGGTTTAAGTTATTACAGTATTCATACAATAGCCTATGCTCAATATTCCTAAAGTCCCTAAAAGAGATTGTATGGTTACTTTGATCTTTGTAGATGTCATACGTCAAGAAAATCATGTCGTGATTAGAAAAGGCTGGTGCTCAAAGCTGGTCAAATAGGATAGCTTTTTTGATGTCATTATCAACAAGTAAAAAAGCTAAAGTCGGGTGTCCCGACTTTGAAATACTCTGTACATATGTTTACAATAATTATAGAAAATAAAAAAAATTAAGAAAATAAAAAAAAAAATTTGATCGATTTTACCTCTCTCGGTATTCGAACTCACGTAAAGGGTGTATAATTGCACATTTACATAGCAATTGCGTCTGTGTGAGTGTATGTATGCCTATGCGCATCAATTCGCGTCTGTGTAAGCATTTTCGCAGTCAACCAAACAGCAACATCAACAACAGCCGCGGGCAGCGCTTGAGCAGCGCTGCAGCAGCGCTGCATCAGCAAATATATTTATGGCTATAACTTCTTGTTAAATCGGTCTATCATAATGAAATTTGGCATACGGACACATAATAACTAACTGGGGGTATTTCCAAAATTTTAGTTCGAAATTCCAAGAATTACGGGAGTTACGATTTGCGGGGTAGAGGGGGGAGGGAGGGGAATTCCAAAATATACATTTTCTGCGTATTCACATAAGGCATCTGGGACTAAAATTTGGTGTTCCTAGGTCTTATAGTCTCCGAGATATAGGCGATTATACGAATGGAAAATCGGGAAAACCCCCATAGGGGGGAAGTGGGGGGAAAATCAAAAAAATAAAACAAACTCGTATAGAATACACACATAACGCATCTTCGTGCAAAATTTGGTGTCTCTATCTCTTATAGTCTCTGAGATCCAGGTGTTCATACGGACGGACAGACGGACAGACAGACAGACAGGGCTAGATCGACTCGTCTCGTCATGCTGATCAAGAATATATATACTTTGTGGGGTCTGCCACGCCTCCTTCTGCCTGTTACATTTTTCAGCTCCCGCAAACCTAATATACTCTTGTACATTTCATGTACAGAATATAAAAATACGTCAAGGAGGGATATATATATATATATATAGCAGGTATTGCCCGTCTTAACCCGGCTCAATATAATGTTTCCAATTGTATTTATTTTGTGTGTGCATAACCTACCCATATGTTTTCACCTTATAAGTTTCCAGTAGGAAGGCATTTAAGGTATTTAAAGGAACATTTTCTGTTCTTGACAAACAATTTTTCAGTAGTCCGTTACATTTTTGTTCTTGCCAAACTATTTCGTTAAACGAACATGACCACTATAACTAATATTTTTTAAAGCTCGTTTTCCCCCCTTTGGAGCTAGAATTTTCCAAAAGCCTTTCTTAGTGTGCTCCTACACTATGATGGATACTATGAAAGGATACTTGAGTCCACATTTCATCTTTTACCGTTTGGGCTGTGCGTTGATCACCAATTAGTCAGAACAAACTATTTTATATATAGAGATAACGCAACGTTTTAAGATAGACTATGTGCAAAAAAGGGGAATAATTATAAGGGTATATCCTAATTTTAAATTCACATTTGAGTCTTTTCGTGCCATATTGAGTCAATACGGTCACGCACAAACTCGGAATATGAAACACGGCACTCGTGTCAATGCCGTGCAGCGATGAGCCACGATCAAAAACCACTGGCGCCGATACCATCAAAATATCGAAGTTTGAATGCAATAAGCAGAATATTTAAATAATAAAATCTAATTATTTATTGAGATAAATAAGAACAAATCATATACATACATACATCTGCCCGCAATGCGAAGCAGAATATGCGTAGCTCCGTTATTCAGTTTCTGCTTTACTATCGCTTACGCAGTCGTTACCTAGCGATGGTAACTGTAAACTTTTGGCGTTTTGCCTTTGCAATTAACATTAAATGGTCAAAACGAAAGAAGAAGAGCGAGATAATGACTTGCAGTTGTTGTTGTTTTTAGAGCATTATTTTTTTTACAATCAAACAACTGTGTTCGATTGCCCAATGTATACATTAATACGAATGTACATACATGCTATATTCATACACAGGCATACATATGTATGTATGTTTCTTTTTACTTTTTCAGCCGCACGTAGAGAAGCGCACACATAGACACGAACTGTTGCTTGTTGTGTGTGTGAGTGTGTGTATGTGATGTCCCCAACTATTTGATATTTGTTGTTGCTGCATAAAGTTATTAATGTAAACCCTAATGCCAAATGTACTAAACAAAAACTGAATTCTCAAAAAAAATACTTTTAAAAATGTTATATAATTTTCAATTAATTAACATTTCTTGCTCTGTCAGTGCAAGAGATGTACATACATACATATGTAGATACATATGTACATACATAGATGTGCACATATGTATGGACATTCACACATTAGTGTCTCACATTTTGCTTTGGCTATTTCAATCGTTTGCACGCAACTACACGAACAGCTGCTTGCATGTGTGTGTGTAAGTATACTTAGTTGTCCCCAACTGTTTGATATTTTGTATTGTTTGTTCTGCCTGCTTTTGTAAAATGCATATTTTGAAAATCCTTGAATGCAAAGTTGTAGATTTAGTTACGTAGATTACATTACCCAAATTTTAAATCGATCGGACTAAATTTATAACACAAACTTTTCATTTGAAATAGTGAATAAATATTAAAACCCCAATAATTCAAGCTCCAACACATTTTCCAAATTTCGAAGATCTAAGTACGCAGTTTTGTTTGTATTCTTCAATTGATTTTAGAAACTAAGTTTTAAGTCGATCGGCTAAAAAATGCGGATTTTTCAAACAAACTTTGGAGCTCGAATTTTCCAAAATCCCTCTTTCTAGCTCTTACCGTTTGGGCTGTGGGCTGTTGACGCGATTTCCTTTTGTGTCCCAACATTTTTATACTCTGTACATGAAATGTACAAGAGTATATTAGGTTTGCGGGAGCTGAAAAATGTAACAGGCAGAAGGAGGCATGGCAGACCCCACAAAGTATATATATTATTGATCAGCGTGACAAGACGAGTCGATCTAGCCCTGTCTGTCTGTCTGTCCGTCCGTATGAACACCTGGATCTCAGAGACTATAAGAGATAGAGACACCAAATTTTGCACGAAGATGCGTTATGTGTGTATTCTATACGAGTTTGTTTTATTTTTTTGATTTTCCCCCCCACTTCCCCCCTATGGGGGTTTTCCCGATTTTCCATTCGTATAATCGCCTATATCTCGGAGACTATAAGACCTAGGCACACCAAATTTTAGTCCAAGATGTCTTGTGTGAATACGCAGAAAATGTATATTTTGGAATTTCCCTCCCTCCCCCCTCTCCAATGCAAATGCGATTTTCTCTAACTCCCGTAATTCTTGGAATTTCGAACTAAAATTTTGCAAATACCCCCAGTTAGTAATTATGTGTCCGTATGCCAAGTTTCACTATGATAGACCGATTTACCAAGAAGTTATAGCCATAAATATATTTGCTGCTGCAGCGCTGCTCAAGCGCTGCCCGCGGCTGTTGTTGATGTTGCTGTTTGGTTGACTGCGAAAATGCTTACACAGACACGAATTGATGCGCATAGGCATACATACACTCACACAGACGCAATTGCTATGTAAATGTGCAATTATACACCCTTTACGTGAGTTCGAATACCGAGAGAGGTAAAATCGATCCAATTTTTTTTTTATTTTCTATAATTATTGTAAACATATGTACAGAGTATTTCAAAGTCGGGACACCCGACTTTAGCTTTTTTACTTGTTTTACAGGAAAACTCCCATATTTTAGGCCCCAAAAAAATATCAAAAAACCAAGTATACAGTTTTTCTTGGAATTGTTCAAACTAAGTTTGAAGATGAAAACTGTAGATTTTATATACAAACGTTGGAGCCTGTTTTACCCCCTTATGAGCCCGAGTTTTCCAAAATTCTTAGTGGGTACCTAGACTATGAAAGGATACTAGAGTCCAAATTTCAGCTTCCTAGCCTTTACCGTTTGGGCTGTGCGTTGATCACCAATCAGTCAGTCAGTCAGGACAAACTGTTTTATATATATATACGATATATATATACGATATATATATACGATATATATATATGTCCCTCCTTGACGTATTTTTGTTAATGACATCAAAAAAGCTATCCTATTTGACCAGCTTTGAGCATATACAGGGTGCGCCATATTTTATGTCGGTATGTAAATATTGAATAACTTTGTCATTAGTGAACCGATTGACTTGAGTAGACCAGTGTTGAAAACCTCAGTTCAGTACAATTTTAATCATGAATCGCTTCACTCCGAAAGAACGCGCTGAAATAGTGACGCTTTACATTGAAAATAGTCGTTCAGTTGTGTTAACTCAACGTGCATATCGTCGAAAATATCGCGACAAACAGGCACCTTCTCACAACACTATTCGTCGTTTGTTTTCAAATTTTGTTGAGCACGGGACAGTGGGAGATCGTCCACATGTTGTTCATCAACGAACAAGACGTTCCAATGAACTGATTGAAATGGTAAGAGAGAGTGTTGTCCAGAACCCAAATGTGTCGTATCGCCACCGTGCTCAGCATTTTAACGTCAGTGGAACCACTTTGCGGCGCATTGTAAAGGACGATTTGCATTTGTTTCTGTATAAAGTACAATTAACTCAAAGAATTTTGCCGACAGACTGTCCACGTCGCTTGGAATACGGCCAAACAGTTGCTCGAATGGTTGACACTGAACCTTTGGGGAACGGAAAATCCACACGAGATTCATGAAACTGCATGATCAAAAAGTGACTGTTTGGGCCGGTGTCTGCGCCAAAACCATCATTGGGCCATTTTTCTTCAAAGAAGGCGAAACAGTTGATGGGAATCGATATCGGTGGATGTTGGCTCATTATGTCTGCCCGCAAATGCGTGAAAAAGGTCTGAACAGTTACTGGTTTCAACAAGACGGTACGCCATGCCATACTGCAAATAAAACAATTCAGTTTTTACAACGAAAATTCCCTGGACGTCTGGTATCAAAAAAAGGCGATATTGATTGGCCACCCAGATCTCCAGATTTGACGCCTCCGGACTTCTTTTTGTGGGGATATTTGAAAAGCAAAGTTTACGGCAGCAAGCCTCAAACCATAGACGAGCTTAAGGCAGATATTCGTGCAGAAATCATCGCTATACCACCTGAGATGCTAGAAAAAGTGATGGAAAACGCAGCAAAAATGACACATTTTGCTGTGTCCACTCTATTGATGTTGTTTTCAAAAATTAGTCTGAAGAAATTGTACAGAACCAAATTAAATAAAAATATCTCATACTTGAAAATCGGTTGTTTATTTTCAATGTTATATACGGACATAAAAGATGGCGCACCCTGTATATATATAAGTAACTAGCATTGGCACCAGGTGATCGAAGATCCTCCAAAGTTATCTATGTTACTCATAACATTGGTATCACATTCATTGTCGTTTATAAATGCATATAAACTTTTAATGATTTAGAAGCCATACAGTGCAAATTGTCCCCTTTTTATCATTGCAGTCCAGCACGGATACGACCTTATCATACCATACCATTGTTCGCTCGAACAAGTATTGTGCCATAGGTCCGTACTTGCGGTTCCTCTCATACTACGCAGGAATGCTGTCGCAACAACGTTTTTGTCATTAGTAGGGTAAAACTAACCTGACGGCCTAAACCCAGCTCAAGTTCTTTTGCATGGGATAACAATCCAACGCTTGGTGAATTTTGCTTCCCAATGATAGGAAGAGCCGAAAATCGAAGGATAAAAAAGCGACGTCGCTATGAACGCATGTTCGCCACAAGCCAGTTATCCCTATAGTAACTTTTCTGACACCTCTGACTAAAAACTCTTTAAACCAAAAGGATCGATAGACCGAGCTTTTGCTGTCCCTGCGTGTACTGGACACCGAGATCAAGTCAACTTTTTCCCTTTTGCTCTATGTGTGGTTTCTGTCCGCACTGGGCTGGCCTTGCACACTCCCGTTATTATTGGAGAGATGTACCGCCCCAGTCAAACTCTCTACCTGGCAATGTCCTTTAATTGGATCATACCGGAGTAATTGGTGTTATACCAAATTCATAAATTGAAAACACACATAAATGCGCATCGTCTCATTATAAAATTTGTTTGAAATTATATAACAAACTTATGACACTTTGATCAAGAAGCTTGCATCAAAACCCAATACCATAAGACATATAAAAATATACCCGTATAATGGCTAGGAAATCCATTAAATCAAGTAAGTAAGGAAAAAATAAGAGTAGTGGTATTTAATTGGCGATAGTAAACCGAAATCTAATGTTATTATTTTATTCTACACCTCTTAAGTCTCCTTACAGTGCCAGATTAGAGTCAAGCTCAAAAGGGTCTTCTTTCCCCACTAATTATTCCAAGCCGGTTCCCTTGGCTGTGTTTTCGCTAGATAGTACATAGGGAGAGTAGAAATCTCGTTAACCCATTCATGCGCGACACTAATTAGATGACGAGGCAGTTGGCTATTTTTTTTCCGGAATGTCTGGTCCTTCCAGCGCCTATGCTACCGCATTCCAGTAGATTTCTGATAATTAGTAGCGACGACAGGTGTTGGACCCGAATTCCGTTTACTTTGTACCTTATTTGGGTGTTATGCCAAGGTAGTAAGGATCTGTAGAAACGTGATGGAACCAACATGGACCACTCCTAATGACCGGAGTGAAACATGAAGGTCTTGAAGCCGAAGACTCTGCATGAAACTACTCTGATGATATTGCTATCATCAGAGTTTAAGACATCTAGAGCGATCAAACCTTTTATGAAATGACCGCTCCAAATGCATTATGCCTTCAAATTTCACTTTTGCTCCAATAATTACAGATTCTTGTATTTTGTCTAATATACAATCTGTAAAAGCTTCATTCTCTCCTGGGCCTGACAACATTCCTAGTTGTGTGCTCAAAAAGTGTAGTACCTCCCTCTGCAAGCAGTTGCTTAAGCTTTTTAATCTGTCCCTTGAGAACGAAATCTTTCCTGCTTTTTGGAAAGAATCGTTTATTATACCACTCCACAAAAAGGGTTGTAAGTCAGACATTTCTAACTATAGGGGCATTGTCAAACTGTCTGCTATTCCTAAATTATTTGAAAAAATAATTACTTCCTCTTTACAGCATCATTGTAAGTCTGTAATCTCCCCTGCTCAGCATGGATCAACAACGGTCAACAACGACTAATCTGCTAGAATTTACATCTGTCATAAATGATGCATTCCTAGCAAAGATGCAAGCTGATGTTATATATACTGACTTCAGCAAAGCATTTGATTCTGTGAATCACGACCTTCTCCTCTTAAAGCTATCTCGTATGGGATTTCCGTCAAACGCTTTGAATAGGATTTCCTCATACTTAAAAAATAGGACACAGAAGGTACTACTCAGGTAAAATATTTCTAAGCCTGTTATCGTAACTTCGGGCGTACCTCAAGGTAGTCATCTCGGCCCCCTATTATTCACTCTATTTATTAATGATCTTCCGTCTATCCTGCTGCATTCCCGTATACTAATGTATGCCGATGATGTAAAGCTTATTTTTTCGTATAAAGATCCGCTTTATCAGTCTCGTCTGCAGTATGAGCTAAACTGTTTTCAACGGTGGTGCTTGGTCAACCACCTGCACCTTAACTGTTCTAAATGCAAGTTTATGACTTTTCACCGGTCCAGACCACATCTTGGTACTTATGCGATTGACAATATACCATTGCACTGTATATCTACAGTTGAAGATCTTGGAGTTCTTTTTGATTCCAAATTGAATTTCAATCTTCACATCTCCACTATCGTTAACAAAGCTAATGGTGTTCTTGGTTTTATTAAACGATGGTCTAGAGAATTTAACGATCCCTATACTACCAAGCTACTTTACAGTTCTTTAGTACGACCAGTGCTAGAATACTGCTCATGTGTTTGGTGTCCTCAGTATAAACTGCTTCAGGATCGCATTGAGTCAGTCCAGAAACAATTTCTTCTTTTTGCTCTTCGTGGTCTAAACTGGGATCCTAATCTGCGATTACCTTCCTACTCCAGTAGGCTTCTCCTTATTAACCTGCCCTCTTTGGCTCACCAAAGGATAGTTCTTGGTGTTCTGTTCCTCCACAAATTGATTGTTGGAGATGTTGATTCCTCTATGCTTTTAGGTCGTATTAATTTTTCTGTTCCTTCCAGGCCAACAAGGACCTTTCTGCCTCTTCTACTTAACAGATGCACTAGTGATTACGCCATGCACAACCCTTTCCGAGTATTATGCTCTAATTATAATTCTTTTTAACCGATTTCAAAAAAGAGGAGGTTATAAATTCGTCTGTATTTTTTTTATACCCTGTACCCGTAGGGTAAAAAGGGTATATTAGGTTTGTGCAAAGTATGTAACATGCAGAAGGAAGCATCTCCGACCCCATAAAGTACATATATTCTGAATCAGCATAACGAGAGAAACCGATCTAGATATGTCCGTCCGCCCGTCTGTCCGTCCGTCTGGATGAACGCGAGGATCTCAGATACTATAAAAGCTAGAATAACCAAAGTTGGTATCCAGATTCTCCTATGTCCGAGGAAGGACGTTTATTTTATTTTTTGGAATTTTCCCCCCCTTCCCTCGCTACAGAATTTCGTCAATAGCGTTCACATTTCAAATGCTACCTAAACCAAAGTTTGCACACATCATATACATATATATATAATTATCTACTGTTGTTTAATTTTATTTAATTCGGTCCATTCTAAGAAAAGTTATTAGCGAAACAAATTCTCGCCAGTACAACACCCACAAACTGCAGCAACCAGTTCGCTCTTCTTCCTCTTTTTGCTGCTGCTATGGGCGCATATAACTCAGTGACGGAAGTTTACCTGGGTGCAGGGTATTACACTGTCGGGCTTGCTCGACTGTAGCGTTCTCTCTTGTTTTGAATGGCTTTAAAGTTCGATTACAACTTGGCATGTGTTTTTTAATATATTTGGAGAAGGTTTTTACTTTTACCGATATTAACAAAGTATTGTATTCATCTACGATGCTTACGTTAATTTTCTGTAATATATTCTGCTTAAATGCGTCTTCTGAGTCTTTGTTGCTGCTACAAATGTCAACAATGTTTGCATGCCCAAACAGTAGTTTTGCTGCAACAAACGCAATTTTACAGAAAACGTGCAAATTGGGATAAAGTTTTTTAGTAATTCCATAACAAACATATATTAGTTAGTATTTCCACATTTATAACTTTTTACAACTCTTTACCATTCAAAAGTACTATTCCACGAAACACAGCGCAACTTATAAAGGTTAATTTTTAAAAAACACATGAGCAACACATGGCACTATTACACGAACACACTTCATCGCTTAAGAACAATTTTGGATTATAATTTTACATACCTTGATTAACGTTTTTCATTATATAACTTAACTTTTGTTGGTTGTTTTCTTAATTCTGCAAGCTCTGAAAGTTTACCAAAAATGGCTGTCAAAATCACAAATACATGTGTTTCACACAATCAGGTAACTTTGAATGCGCGCCAAGAAAATGGTGCTGCCATATGAGCAGGAAATAATTTATTTATTTTTTTTTTTATTTTAACAAATTAAATCTAGTATCTAATACTAAACTTAATATTAGATTAACGAGTACTAGCTACTTGGGAGCTATTCGGAGCTGGAGGTAGTGCTCTTGGCTGCAGTGCTGAGTTTGGTGTTGATGTTGGGCTGCGAGCTCGTCCAGAAAGGAGCCAGATTAATAAATTTGTAATTGGGCAGAGGTAAGCCTAATTGTGTACAATAACCAGAACAGCGGCGGAGAGTGGAGAGGACCTTGAACGTTCTTTTTTGTTTGAAAATAGCCAAAAAGTCTTTTGCCAATAGGCGATTTGTTGTTGTGAATAGCCTCGGGGTGAGTTCCATTGTTGTTTTTAACCCTGTTTTACCCTGTCTGAAATTGTGGGCAATCCAGATTCAGCCAGTATGCAGAGGATAGGTGACGTAGGAAATGCGTTGATGGAGCGGCGTACTGCAGCGTGGTATGGGGCCTGTATTTGCCTGATGTGGGACTTTGAGCACCATCCGAAGATCGGTAGACCGTAATCAATTTTAGAGAGCATTAGGGCCCTAGTAATGTTAATAAGTGTGTTTATGTGTACATTGGTGTGTCTTGAACTTAAAAATTTAATAATATTTAAACGTATTTCTAGTTGTTTTCTTAGATAAAGGCAATGCTCCTTAAGGAGAAACTTCGAGTCGAATATTATACCCAAAATTTTTAACTGGCTAGAATTTTTAATGCATTCGTTTTTGTAGCTTATGTCGGGAAAAGTACATTTGTGTTTGCGGCAGATATGGAGTAGATGGCATTTTTCTATGGCTAGTGTTGCACCTCACGATTGTAAATGTAAAATGTTTACAAATTTCTGCCTGACCAATTTTACGTTCTTAATTTTCGTGTCTACGATAGCGTCATCTGCATAAATCGATACTTTTATATCTTTATATCTATTAAATATGCTGTTTATTTGTTCGAATGCTATCATAAAAAGAACAACAGAAAGGGGGGAGCCTTGGGGGATGCCATTTAGTAGTTTGTGTTTGGCTGAGGTGACATTATTGACTCTGACTCTAAAGGTGCGATTGGTCATAAAGGCCTTTATAAGATTATAAAGCTTAGGACCAATACCCCAGAGCTCAAGCCCATTGAGCACTGCGTGTAGCCCCACGCGATCGAATGCCTTCTCGAAATCAGTCGCCAAAATGGAGACATGATTTTTGGTCGAAATGGCATTTGACACGAAGTGTTGGATTCGCAGTAAAGCGCCCATCGTGCTGTGTTTCCGTTTAAATGCTACTTGGTTGTGTGAGATTAAATTGTATCGGGAAATGTACCACATAAGCCTGCGTGCAACTATTTTTTCGATCGTTTTACCGATGCATGAGAGTAGGGAATTCGGACGGTAACTGGTAATCTCGTGTGTTGGTTTGTTTGGCTTAGGTATTGGGACAACGATTGCTGAGCTCGAGGTGTGTGGGTATGTCCCAGTTTGTAGCATGACGTTGTATATTACTAAGAGCCTGTCTTTAAGGTTGGGCGGGATGTGTTTGAGCATTGGATACGATATCCTGTCTGCGCCTGGGCTTTTGCCTTTGGCATCTTTTAGCGCTGCATCAATTTCATTGATTGTGAATTTTGAGTCTAGGTGTTTGGCAAAAGCAGACAAAGTATTAGGGTGGTATGAAATTGAGCTATATAGGTGTTTTTGTTGTATATAAACGTCTGGAAAGTTAACATCTGCTGAGTAGTTTGACCATGTTTGGCCAAAGTCTTCAGCAATCTGGCGGGGGCAGGAAATAAGGCCAGAAGAGGATTTTATGAATTTAATAGGGGTCGGAGGGACGCCAGATAGGCGCTTAACGTCATTCCAGACTTTATGTGGGGGGAAAGTGGGGAGATTCTAGATGTGAAGTTTTCAAGGCGGGTACGTTTAGCTGAAAGAACCGCCTTTTTAAACATAGCATTTGTTTTTTTGTATTGATCAGGTTGGTGAAAGATCTATGAATTTTGTATAAATGGAAAGAAGCTTCCTTCTTGTCCCTGAGCTGCTGGAGACTGTTGTTCCACCAGGGAACTTTGGCTTTATTAGGTATGTGCTTAGTTTGTGGGATGCTACAGTTGGCTGCAGCTCTAATGCATTTGGTAAGTTGGGCTACTAGGTGGTTGAGGCAACCAGAAACCCAGATGTACGAATTATTACTGCATTTTTGCTTAAAACGCTCCCAGCTAGCAAGGTCAGTCTTGTATTTTGGTAGTGGTGGTATGAGGTCCTGGGAAAATTGGCAGAATAGCTTTATAAAGATTGGGAAGTGATCACTTCCGTGTAAGTTTTTGGAAATTGACCACTCGCATCTATGTGCGATTAAAGGGGATATGAGGGAGATGTCAACATGGATAAAAGTGTTGTGTGTAGAAAGGTGGGTGGGAGAACCATCGTTTAAGACGATCAGGTTTTTGTCGGAGATATCCCTTTTTCTTGCCACGGCAGTTAATCTGAGGAGAACCCCATAAGGGGCTCCATGAGTTAAAATAATGGTCGGGCCAGAAAACTGGGTAAAAATTTGTAATAAGTCATTACTTGAAAAGTTTTGACAGGGTGGAATGTATCGAGGTTAAGTTGAAGGGTGGAGCAAAGAATATTTGAATTAATAATTTTGTGCGTGTGTGGGATGTTCCGTTTAATGAGGAAACCGACTCCTTGCTTGGAGGATGTGTTTTGGGGGTGGTTGTGAAAGTAGCCAGTATATGCCTTGGGGCATAAATTATGATGTGAGTTTCTTGCAGACATAAAATATCTGGAGAGTGATCTTGTATAAAAAGTGAAAGCTCATTATAATTATTGAAGATTCCATTGATGTTCCATTGTAGGATTTTAAAATACATGAATTTTTAAATATGTTCAGGAGAAAATTTATGTTTGCAAGGGAATGGGCACAATGAAGGGAATTTGACTATGAGCCAAGTTCCTCCATTGAGTCATCCGAGTCATCGGATTTACTTAAAGAAGAGTTAGAGAGGTTAAAATCGTTTGAGTCAGTATCGAGTGTTGGGTTTATTATTATTATTTTTTTTTTTTTGGTTTGTTTAGTAAATCTTGTGCTGCCAAATAGACAGCTCCCGATTTACTGAGCGGTTTGGATAATATATGGTCGGGATTTGGAAGGGGGGAGGAGTTGTGCCTGAGAGGCTGGGGAGCCAGCTTGCCTTAGAGAGAGATTTAGGTCTACGTTAGCCGATGTTTTGGTATTCGTTGTTGATGACGCCGTGGGAGGCGGTGAAGCATTTTTTACAGCGATAGCAACGAATGATGTTGAGGGCTTAACTGCTTGTTGTTGTTTTAATAATAATCTGGCTTCTCTCATACTACATTTCTTTGTGGTTTTGATTCTGAGTAGTTCTCTTTGCTGTTGATATTTAGGGCACGATGGAGAGGAGGCGGGATGGTCCCCGTTACAGTTGGAGCAACTAGTGCGTGAGCAAGGTTCGGAGCCGTGGGGAGGGGGGGGGGGGGGGGGGGGAGATTGCAGGTAACGCACATGGCGGTGTTTTTGCAGTGTTTTGCGGTGTGACCTAATACCTGGCAATACCTCATAGGGTTCGGGAAGTATTCTCGGACTTTAACGGTGTGGCAGGCTATGTCCAACTTCGTGGGGAGGGTATATAGGTCAAAGGTTATTAAAACCACGCCGGTGTGCTTCGAAATGCCGTCAGTTAGCTTGGTGAATTTAAAAACGGAGTGCACGCTTTGTTGTTTTAACTCGGCGACTATTTCGGTTTCGGGAATGTTGATAAGATATGGAGCGTATATATGACAAAGTTTAGGGAGTCGTGCAGTTTACACTCCATGTCACAAATGCCAGGGAGAGTGTTAGTGCTCAAAAATACATCAGCAGCTTGCTTGTTCTTTACTAGCATTAGGAGATCACCATCGTGTACTGGAGTTATTTTTATGATGTCTTTACATATCATATGCAGAGCACGATCCACGGCAAAACATGAAAAGTCAGTAATGAGTTTTTCGGTGTTTTTCGGCGACATTTTCAGGAACTTGGGAAGTTTGCTGTACGGTCTCTTTTTTTGGTTTTGGGGCTAGCGCAGCAAAGCGATTATCCCCCAGATTGGGCGGCCCAGGGGCCATGGTTGAGCGTGGGATTTAAACACACTTTAGTCTTTTTTTCTTTTTCTTTTTGATGTAAGTTCGGATATTTTGCACACGAGCGCGATATGAGCTTCTGTATAGAAGAGTGGGCGAAACGGCAATTGAGAGTATAATTACGACGTCCGTGCACGATGAGAGTTAGTCGGTGACTGAGGAAATAATTTAATTTTCGCTTAATTAAACAATTTATAATAAAATAAAAATATAATTTTTTATATTTGGACAACATTTGTTTTTGACTTTCTGACAAAAAAAAAACGGGCAAAAAAACCATAGTGCACCGTAAGCACAACATAAGAGCATCCACTGCTGAGGAGGAGCGTTGTCCTCGAGGACGACTACGACGGCCCCTTTCTCCAGATTTTCCACTGACCACTTCTGGCGCTGCTGCAGGCTAAGCAGGTAATCTTTGGACCAATCGCCAATCGACCAATCCCAAAACCGCTACTTGATGCCTGAGATCAGCGTTTTAAGTATGTCAGTTTGACGTCTGTTACGGGCTGCGTTAACCCTGTAGGCAGCGCTACCAGCGTTCCTCCGACGAGTAGTTGCGTTGGAGTGACGGCCTCTCCATCATTTGGGCTGGCGCTGTCTGCCACGATCGGTCGCGAGTTGAGGATCGTCTCCACTTCCACCAGCACGGTTACCACCTCGTCCTGCCGCAGCGTTGCGCTTCCGATGGCCTTTAGCAGCAACGTCTTGGCGGACTTTACGGCCGCCTCCCATAGGCCGCCGAAATGAGGCGCGCGGGGCGGGATGAATTGGAACGTTATTCCCTTTGTGGCAGCAAATGTGGCAATAGCATCGTTGTTGGTGCTGATGCTGTTGCGGAGCTCCTTCAAAATGCGTGCAGCACCCACGAAATTGGTGGCATTGTCCGAATATATTCGCTTCACAGGTCCACGGCGGCCGACAATCCTAGACAGACACATTATAAACGAGTTAGCAGTCAGGTCTGTCACAACATCAATGTGCACAGCTTTGTAGACAAAACATACAAAAACCGCGACATACATCTTGACCGTGGCTCTGCCACGAATTCCCATCGAGACACACACAAGTCCATAGCCTACAGCCATGTAATCGGTCAGCGGGCAAATTTC
Organism: Scaptodrosophila lebanonensis; assembly: GCF_003285725.1. Lineage (NCBI taxonomy): Eukaryota > Metazoa > Arthropoda > Insecta > Diptera > Drosophilidae > Scaptodrosophila > Scaptodrosophila lebanonensis. Next base: position 728,356 of record NW_022060600.1, on the reverse strand, counting down.
CCATTATTTGGCTTGCTAGGATTGGTTTATACATAAAGCAATGCACACACTGTCGCACCACTGTGCTACAAGCTTGTCGCGCATTGAAAAGCCAAACTTGTTGGCGAAGAATGCTAACAAACGCACGTGAACCAGCGTGGCAATTAGTGCGATGTAAATAATGCAAGTATAACATCACGAATCGGCATCCCTTTGGCATAAGAAATGGAAATTTAGCATTATGATGCAATGGTGCCTTAAGCAAGCGACCGACAACTCGTATCAGATTCAATTGACGATTTCCCGTTCGAAATGGACAAATAAATGGATTTCATTTTTGGTACGAAGGCTGCAGGATCGAGCACTTGATTAGCTTTGAGATCTCGTCTGCAAAAGCTGTGTGCTATACTATGTGGACAACTGCCAAAGACGTAAACTCTAATTCAGCTGCTGTTGGCACAAGTGACGAGTTTGTATTTGTTTTTCCGTTGATGAACCGGAATACGTAGCATATAATGCGGAGATTCTTAAGGTACTACGACGATTTTTTAATAAGATCCATGAAGGGACTCATTGGCCACGATGAGAGCCGCCGCGTTCTTCCGCTTCGCCAGCGTTGACTGCTCTTTGGTCAACTCGATATGAGAATTACGAGGCCAAAGGGAACAATCTAGTTTTAAGAATCGTGGTAAGGGTCCAACTAGTGCGAATCAGTCAATTTGGAACTGCAATTCCTCCACGGTTTCTGCACCAGATAGCAGATCATCCACATAAAAGTCGTTGGCCAGAGATTTAGAGGCCAATGGATGCGAATCTGCGTGCAGTTCACTTAAGTATTTAAGGCATCGAATAGCAGAAAACGGTGCCGAAGCGATACCATATGTTACCGTGTTCAAACGGTACATTTTAAGTGGTTCTGTGGTATCTTTTCTCCAAATAATCAATTGGAAGTTGCGTTTTGATTCCATTCCAACGGTCGAAGTCGGAACCGCAACAAAGTTGAATATAAACATGGCTGGATAGTCGGTCCAACCATGAGTATGTCATTTAACGACACTTGGGACGACGTCTTGCTCGACGCGTCGAATACAACTTGCAACTTTGTTGAGGTGCTTTGCGGTCTTCGCACGCACTGATACGAAATAAAGTAGTACGGCTCTATCGGGACCGTGTTGCCGATTGCGTTCATATGTCCCAAAGATATGTATTCAGTCATGAAACTTATGTACATGGCATGTACGTCTGGCTGCTTAGACAATCTCCTTTCTAAGGCTAGAAAGCGCCTTTTAGCTGTTTAATAGGAGCTGCCAAGTGACTGCGGGCTGGACTTAAACGGCAACGATACACTAAGACGGCCCGAGGGCAAGGAAGTGATCGACTTCACAAATGACTTCTCGCAAAGCATTTGTTCTGGAGTATATAAATGTGAGTCAGTCAAATTTGGAACTTCTTCCAACTCCCAGAACTTGCGAACTAATGCATCTAAGGAACTTTGTTCATTATCAAGCGAAAAACTCTGATTCAAACTAATGAGTGAAGCACAACAAAGTGAAGATGAGTCAGCAGATCGACAACGCCCAGCTACAATCCAGCCGAGTGCTGTAGCTTACAAAGTCGGCGACTCACTGGTTCCTTTAATTTGGCCTTCTCTTAATAGGTCAAAGAATACATCTGCGCCAAGAAGCAGATCAATGCGTTGCGGCCTATGAAACTGAGGATCTGCTAGTTCCAGATCTTTTGGCACATCAACGTTGACAATTACCTTTTCAGGCTGGTATGACGAAATAGTGCTCAGTACACCAAATTCTGTCATCAAATCAAAATTGCTACTACGAGACGCAATTGACGTCTGCACAATGTGACGCACTGCAGAATTGCGAAAACTAATGCCAAGCAAATTAATATTTTATCGCTCTTTTTTAAGTTTCAAAGTTTTGGCTAGCTCCTCTGTCATAAAATTGATTTGGAACCCTGAGTCGAGCAAAGCCCTAGCAAATTGGTAGGAGCCCGATTGATCCATTACACGGACCACTGCCGTAGCCAATATCACTTGGTCAGAAACGGTCGTGGCGTGATTAACAGCCGAAGTTTGGGCTGGCAGTTACAGCTTGTGCTGAGTCGACAGAATATTTATGCAGAAGTGTGTGATGTGATTTCGAACACACTCTGCATGTAGTCGATTTGCATGCCTTTGTTGTTAGGCAGTTAATGCACAAAGGGCACATTTTCACGAACTTAAATAGTTCGTCGCGGTTAAGTGCTGCGAATTGAGTACACGAATGTATAAAATGGTCAATCGCTGGGCAGAACAAACACTTCGGACTCGGTGGCGAACTGGCTTGTGCAACTGCCAGTGCTATTTTTCCACCTTTCTTTGACGCATAAAAATTTTGTTTTTAAGTCCGGGAGCGACCAGAAGATGATTGCTCAGCAGATAAGTGCTGGTAGCGTCTGTTGAGAGATGCCTCGCAGTCTTCCCAAGACGGACGTTTGCTATAGTCGAGGCTCTCTTCCCACTTTGAACGAGTATTGGGATCAACTTTACTCATGACCAAGTGTATGAGCATGACGTTAGAAATTTGTTTGTCATTACCTAAGGATAGCAGTGATTCGTTGCTAGCGCGAACGTTATCAATCAACGAACGCAAAGAACTAGCAGATGAACTTTGCATTTTCGGAAGGCAAAATAGTTTGGCAATGCTATCAAATACAATAAAACAGCTGTTGTCGTAAACGCGCTTCAAAGCTGCCAGTGCCTATGGACAATTTTCCTCGGTAACTTGATAAGCCTTGACCGTTCCTAGTGCTTCTTTCTCTAAGCATGGCAGCAAATGATTAAACTTTTCAATACATATTTGAAAGTGATGCGTCATTGTCCACTAGATTTTCAAACAGCCCAATGAAGTTCTTAAAGTCTTAATAGCTACCACCAAACCGTGGCAACTTCATTGAGGGCAACTGTTTGCTATGCGACGATGCAAATATTGTAGAATTCACTACGTTGCCCCTATGAGGCTTTGGCCGAAACGAAACAAACAAATTAGCAGAACGGCAAGGCAAACCAAAACTGCCAAAATCAGTGCACGCAAACGCAGTCTCGCCTGTTGCTTATGTACAACTCTAATTCTCTTACTGCACTTGTACCTACGTATGAACCTATGTACAACGGCCGCTAGCGACGGCCGTCGACGGCTTGACCAGTGCAGCAAGAAAGCAAGTACAGAAGAAATTAAGCAACGGCGACTTAGCGCAGTGCAGTGACCTTTTCCATACACTGATTTGGCGCGACAAATTTCTAACCAAAGTTTGGTTATGTGCTTATGTATTCTGTATGTACTAGTATGCATATATGTATGTATGTATAGGAAATAAAGAAGAAATAAAGAAATGCAATTTTCTACGCAAATATATGTATGTATGTTTTCTTTTAAACTTTATTTATTGTATAAAGCTCTAACAGCGTTAGTAATTATATATTTCTTTAAGTGAGATGCCGACTGCCAAATAAATCACGGTCCACTCTATTTGCCAAATTTAAAAATGAGTATAGCATATAAATTTGTGCATATAAATTTATTAGTGAGTTGCACAAATTTATATGTGTACATATATTTATGCACTTGTATGTATATACATATGTGTCGCAACTTGGCGTTTAAATACACACACAAGTCGACAAATGTGGCCGCAATTTATTTTTCGCACTCTTTACCTGATGTAAACTTCCCTGAAAATTGTGGCAATTCATCGGTTGGGAGTGTAGCCAAACGTCCAATTGTCCAGGGGAACACCGCCAATAATCTCGCGCGATCGAAGACACCAGTAGGACCAGTAGACACCACCACGACGGTAATCGCAAGTCGAAAGCCGATTCGATGTTAGATCCAACGAGGGAGTAGACTCCAGTAGTCCACCCGCGGGCGCCAAAATGTACGGCTTTAAGCCGGTAACTTGCCGGTATGGCAAAAGCAAAAGATTCACAAATTTTTTAAAAGAAAGACGGTGTCTTTCTATGTACGATTTATTGGGCTAAGAAATGATCACACGTTCGCACAGCTAGACTTCAAATAAACAAGTGTAACTTTAATTGTAGCGAAGCTACATACAATACAAAGGGCGCCGCCGTAAGTACAACATAAGAGCGACAATTGCAATTATGCTGCTCGCAGGCAGCTGCAGTGTACGACAATTTCCTCTTAACTATTGCGTTGCTTTCAATTATAATTCTCTTAAATAATCTTAAAACTAAGTGAAATGCCTTTACACCCTCTAAAACTGAACTTGTACATTTCACACGAAAGTACAAAATTCAGGAACTTACTGCGCCAACGATGAACGGGGTGGGTTTAACTTTTAACAATGCTAAATACTTGGGAGTTATCCTGGACAGAAATCTGTTATTGCAGGATAATATCCGTGAACGGGTGAAGAAGGCCACGAACGCCCGTTACGCATGTAAAAAGGCAATTGGCACCAGATGGGGATTCTCACCCCGGGTAATGCACTGCATATATCGAGCGATAGTGCGACCCATACTACTGTATGATATCATAGTATGATGGCAGACACTAGGTAAAGCTAGCCATCTGTCGAAACTCAGCAGAGTTCAGAGATCGGCGGAGCTTTGCATCAGTGGTGCCCTCCGTAATACTCCAAATGATGCACTTAACATAATTTTGGATATCCCGCCCCTGGACATCATAGGGCAGGAGATAGCTACAAATATAGCCCTGAGGCTTAGGGAATCCTTAACATGGAAAGACTCTGCAAATAGGCACTCAAAAATACTTCATCTTCATCCGGGGTCCCAGCCCATACGGATTATCAAACGCCGGTGGTACTACACGGTTAGCATACCTACTCGTCTGGAGTGGGAGCACCTCCCTTCCTTGAAAAACAGCTCCATAAATGTTTTTACTGACGGCTCAAAACTCGTAGGGAGGAATCTTCTCACCCGATCTGGGTCTGAGACTCTCCTTCCGCCTACCAGACCATTGTAGTATCTATCAGGCAGAGGTCTCCGCTGTCCATGTCGCCACGCACCACGTACTAGCAAACGCAATTGATAGTAGATCAATTTATCTTTATTCCAAGCAGCGCTTAAAGCACTAGAGTCTAATCTAGACAACTCCAACGTTATCACAGACTGCCGTAGATCTCTCAACAAGATGGCCCAGCATGTCTGTGCAAACCTCATATGGATACCGGAATATAGAGTGGAACTACATTGCAGATGAACTGGCTAGGAAGGGAACTACGCAAATATGCATCCATCCTGACAAGGAAGGCATTGACATGCCCCTAGTCACTTACCGCCTACTTACGCGCAGCCATACAAGGGCGTTAACCCAACGGCGATGGGACAACTCGAACCAGAACAACTCAGCTCCTAAGGTTAAGAAGATCACAAATCTCAATAGTACTAGGGGTTATAAGCAAAAGAGAGAGATTATATGCCATCACAACGGGCCTCCTTTGGCCTAAGTGGGAGGGTGTGAAAAATTCACCGCAGCCATTGCAACCTAACCTAAGGGCTTCCAATTTACTATTCCACCACTGTTACGCTACTGGTTTTTGTCATTGACTATTGGAACTAAGTTTTCAAAAGAACCCAATTTGCTTTTTATACTCTGTACATAAAATGTACAAGAGTATATTAGGTTTGCGGGAGCTGAAAATGTAACAGGCAGAAGGAGGCGTGGCAGACCCCACAAAGTATATATATTCTTGATCAGCATGACGAGACGAGTCGATCTAGCCCTGTCTGTCCGTCTGTCCGTATGAACACCTGGATCTCAGAGACTATAAGAGCTAGAGACACCAAATTTTGCACAATGATGCCTTATGTGTGTACGCTGTGCAAGTTTGTTTTATTTTTTTGATTTCCCCCCCCCCCACCCCACTTCCCCCTATGGGGGTTTTCCCGATTTTCAATTCGTATAATCACCTATATCTCGGAGACTATAAGACCTGGGGATACCAAATTTTAGTCCAATATGCCTTATGTGAATACGCAGAAAATGTATATTTTGGAATTTCCCTCCCTCCCCCTCTCCAATGCAAATCGTAACTCCCGTAATTCTTGGAATTTCGAACTAAAATTTTGGAAATACCCCCAGTTAGTTAATATGTGTCCGTATGCCAAGTTCCGCTATGATAGACCGATTTAACAAGAAGGTATAGCCATAAATATATTTGCTGCTGCAGCGCTGCTCAAGCGCTGCCCGCGGCTATTGTTGATGTTGCTGTTTGGTTGACTGCTAGCATGTTTACACAGACACAAATATACGAGAATATACATACATACACTCACATAGACGCAATTGCTATGTAAATGTGCGATTATACACCATTTACGTGAGTTCGAATACCGAGAAAGGTAAAATCGATCCAACAATTTTTTTTTTAATTCTCTTACTTTTTTAATTTCTATAATTATTGTAAACATATGTACAGAGTATTTCAAAGTCGGGCCACCCAACTTTAGCTTTTTTACTTGTTTTACTTTGAAGTGATTTCTTTGGGGTGTTTATTGTATTGTATTTTATTGTTTTCCATCGGCAAACTGCAAAGCTCTGGTTCTGAGAACAATTGTGCCCGACCAACCATCGATGACGATCACCAGAGATGAAGTACAAATTTCGATGGGAATAGAGATAGCTGACTCTGAGCTCTACCGGTCCACCGAAATTGATTTCTTGATTGGAGCCGAATTTTACCACCGTCTGATGCAGCCTCATCAGCTACCACTAGGAATTGGCCAACCCATATTACAAAGTACTGCACTCGGATGCACTCTGCGTTGGAGCCGTTACAAAGGGTCAATCATGGCAGGCTGTCACATTAGCAGAACATTCAGGGCAGTACTACAGGAAGCCTAAACGGACATCTACACCAACCATCCTAACGAATCTGTGAGCCACGCATCCTAAATAACGTGGACCGCTCTACCAGGAATCGACGATCGGTCGGCAGACCCGGCAAATCAAATCCACGTAGTTCGACATCAACCAACACTGAACCTGTAAAAGAAGACAACATAAGAGTCAGTCTGACCGCACCAACCAGTTTATCACCCATAAGATTGATCAACGTAATTCTGTTGGTAGCCTTTATACTACTAGCGTCAGCCGAGCATCCCAGCGTCAACGATACTCAGCTTCCAAATGCACCTGGAATTTATTGTCAAGGACAGACACCCATGGCCACAGCAGTGTCCCAATGGAAATTCGACTATGAGCTTATGTAAGGACACTCGCGCAAAGGCCACTCATATAAGTCGCCTCTCGTACTCCACCCACATGAAATGGATGCGCTCCGACACACGAAGGCACATATAAAATGAGGTAGGCTACGCAGATCCGAACAAGATATCGATGGAAACCCTTGATTCAAGACAGCACGCCCAACATTGCACAACAGAACGAAATTGACAGCAATGCATAGCTAGAAGCAATTCGAACGCAGGTCAATTAAATCAGCAACGGCAGAGCTCATAAACATGAAGACAACATCTATCACCCCCATTGACCCTACGTGCTTACTAAGAAGTTCACATTACTTCCCACCGGAGCACCCTGCATTTACGTAGCATGTACTGGAAGCATACCCGGCCTGTGTATCCATGGACAAACCAGAAACTAAAATGCAACACGGTTTAGTAAGCAGTCACAACGAATAACGCTAAGTACAGACCAAGTTACCATGTTAATGCAGCAAGCACAACTCACCATTCTGGAAAATGCACTACTTGAAGACATAAAGCCAGCTCCACTTAACAGCAGTCATCGCCACCATTGGTACCTACGTAACCCTAATCATCTCAATCGGCATTAATTTGTGGCTACGACGTCAGCCACTGAGCAATACCAATACCACCTCCAATATAGCCTACACCGCAACCGTCAAATCGGTAGCACGTGCCAGACCGAGAGAAGACAACCAACCCGCATCAGCTACCGGAATTAATATAAATAAGCAAAATAAGCAAAACACAATGACACCTATACATACAGACCATTTTACTTTCTCTAAACACTCACCATAAGAAAGGTCAGCAGGTACCCAGAAACAAATTACATTATGAAGCAGTATAGTAGAAGAGCAAGATTCAGATAATTTTCTTCTGGAATAGTTAATTCCACCAATACAAAACACCAACCGCCGGCTAAATGCTGACGCAACACTCCCAAAAGACATACATATAGCGATAGTATTTGCGACGTACGGATGCATACTAATCACTGCCGTACTATTGGTAGGTCAGCAACGCACTTGACCAGCAACAATATTGCCTTAACGGCACTACCAGTCGCCACAAATCGACACATGCAACTGTTCTCGAAATAATTTACAAACGCCAACACCACAAAAGCACTTCGCGCTTTCGAAATTTGATCTTGACTTCGCCTCAACGGCCGGTTATATGGACCAACGTTACCGCAATTTGGGGGGAGAATGTTGCGACGCGCCATAAACAGAGACGGCACTTCAGTGCACCTGCGTGTTACATGAATTGACCGCCCAGGGCACATGGAGGCGTATACTAAGCACAAAAAATGCGATTAATAGGCCAATTCACGCACCATACGTAATAAGTTCCTAAATTGAGAAAGGTCGCATAGATAATATTGGCACGATAGTCAGCACGCGCACACGAATTACAGGTGCGTTGACATTGGCCAGCAGTAATAATAAGCAAGAATATGACACATATTATTCTCCTATCCCAGGATAAGACCAACACTGAGATATAGGTCATAGTTTCGTGCTCTGCACATATAAGGTTATAAGGCAAATTGAGCTGACACCAGCATACTTAAGCTCACAATATATGTTTGCACATCATTATTGTGAAACCGCCAACACATAAAAACGGTAAATGTAAATAGTCATAAACTAGTTTTAAGCATGTATATATAACCCATAAATTGTAAGAATAAAGTCAGTATGCAAGTTATCAACGAAAGACCTGTTACTTTGGGTCCATACGAGAACCGGTGATCTCTTATCACGTCAACTAACACGTTGAACTACACGCTCCCAAGGATTGCCAGCCGGTATCCTAGGTCACTACGAACACTCACCATCCTGTTCAGGATTCTGGTGCAGCTCGCTATTAAGTATGAAACTAAACCAAACGTCCTGCGCCGTTACTCGCACCTACTGGGCCACAAGGGTCCACTGACCACGATGGTCCTGCCGGTTCGCACTATTATTACTTACAAGGTGCAATTCAAAAGTTCCAGGACTTTTATTAAAAAACGAAAACTATTTTTTTTTTTGGAAAAATTTATTGGTCGCCTTCAAAATAGTCTCCTTCCGCCTGAATACAACGTTTTGCACGTTCAAGAAGGTGATCGAACGACTTTTTTAGGTCATTTGTCGGTATAGCGTTGAGGATGGCCACGTACAGGTGTCGGGGATGCTCAATCAGACAGTGCTTCCGATGCCAACAGCCGCACATACAATGCTACACAAGGATAGCGGAATAACGGCGGCAGCAGCCAGGTGAAAGTAGTAGCCCACAATGGTCACCATTGGATCGTGCGAGCATTACTGGAGTGTCCCAATGGAAATTCGGTAGCTACTGTGAACTGCAACCCTTATGGCAAGACATGAAGTTTGCCAAGCAAGGCATTGAAATTTTACAGCGGTTATGTAAGGACACTTCGCACAAAGTCGCCTCTCGTACTCCACCCACATGAAATGGATGCCCTCCGGCACACAAAGGCACATATAAAATGAGGCAGGCAACGCAGATCCGAACAAGATATCGATGGAAACATTACCAGCGGGCTATTTGAAGAACGAGACTTAAGGTATACTGTACCCAACAACATTGCACAACAGAACGAAATTGACAGCAATGCATGGCTAGGCAAGGCGTTTGACTGGCAGCTCATAAACATAAAGACAACATCTATTACCCCCATTGACCCTACGTGCTTACTAAGAAGTTCACATTACTTCCTACCGGAGCACCCTACATGTACATCGCACGTACTGGAAGCATACCCGGTTGAGAATTCTGGTGCAGCTCGCTATTAAGTACGAAACTAGTACGAAACTAAACGTCCTGCGTCGTTACTCGCACCTACTGGACAACGAGGGTCCACTAAAGCAGCAGGGCCACAAGTGCCTTTAATTAAACGAACCACGAGTGTCCACAGGATGCAGGGCCACAATCACTGAGTACGCAACTCGCTTCTAACATGTCGAGAATTGACAATAAACAAGCTGTACAATCAATGGCTGTGCTTGAAAGTAGACGTGGTTTCTATCGCCCCGTTTACATCTTTAATTTGTAAAATTCAATGGAACATTTTATGCACTCAGTGAAGTTACAGTGAAAGCATAGTTGCGTTAAAACTGTTCGTGTCAAATTTAATTAAAGGAACTTATAATAATAATAAGAAGAATAATCGCACGAAAGTATTCTTCAAGCGCGCAAAACTATACAAACACAGAACAATACCAACACTGAAACACTGAGTCATACTCTCACAAATATTCTCGCATCAGCGTTCAACAAATCACTCAATAAAACACAATCCGAAAAACCCAATCTCGAACTACACTAAACAACATGGCACCGCAACCCAACAAACGTGCACGTGAAAACACCAGCACTGACCTTAAGGAGGGCCGCCAGTCAGAAGCTGTTTCATCGAAGATAGTGGCAATGATGAATTTGCGTTTTGAAGAGCAGGCCAGCCTCATCACCACTCATATGGGAGATGCTGAGCAGCGCATCCTCAACGTGCTGCTGAAGCGGTTCGATCGCTTGGCTGATGAACTGAAGCAGCTACATGAGCGTGTGCGCAACATTGAACGCGAGGTTGAAGAGCTGTCCTCGTTAATGAAGCGGATGGGTGTGCTAGAGACGAAGCCAGCTGCGCAGCTCAATGGTGCCCATGCCGCTTGCGACTTGCGTGTACAGGTGGGTGACCTGAAATCCATATTAGAACATCAGCTTGCTAAGCATGAAAACGCAGATATAGCAAATAACTTGAGTTTCCACGGTATCTCGTATGTAGAAAATGAAAATCTTAAGGCGATTTTCAACTCTCTCTGCATCGCCTTAGGAGTAACTCCGGCATCCAAGTTGAAAGAAATTTATCTGGTCAAGCAAAGCAGGACCAATCATTCCATTGTTGATCCGGTGATAATAATTAAACTCGAACATGTGCGCGATAAAACTTCATTTTTGCGGGCAATTGGCACACACCGGCGAGAAACTAAACAACTAAATTTGCTGCTCCTAGGTTTTGACTCGCCAACCCCAATTTACATAAATGAGCAACTAAGCAAACGAAATTATGATATTTTTAAAGAGGCAATGAAATTAAAGAGACAGAAGTTGCTCTTATCAGTATTTACTCGCCGTGCATTAGTGCATGTTAAAACACCTACTAGCGATACAGCTGTTCGCGTTGAGAGCATGCAAGCGCTCTTGGCACTGCAGAATAACTGCATAAAAGCTTTAACTTCCCTTGCCGAGCCATCGGCTGAGACGGACGGCGCTGGAGCTTTAGGGGAACACTTTAGTAATAGTAACTTTCGCACTTAAGAAACTTCTGTTATGCATGCTGTTATGCTGTCATGCTTGTTTTAAAAAATTATATATTTTCTTTTTATACTTCGAGTGCGTTTCTGAAACGACTTCAAGTATTTAAATATGCAAATTAGTAAAAGTAGCTTAAATGCGAGCAGCCATACAATGCTAAATGTTCTTTGCAACCAAAAGCCAGGCTCACATATTTGTCACATCAATGCGCAAAGCCTAACGAACAAGATAGAATAATTTAGGTATATGTTTGTAAATTCCAAGGTTGATGTTATATGTGTGTCTGAAACTTGCTTTATGTCTGACATGTGTAGTTCGTTGATTAATTGTGATGGATTTAATGTTTTCCGTGCAGATCGTGTAGGCCATGCGGGTGGAGTTGCAATATATGTAAGAAAGAAAATTAAAGCCGGAATTATATGCAAACAACCTGAGGGGTGTTCAATAAAATACCTTTTTATCTCACTATCTCATCTAAAAAACTGCCGGAACATTTTAATTGGCTGCATATATCGGCCTCATCGCAACACAAACTACACTGATCCGATCAGTATATTTTCTGACATTTCAATTAACTATGAAGACGTAACTCTGACGGGTGATTTCAATTCCACTGCTCTGTGTGACGCTCGTCTAAGCGATGACATGGAGGCATTAGGCATGAAAATTGTTAATGCAACACAACCAACACATTTCTCACAAACCTCTAACACATTACTTGACCTTTTTTTTTATTAACAATTTAAAGAAAATGCTGCTATATGACCAACTTTCTGTACCTGTGTTCTCCAAACATAACCTTATCTTCTTGACACTTGTATTGATAAAACTGACCATAAAATAGAATATAGAGATTTTAAGAATATTGACATTGCACAGCTAAATGACGAATTTTCTTTACTTGATTGGGACGTTGTCTACTGGTTAGCCTCGGTCGATTCTCAACTGCAACAATTCGAACACAAAATAAGCTATCTCTACGAAAAATTTGTACCACTACGAACGAAAAAAGTTTAATGGCACAATTAGACTTGCCATTAAAAAACGCAATGATGCATATGGAAAGTGGAAAAGATATAAAACTGAATATCACTATTCCAAGTTCAAATACCTCAGAAAGCATGCATCTTGCTTGATGAAATGCTGCCAAACGAGCATATCATACTTCACAATTTTGCAATGCGATTTCAAGCAACGTGGAATAAACTTCGAAGAATGGGTATTGGTAAAACGAAATCACTTCTTCCCTCCGATGTTGACGTGAATGAATTAAATTATAAATTTGTACAAATTGAAGTACCTGTCATTACGTATAATACGTATATAAATGCTGTACCTAATGTAACCTATGATAGTAGTTTTAGTTTTCGTTGTGTCAGTCAATGTGATGTCCTAGAATCTGTTCTTAAAGTTAAGTCGAACGCGGTCGGATTTGATGACCTACACCCAAAATTTATCAAAATGATTTTACCTAAAGTCCTAGCGCATATTACACGCATTTTCAACACATAAATTATGACTTCCTGCTTTCCTGATAAGCGGAAAATGTCAAAAATCTGTCCTATTCCTAAGACTAAAAATGAATACTGTCCTATGCTATTCTTCCTTATCTCTCAAAAGTTTACAAGAACCTAATAGCAAACCAAAACAGTGACTTTCTAAACAAAAACCTTCTCTTATGTGATGACCAATCTTGTTTCAGAAAGCACCGAAGTACCACAGCTGTCCTAAATGTGGTTGAGGATATTCGCAGTCAAATGGATACTGGCTGTGTTACTTTTTTAAGCTTACTCGACTTCAGCAAGGCATTTGATTGTGTTAATCATGAAATAATGTGCACTAAACTTAATAGAATGTATTACTTCTCAAAAACTTTAATGCATTCTTTTTTGACCAATAGGCGTCAAGCTTTTGTAATATCGTCTGATCATTCTTCGTTGTTACCTGTTAGTCGTGGTGTTCCTCAGGGATCCGTTCTTGGCCCATTATTGTTCACCCTGTACGTGAATGACCTCCCTTGTCATGTCTAACAGTAAAGTCCACCTGGCGATGTGCAAATGTATGTTAGTCGTCCTGTTACTAAATTAAATGAGTGTATAAGTGTTAGTAATGGTGAACTTGGGAAAATCTCTGACTGGGCTCAAAACAATGGGTTAAAACTCAATCCCTCTAAATCTAAATACCTAGTAATCTATAAAAACCAATTAAACACTTCATACTTCAACCCCCTTGTGATTGGAGACACTTCGATTGAATATGTCGATCAAGCTAACAACTTAGGCTTCTGCTTCAACAGGAGCTTGACGTGGTACAATCACATAAATAAAGCTGTTGGAAAAGATTATGGTGTGTTAAGACTTCTGAACTTGACTCAGCAATTCCTACCAGTAAATCTGCGAATGATGATAGCGAAAACATTCATACTTCAAATACTATCCTATGGTGTTGAGGTATATGCAAATTGTGACGCAATTTCATTCCGAAAACTAAAAGTCGCTTACAATAGTGTCGCTCGTTATGTTTTCGGTCTAAGACGCTCTGATCATGTCACCAGCTATGCATACCAACTTTTTGACTTAAGTTTCATGTCTTGGATAAACTTTCTGGTTTTATTATGTTTGCAAAAATTGATAAATACTAAGGAACCAGCATACCTGTATCAAAGAATTACATTTTCCACATCTCTAAGAACCCATAACTTAGTATGTCAGCACAGGCTTTTATTATCCGACAGACAATTTTTAATATACTTGTACATATGCTGTTCGCATTTGGAATGGACTACCAACACACATAAAAAACATCAGAAACGCTACTCAATTTCGATGTAAAAAATATCTACAAAATTAGCATTAATAAACTGTCACGATAACAAGCATGACATATACAATCATTCTACAATGTAATTTAGTATTAAGAAAAATAGAAATTTTATTAAACTTAGATATGCATTATTTATTATTAGAATTTTAATTCGCTGTCTCAAATTTCAATATAAACTCATTAAAACTAATCTAGTACATATGTAAAACTCTTTATGTGACTAGTGTTTTAACATATAAGTAACTACACTTGTTGCACTAGGAAGTAATCAACAATAAATAGATCACAGCAAGAAGGAACTACAAACTACCTCACCCGCGGTTAACTTATTTAACTATCAATTGAATGCGTTTGAGCTCCTGGTACAGGAATGGTTGGTATGACATAGACTGGGAAAAGCCAGAGCACCAAGGTTTCAATTCCGCACGCTTCTTCGGTATTTGCCAAATTTGAGTTCGAAAGTCCAACAATTACGAGTTACGAAAAAATAAAACAAACTTTGGTGTCTCTAGGCCTTATAGTATCTAAGATTCAGGTGTTCATACGGACGGACAGACAGGCCTAGATTGACTAGACTTGTCATGCTGTTCAAGAATATATATACTTTGAGGGGTCTGCCACGCCTCCTGCTGCCTGTTACATACTCTTGTACCTTTTAGGTACAGATTATAAAGACCATTTGAATTTGAAAGGTGGAACAAGAAAGGAATGCTAAAGTCGAGCAGGCTCAACTCTTAAATACCCTGTACCATCCCACAAAAAAATAAATTAATTTAATTTAATTAATTAACAAAATTAAATATAAAATATTCCATACATGCACATTTACATCAGAATCGTGTCTATGCGTGTTTGTGTACTTGTACATATGTATGTATGTGTGCATTGGGCATGGTTATATAGCTATAACTTTCTTTCTGATCAACCTATCATAATGCAACTTGGTATACGGATATATAATTACTAACTGGATGTTAACCAAATTTTAGTTTAAAATTCCAAGAATTACGGGAGTTATAGAAAATCTTGAATAGGGGGGAGTGGGGGGCGCATCGGGAAAAATGAACAAACTCGTCCTTTCTCGGGCTCAGGAGAATCTGTATACCAAGTTTGGTTATTCTAGCTCTTATACTTTCTGAGATCCTTGCGTTCATACAAACGGACGGACGGACGGACATGGCTATATCGACTCGTCTTCTCATCCTGATCAAGAATATATACACTTTGTGGGGTCTGCCACGCCTCCTTCTGCCTGTTACATACATTCGCACAAAACTAGTATACCCTTTCACCCTTTGGGTACAGGGTATAAAAATACAGATTTGTCAACCAAACAATGGAGCTCGTTTTCCCCTCTTTGGCACATAGCTATACGAATATTGGCTCATCATGATTTAAAGCACCGCAACATTTAAGAGTACCGCAACAACATCTACAACAAAAATCACCAGTAGAGTTAGCTACAACTACGTGTATTTTGTATCAATCTGCTTGGGCGACTGGCTGGCGACAACTGTATTTTGTAGTTTGCTTTTATAAGCACCAAAACATTAGCGGAAAGAGCACTTGGAGCCAAGAGCCACTACTTGCTCATCGCTGATTTAGAGTATCTATACTTTGTTGGGTCTGTTACGCCTCATTCAAGGTATTATAAACATTGCCATTAAATTAGTATTCCGTTTTACCCTTTGGGTACAGAGTAAACAAATGTTCCATATTTCGATATATACTTCTTAAAAATTGTGTATTTGAATACAAAGAAATATAATATTGGTCTTTAACATACAATTTTTAGTCCAATTCAATTCTACTCTCTAAAAAGAGGCTACCAGTGTGTATCTTAGATTCCTTCATTTTAGAATGTGAGTTCAACAAATCGTTCATCGTAATAGCAATTAAAGTTCTGTTAACATTTGAACTGTCAATTATTTTGTTACCTCTGTCGTTAGCTCGCATGAATTGTCTCATTCTATACACCGACGCGTTGCGGCACATCTCACGTAGATCTGACCCAGAGAATCCGTTTGTTAGCTTTGCCAATCGATTATAATCAACATTGACATCAACTTCTTCTGTCGCCAATATTAACTTAAGTATTTCATTTCTTTGTATTTCAGTGGGTAGTCCAATGAGAAATTGTGCAGGCATGCGTCGCAAAATAGCCTTATCTAAGTCCTGAGGGCGGTTTGTAGCACCCATTACTATCACTGACGAGTTTGAATTGGTTATCAATCCGTCCCACAACATCATAAACTGTGTTTTCATCATCGCTGTCGCCTCGTGGTCATTTGAATTGCGGGCCCGCAAAAATGAATCGATTTCATCAATAAAAATTATACATGGCCTTATTTTTGTGGCCAATGAAAAAACTGCCGATGCTAGCTTCTGCGATTCGCCGTACCATTTATCAGTAAGAATAGCGACGTCCAGATTAATAAATCTCATTCCGGCTTCTTTGGCGGTGGCTTTGGCAATTAATGTTTTACCACAACCGGGCGGTCCATGAAGTAGAACACCCCGAGGAGCCTGCCAAAGCTTAGATCCTTTAAATATATCTCTGTGTCGAACAGGAAGAACCACTGATTCACGTAGCTCCTGAATAACGGAATCGAGCCCAGCTATATCATTCCAACTAACAGTTATGTCGCTAGGTACAACGAGGTGGGAAGCAATCATTAACTCATATTCATTAAATTGTTGCGGGTACACTTTAAAACCATCTTCCCTGTTAAGTCTAATTTAAAAATATAAGGTGTTGTATTATTATAGTACTTTATTTCTGTAAATAAAAATTCACCTTCTTAATTGCTCCTCCGCTAATAGTTTGGCCTTTTTTTTAGTTTTGTTTGTGGGGTCCAGTTGGTTCATCAAAAATTTTGCAGAATAATAAGTTATTACGGTGGCTATTGAAATGCGTAACAACATTTGAATCATTTGTCCTCGGGAAATATCAGAGTTACCAAAATTAAATTTATCCATAGCTCCGAATAAGTATAACTTCATCAGATTAGAGGGAGAGAACTATCGATGCCACTGACGATACTATTGCTATCAGTTTTATTAATTCACCATCGATTTCTAAGGTTAGTACAGACGAATTGTGGAACTTAACAAACACAAAATTTCTATCGAAGCAGTAAAGGTAGCCCCAGAACGAAATTTGTATAATTCACTGTAATCACACAAACACTTGTAGACACGATCAAACTCTTTCAATCAATAACTCAAAAAGAAATAAATAAAAAATAATAATTCACGCAACATGCTCGCGTGTGGATGGCCAGGCTAATCCTTCTAATGGTAATATCGCTGTTATCAATATCGCATATAGAATATTTCTTATCCGTATACACTAGTGATATTAGGATATTACGAAACTTAAGACGAAACACTGTTCATAGCACATGCAAAGATGTAGAAAGTTATAGCCATAAATATATTTGCTGCACAAACGCTGTCAGCAGCTGTTGTTGATGTTGGTGCTTTGGTTGACTGCAAAAATGCTCACACAGACATGAATAGACATGCATACACCCGCATTATACAACTTCTACGTAAACTCAAATTTTTTCAAACATTTTTTTTAATTTTCGTAATTTTATTTAAATATTCTAAATAAATGTACAGAGCATTTCAAAATCGGGACTCTCGACATTTTGTTTGGATTTGTCATCCAATTTATAAAGCTAATGGTTGTTATTGTAGTTAATAAGGTAGGTTTCAAAACAAGCAATATTTTCACAAATTCAAAGAATATAACGAAAACCAAAGAAAGAAAGAAAGGTCTACATGTATCGATGTTACATTAATGTTTCGTCCAGTACCTGATCTTTTATTGGTTGAACGTACAAGTGAAATAAAATAAATACGCATCGAATTCGTATCTCACTATGAACACCTGTCAGCTTGCTCGCAACCACTAACCACACAACATATGTTGTTTGGTTGCAAAGCAAGAAATTCGTCTTCAGCTTCGTCTCAGCGCTTAATAAGTACGCTTACACCGAAAGGAACATCTGAAAATAAAATCGTCTTGACAATCATCGCTGCAATATGTATCGCAACATAAATAATCGATATATCGATTTCACTTTTGAATATAACACAAGGGAAAAAGGTTCCGTCAAATGGCGCAACTCATAAATACCCAGTAGCTGCTTCTGAGCATATTTCATTCGCACATTTCGACATAATTTATAAGATTTTAATTAAAAACAATTAGAGAAGCTAAAGTCGGTTATCCCGACTTTGAAATACTCTGTACATATGTGTAGAAAAATTATGCGTGTGTGTGTGTGTTTGTGTGTGTCTGTGTATGTCTCCTGTGCCTGAGCAAAGCAGTAACAACAACAACATCTTCGGGCACTATTTGGGCTTATGTACATATATGGCTATAACTTCCTGTTAAATCGGCCTATCATGATGAAACTTGACATTTAGACTTATAATAACTAAATGGAGGTATTTGCCAAGTTTGAAATTCCAAGAGTTACGGGAGTTACGATTTGCAGTGGAGAGGGGGGGAGGGAAATTCCAAAATATACATTTTCTGTGTATTCACATAAGGCATCTTGGACTAAAATTTGGTGTCCCCAGGTTTTATAGTCTCTGAGATATAGGCGATTATACGAATGGAAAATCGGGAAAACGCCCATAGGGGGGAAGTGGAGGGGGAAAATCAAAAAAATTAAAACAAACTTGCACAGCGTACACATATAACGCATCTTTGTGCAAAATTTGGTGTCTCTAGCTCTTATAGTCTCTGAGATCCAGCTGTTCATACGGACGGACAGACAGACAGACAGGGCTAGATCGACTCGTCTCGTCATGCTGATCAAGAATATATATACTTTGTGGGGTCTGCCACGCCTTCTTCTGCATGTTACATTTTCAGCTCCCGCTAACCTAATATACTCTTGTACATTTTATGTACAGAGTATAAATATGTTTTATATAAATACCTTTAATATTTACAAAATTAATTTATATATTATATATTATTATGCAATCATAATATTAAAATTTTGTACGAATATTAATTTGGAGAGTCGCTCTAGATATATGCGGTTACACCGTTCATTAAATGTATCCTGCCGCTGAAATAAATCTTTCAGCTAGCCCAGAAGGCCCAAGTGCTACCAGATAAATACTTTCGGCAACGTGATACACATTAGGAATTGAATTGAATTGAATAAGTTTGCTGCAGAAGCGTGCTAATGGCCGACATTGGCACCTTTCGAAAAATGCTACAAAATTAGTCTGTAAAGATAATGGAATGCAAAAGTCGACTCTTAAAAACCCTGAAAAAAATTTTTTTACTTAATTAAAAAAGTCATATTAATTAAATTATTTAATTAAATTAAATACTAATTATTCAATACATATATACAAAAGTGCAGACATGTTCATTTACAATTTCAACATCATACATTTACATCACAATCGTGTCTTTGCGTGTTTATTATATTCTGTACATAAAATGTACAACAGTATATTAGGTAAGCGAGAGCTGAAAATGTAACAGGCAGAAGGTGGCATGGCAGACCCCACAAAGTATATTCTTGATCAACATGACTAGACGAGTCGATCTAGCCCTGTCTGTCTGTCCGTCTGTCAGCCTGTCTAGCTTACTAATTACCAAAGTTGGTATCCGGGTTCCCCTAAGCCCTAGGCAAATCAAGTTTGTTAATTTTTTCCGATGAACTCCCCCGATAGTAGTGATTTTCCATAACTCCCGTAATTCTTAGAATTTCGAACTCAACTTATGCAAATACCCCGAGTTAGTGATTATATGTCCATATGCTAAGTTTCATTATGATGGACCGATTTAGCACGAAGTTATACCGATAAATATAATTGCAGCTGTTGTTGATGCTGGTGCTTTGGTTGACTGCAAACATTCTCACACAGACACGAATAGACGCGCATAGACATACACTCACATAGGGGAAATTGCTATATAAATGTGCAATTATACACTCTTTACCGGAGTTCAAATACCAAGAAAGGTGAAATCGATCAACATTTTTTTTTTTTTAATTTTCTTAATTTGTTTAATTTCTATAATTATTCTAAGCATATGTGCAGAGTATTTTAAAGTCGGGACACCCGGCTTTAGCTTCTCCACTTGTTTGGCTATAGAAAACAAATAGATCCTTTGAAAATAATTAAACTAGTTACTAATATACTTTATGTTATTCTAAAGAACTATACAAATTGACTGTAGGTTTTATTGGTATGGGAATAAATATGTAGTAAAGTCCCGTTAAATTAGTTGCAGCGCCATGGATCTTTAAAAATAGTCTCAGGTACCACTGTGCAATGGTAGGCAAAACAGCTGGGTCAAGCCAGACGGCTTACACGAGCTGCGGCAGAATTGCTCGTAGGTCCAAATGAGCCGTGCTCTCATTTTACGAACCCTGGTAATATTCATAACATACGGTTCAGTCAAATTTACTAAAATTAAATGATGAAACAAAAATATCGCGCATATCCATTTATGCATTTCAGGCTACAAGGTTAAATTTAAAATTTATAATTAAAATTTCCAATCACTTTACGGCAAGCTGCCAAGGAAAAGTGCTTGTGATAGCGGTATGCACTTGGCAACAATAGGCAAAAAAACACAGGCCATTTTGAAAACGCTTTAATATGAATTTTTTAAAGGTTTGCATCTGCTAATGGTGAAGGGAGATAATCCGACTCTTCGTCCCTTCCATTGATGCTTGGAATTTATTGTTGCTGTAGCGCAGCCAACATTTTCCAAAAAGGTGTTAGATTATCACCATCAACGTCTTCATAATTTGCCTAAGTTACACCGAGCAGACACGCAATCATTTTTTTGTGAATATTTGCCAAAATTTGGGTTGTTTTGGATGATTCTGTAAGAAACCAACAAAAAACATCAATTGGCATAATTGCGCACTTAAGCGCAATCAAAAAAGTTTGATATATATATATCGTAATAAAAATCGATGCGTTCGATGTATATCGCATTTAATATAATAGGATTTTACATGTTAATATCAATATTTTATCGATATTGCCATATCGATGCCTATCCTTACTGCAGTTGTAATTTTCACAAAATTGATTAAGAATAGAAATGTTTGGCAACACTTTATCTGACTATAAAATAATATCTGTACTGGGAAAACAAAATGGAAAATTCTGTACTGTATACATGGGAAAGTGTGGTTCTCCAAATTATTCCATTGCTATCAAGAAGTTATGCCTAGAAAAAACGGAAGACAAAGAGTTACAAAATATAAGTGACGAAATCATTTTAACTCGTCAATTTAGACACCCTAACATAAATTCAATTCTTCATAGTTTTGTATGCAATAGCGATGTTTATATTATAACTCCGTTTATGTGGTTTCGAAGCTGTGAAGACCTGCTGGAAAACTTATTTCCTACTGGTAATTTATAATTATACATAGTTCTTTGTAGTAAGTACATTCATACATACATACACTGGTCGGCACAATTATTTTGACAAGAAAATCATACATTTTTGTCAATAATTGGTTTAAGATAGCAAAGGAAACTTTTTATAGCCTATACCCAAACGGTAAAAGGCCATACTAGTTTTGTGCGAATGTATGTAATACACAGAAGGAGGCGTGCCAGACCGCGAAAAGTATATACAAATGTATGTTTGTATGTGTATCAGCGATGGGCACGTAGTGGCTCTGGGCTCCCAGGGCTTTTTCCGTTATGTATTAGTAGGAGGTGCCAGCCAGACGCACAAACAAAAGATCGATCTCGAGCGAACTTGCAAAAACAAAATATATGTAGTTGTCGCAGACGCACAAGCAGATTAATGCAAAAACAATATACAGTGAGCAGAAGAAGTACATTTTGGTTTTTAAAAAATATTCGATTAAATTAGTAAATTTTCGAACAAAAAGGAACCCAACGTCTTCACATTATGATTGGGTTTATATTTATTAACACAACAACACTTTTCCCTTACAAGGAAATATGATTTAAAATAAAAAAGAACTCAAAAATGCACGCCAAAAAAGTTTACGTACAGCAGCCAAATTTTAGTTAAATTTGTATGTTTTATCTACATTAGTAATTAGTTAAACGTTTTTTCGCAGCAATTACACTTTGTAAGCGTAGAGGCATACTTTTCATTGAAACTTGGGTGTCTTCCCCATTTTTTCCCCGACTTGTTCGATAATATTGTCTTTAGCGAATCCTTCGAAGTAATATTATCCTTGCGATTCCCTTTGTGCAACAAAATCCAACTGTGGTCGATAGGACTTACATATGTCTGGATGTTGTGTGGGTGCACGCAGCTGTTTAAAATTATAAAGAAGCCATTCCTTAACGAGATACGTGCTGTGTTACGGATAATTGTCTTGTTGAATCAAAAAAACTCATTCGCATATCTTTTAGCAAATTGTAACCTCTTCTCTCTGTTGACTTTATAAAGTATTTTTTGCGGGGTTCGTGCGTTATACCCATGGTTCTAAACAAATTTCGAATTGTTTGAAGGCTTATTACTTGGGGTCCGCTTTTACTCCAGTCAATATTTGGCGTTCAACTCTTGCGGTCAGTATTTTTGGACGGCCAACAGAAATGATATTACAAACCACAAAATTACAAGCATACTAAAAAGCATATCGGAGATCACCATTATTTTAGCAGGCATAACGACGGAAGGACATTAGAAGAATGTACGTATACTTTTTCAGTGTGAATTTCAGCCATTTCTGCCTTTTTGCGTGGCTACTGCGTTCAATATACATAGATGTTTCGTAGAATTGGGGTAGACTAAAATAAAAACGTCCCCTTAAATACAGTTGTTGACAATTAATTAACAACGATGGTGCCGGTTGCGGATTTCATAATTTTTCTCCATTTTTTTTTTAAGTGATCCATAAAATGTACACATAATCTATATGTGAGACCTATGAACTGAACACAGTTGAGTTCAAATTTCTAACTTAAATATTTTTTGTTGAGTATTTTGGTGACCTTCCTCATAGTTATTTTTATTGTTTGGCCGGCTCGAGGTCAGAGTAAGAAAAACCAATTTATTTAATTTTCTTTTCTTTTTCCGATATATTTCGGTTACGCCACGGTAACCGTCTTCAGGGCAACTACAAAACATATAACATAATTAATATATTAAAACTATAACACAAAAATTTTTATATAATTACTTATTTAAGCAAGTCTGCTCTGTTTGACTTGGAGTTACTAACTAACAGGTGTCTGTAAATATGCGCGCAATTTTCGGTGTCTGCTTTGTAGTTAATTCTGTATTTGTTAGGTGTGTTGATAATGTGTAGCGTTTCGAGAGTGAATCGCTTACTGTAGTGTCGTTCTTGTTGAAGTACTTTCGTTTCTTCAAAGTTGGGGGTGTGTCCAGTCTCTATGCAGTGGGTTGTTAGAGCAGTTTTTTGTGTCAATGTTTGATGCCTTAGTTTGTAGTCTGACTTGTGTTGTGATATCCGTGTTTTTAGTTTCGACTTAGTGGTTCCAATGTAAAATCTCCTACATGGGTTGTCGCTGTCTCCGTCACATGGAATTTTATAGACTACGTTATTCAGGTCCATTTCTGCAATTTTTGCCTTAGTCCTATTAAAAATGTTCCTAAGTGTATTCTCCGGTCTGTGCGCAATTTGTATATCCTCTTTTTGATAGCAGTCTGACTGGGTGAAGCGTTCTGAGAACCCAGATACGTATGTCAGAGATTTGTAGATTTTTGGTGCTCTTGGTTCTTTTTTCTTTGGGTTCTTATGGTTCTTGATTAGGGAATACGTCAATTTGATAGGGAAGTCGTTTTGTGTCAGTATCCGTTTAATTTCTTCCTCTATTTGTTTATGGTAAAATTTGTCACTTGTCTCGAACATCCGTCTTATACAGTTCTTGGCTGTATTTATTATCATATTTTTCGGATGTTTCGAGTGATAGTTAATCAGCCTACCCGATGCCGTCGGTTTCTGGTACCATTTTGTTTTTAGCGTATTCCCACATCTATTTATAGTCAAATCCAAATAATTAAGTTTCTCGTCATTTTCTGTCTCTAATGTAAATTGGATGTCTTTGTGGTATATGTTGAGGGCGTCTAATGTCTTTTGCACCTGTTCCTTGTCAATAATTGCGAACAAGTCGTCAACATATTTGGTCAGGAGTCTTGGTCTATGGATCAATTTCGATGTTGTGTTTTCCAGAAGCTCCTCCATGACTATGTCCGCTATTACAGGGGACGCCGGGGATCCCATCGGTAGTCCCTTAAGTTGTATATATATTCTGTCCGTATACTTAAAATACCTTGTTTCACGGATGCAGAAATGTACGATGTCCATAAACATTCTCTTTGGGATTTTAGTGAAGCTTTCTATCCTGGTCCAGTTTTTACTGATGACATCCATCGCTAAGTCGATTGGGATGCTCGGGAACAGAGACACCACGTCGAACGAAACTAAAATCTCATCGTCTACTATATAAGTGTTGTTGACCTTGTCTTTAAACTCTGAGGAATTTTTAACGTTATATGGTGAGGTATTGGTCAGGTTCTTTAATATCCCAGCGATGTATCTACTAAGTTCGTGACAAGGGGAACCGACTGACGAACAAATCGGTCTCAGGGGTGTTCCTTTTTTGTGTATTTTCGGTAGTCCATAGATCCTGGGTGGTAGTGCAGTGCTTGTAACTAATTTATTCCTTTCAGTCTTTGTGATTATGTTCAATTGGAGTAGTTTGTCAACGAAGTTGTTGTTTTTATTCTGTAGCCTAAGCGTGGGGTCTTGTCTGAGTGTTCTGTATGTGTTTGCGTCTCCTAGTATATCCGTCATTTTGATATTATATTCCTCCTTGTCCATGGCTACCGTCTTATTTCCTTTGTCCGAAGTTAATATTAAAATGTTGTCATTAGTTTTCAGAAATTTTTTGGTTTGTTCCACTGTGTCTAATATTGCGCGATCTCTTGTGTTAGTTCGGTTGTTTGTCATCATGTTCTTAATTAGTAAAGAGAGTTTTATGCGAGCTGTTTCTTGGTTCTCTTTGTTTTTTATTGTTTGTACCAACTCCTCTCCGTCCGCTATGCATTTAAAGAGCGGAAAGCTTTTTCGGTCAGTTGGTAAAGCGTACTTTGGACCCATAGCAAGTAATGCTGTGATGTTTGGTGGGAATGTTGTGTGTGATTGGTTTGCAAACCACTCTGCCTGTTTTTTGTTGTTGTCTGTGTGCCGTTCGTTACGATCGTTTCTTAGGTTCTCCAGTTTTCGTAGTTGTCGTTCTTTGAGAGTTGTTGTCAGTTTGTTCATTATGCTCTCTTCACTCTCAAAAAATGCTTTTGTATCGTCCGCTCTCATTATTTCCTCTATGGTTGTTTTTGTTTTTTGTAATTGTTTCCTCTTCTCGTCAATAATATTATGTTTATGTGCGATCAATATACTAAGAATTTTCATGTGAAATATATGGCTATGCTTTTCTAATCTTTGGCTTATGTTTGTGGGAATGAGTGAGTTTGAATTATTTTTAAATATATTGGTGCAGTTTGTGGTATTGTTTATGAAGTTGGGGACAAGTTTGTACTTTCGGCATTGTAATAAAAATTTTATACTAGACTGTAATTTAACTAATTTTTTGGATATTTGCTGATATTTGTTAATTACGTGTTTGGAGTTTTTGTAGTTGTTCTTTATTTTTGCATATTCCATTTTACTGGTTGCTGCATACGGCGTGCCTTCCGTTTGAATATTGTTGAGTATTTTGGTGACCTTCCTCATAGTTATTTTTATTGTTTGGCCGGCTCGAGGTCAGAGTAAGAAAAACCAATTTATTTAATTTTCTTTTCTTTTTCCGATATATTTCGGTTACGCCACGGTAACCGTCTTCAGGGCAACTACAAAACATATAACATAATTAATATATTAAAACTATAACACAAAAATTTTTATATAATTACTTATTTAAGCAAGTCTGCTCTGTTTGACTTGGAGTTACTAACTAACAGGTGTCTGTAAATATGCGCGCAATTTTCGGTGTCTGCTTTGTAGTTAATTCTGTATTTGTTAGGTGTGTTGATAATGTGTAGCGTTTCGAGAGTGAATCGCTTACTGTAGTGTCGTTCTTGTTGAAGTACTTTCGTTTCTTCAAAGTTGGGGGTGTGTCCAGTCTCTATGCAGTGGGTTGTTAGAGCAGTTTTTTGTGTCAATGTTTGATGCCTTAGTTTGTAGTCTGACTTGTGTTGTGATATCCGTGTTTTTAGTTTCGACTTAGTGGTTCCAATGTAAAATCTCCTACATGGGTTGTCGCTGTCTCCGTCACATGGAATTTTATAGACTACGTTATTCAGGTCCATTTCTGCAATTTTTGCCTTAGTCCTATTAAAAATGTTCCTAAGTGTATTCTCCGGTCTGTGCGCAATTTGTATATCCTCTTTTTGATAGCAGTCTGACTGGGTGAAGCGTTCTGAGAACCCAGATACGTATGTCAGAGATTTGTAGATTTTTGGTGCTCTTGGTTCTTTTTTCTTTGGGTTCTTATGGTTCTTGATTAGGGAATACGTCAATTTGATAGGGAAGTCGTTTTGTGTCAGTATCCGTTTAATTTCTTCCTCTATTTGTTTATGGTAAAATTTGTCACTTGTCTCGAACATCCGTCTTATACAGTTCTTGGCTGTATTTATTATCATATTTTTCGGATGTTTCGAGTGATAGTTAATCAGCCTACCCGATGCCGTCGGTTTCTGGTACCATTTTGTTTTTAGCGTATTCCCACATCTATTTATAGTCAAATCCAAATAATTAAGTTTCTCGTCATTTTCTGTCTCTAATGTAAATTGGATGTCTTTGTGGTATATGTTGAGGGCGTCTAATGTCTTTTGCACCTGTTCCTTGTCAATAATTGCGAACAAGTCGTCAACATATTTGGTCAGGAGTCTTGGTCTATGGATCAATTTCGATGTTGTGTTTTCCAGAAGCTCCTCCATGACTATGTCCGCTATTACAGGGGACGCCGGGGATCCCATCGGTAGTCCCTTAAGTTGTATATATCAAGAACCATAAGAACCCAAAGAAAAAAGAACCAAGAGCACCAAAAATCTACAAATCTCTGACATACGTATCTGGGTTCTCAGAACGCTTCACCCAGTCAGACTGCTATCAAAAAGAGGATATACAAATTGCGCACAGACCGGAGAATACACTTAGGAACATTTTTAATAGGACTAAGGCAAAAATTGCAGAAATGGACCTGAATAACGTAGTCTATAAAATTCCATGTGACGGAGACAGCGACAACCCATGTAGGAGATTTTACATTGGAACCACTAAGTCGAAACTAAAAACACGGATATCACAACACAAGTCAGACTACAAACTAAGGCATCAAACATTGACACAAAAAACTGCTCTAACAACCCACTGCATAGAGACTGGACACACCCCCAACTTTGAAGAAACGAAAGTACTTCAACAAGAACGACACTACAGTAAGCGATTCACTCTCGAAACGCTACACATTATCAACACACCTAACAAATACAGAATTAACTACAAAGCAGACACCGAAAATTGCGCGCATATTTACAGACACCTGTTAGTTAGTAACTCCAAGTCAAACAGAGCAGACTTGCTTAAATAAGTAATTATATAAAAATTTTTGTGTTATAGTTTTAATATATTAATTATGTTATATGTTTTGTAGTTGCCCTGAAGACGGTTACCGTGGCGTAACCGAAATATATCGGAAAAAGAAAAGAAAATTAAATAAATTGGTTTTTCTTACTCTGACCTCGAGCCGGCCAAACAATAAAAATTAAATATTTTTTGTGAGCTATTTCCTGCCCATAGCCTAGGTTTGACCGAGCCAACTAATTAACAACGTTTACTTGATTAGTACAAAAAAATATGAAAACTTAAGGAAAAATTCAATAAAATTATAGTTTTAGATTTTACAAAATTAATACTTGATGGGAAAGTCTTTGTGCTTTAATACAGCTGTATATCGGAATTGCATGGACATTATAAAGCGCCGGCAAAGGGTACAAAGGTATATTAGTTTTGTGCGAGTGTACATGGAACACACAGAAGGAGGCGTGGTAGACCCCACAAAGTATATATATTCTTGATCAGCATGACAAGCCGAGTCGATATAGCCATGTCCATCTGTCTGTATGAACGCAAGGATCTCAGAAAGTATAAGAGCTAGAATAACCAAACTTGGTATACAGATTCTCCTGAGCCCGAGAAAGGACGAGTTTGTTCATTTTTCCCGAGTGGAATATTTTCTGTTGTGTCATACTTTTGCAAATGCTTAAGATCATTGAAAACCATCCTTTTCATGCATCTTTGCTCTGTTGATATTGCCTAATAGGACATGTCAGTGTCCTAATTATTAACAATTGCCTCACGCATGATTGTATTTTCTATTGACCAAATTTGATTAAAATGCGTTCTCAGAACCATAATCTACAAAAACTTACTTGATTTATATAAAAATATACCGAAAATGCAAAAATTTTAACCTTTATTGAAATCGTTGCTAAAAATCGAAATTAATAATTAAACGTTGCTGTTCATATTAAAACTGCGATATATTTATAAAAAGGAATAGTGGTGATTAGGTACCGTTAGACCAACTGTTGTTATTATGAGAGTCGAAAAATCCCTTCAATTCTAGTCGTTGTTAATTAGTTGTCAAGAGTTGTATAAGGTAAACAAAAAACAAGGATATATAAATTAAGCAAGTTTGCTGTTAGGCGAGTAGATGGGGTGCGCGGTGTAGCACTATTTAGGTAGGTTTTACACCGATACGCTGTTGATAAGATGCGCGGTGTCTCACAAATGAGTAGACTTTTAAGTAAAGTTTGGCGTGACAAAGACCGATGCGGTTTATTTCCAAAATGTGACTAACTCTAAGTACAGAATGGTTCTTAAAATGAAAGCTAACCCTGCAACCCATATTTGTTGATATGGCACTTTCTGCAAGTGCAAGAGAAAGGTGAATGCCCTGTTGTTACTTACGCACGAATATGCAAGTGCGCGTGCATGAGTCATACGCTTAATTTGATGACCATGCCCAAAATCGTTATTATTCTGCATGATCGAGCGGTCACTGACTTATATCCGGCCGGATGTGTTAACTCTCGCTAAGTTAAGGTCCGTCCTCGGTTTTCTTCAAAGACTTTCGATAACAAGCCCTTTTCCGTTTCTGGTACAACTTCAAGAGAAGGAATCCGATAGCTAGGATGAATAGAATGGATGCGCTGAACATCGCCGGCCTTGTTGCTAACTTTCCTCTATGTCGCCAATGTACAGCATGTTTCTGAACAGGGACCCGTTTATCCAGACTTCTTCATCGAACGTACATTGGATACGTTTCTCTGTACTGTTGTCAATTTTTATTTCAGCAGTTACTTCACTGATACTGTCGTCCACTACCTCTAGCGTTCCTAGATGACTGGGACGAGTACTGCAGTGTGCGGTACCACCCGACTGGAGTTGTTGCGCACATGTGGTGGAGGATAGCTCCTTGCAAAATGCTGACGTAAGAGTAGCGGTGCAATTTCCGATTCGCAGAATTTTATTGCCACAGTCTTTTACATTATTATCTTCAGCAAAATGTAGTATTGTGTTGCACAGGAAACAGGGTGATCTTTTTACAGACTAAGCTAGGATCAGGATATTTAATTATAAAGTGCAGAAAATTATTATCTAATTCTACATTGACATATGAATTAAATCTGTTATTGTAATACTAGTAGAGTGCTCATTTAATATTTTCTCTCAATCTTTAGAATTAACAAGTAAAAAAGCTAAAGTCGGGTGACCCGACTTTGAAATACTCTGTACATATGTTTACAATAATTATAGAAATTAAAAAAATTAAGAAAATTAAAAAAAAAATTTTGATCGATTTTACCTTTCTCGGTATTCGAACTCACGTAAAGGGTGTATAATTGTACATTTACATAGCAATTGCGTCTGTTTGAGTGTATGTATGCCTATGCGCATCTATTCGTGTCTGTGTAAACATTTTAGCAGTCAACCAAACAGCAACAACAGCCGCGGTCAGCGCTTGAGCAGCGCTCCAGCAGCAAATATAAATATGGCTATAACTTCTTGTTAAATCGGTCTATCATGATGAAACGGACACATAATTACTAACTGGGGGTATTTGCATTTTAGTTCGAAATTCCAAGAATTACAGGAGTTAGAGAAAATCGCGATTTGCATTTTGCATGGGAGGGTGATATAGGCGATTATACGAATGGAAAATCGGGAAAACCCCCATAGGAGGGAAAGGGGGGGAGGGGGGAAATCAAAAAAATAAAACAAACTTGCACAGCGTACACACATAACGCATCTTTGTGCAAAGTTTGGTGTCTCTACCTCTTATAACCTCTGAGATCCAGGTGTTCATACGGACTGGCAGACAGACAGGCAGGGCTAGATCGACTCGTCTCGTCATGCTGATCAAGTCATGCTGCCTGTTACATATTCAACTCCCGCAAACCTAATATACTCTTGTACATTTTATGTACAGAGTATAACAATGTGGTTGGCTGTTTAAATCTTCCGATTGTCTCTACTTTGCCGGGGTTTGTTGTAATACCGCCTATAGAGACCACGAATCCAAGATACTCTACTTAAAATAAAAAAATATATATATATATATGACTTTTCTCGTGAAACCCCTAAATTTTCGTAATAGAGTTTATCAACACCCATGCGATATGCTTTACGTGGTCGAGAGAAAATGATAGAATCATCAACATAAACATAGCATGACTTTATAATATGTTCTCGAACCACATCATCAATATATACTGGAGGCATTTTTCAAGCCAAAAGGAAGTCTGCAAAATTCATACTTCCCGTTCCTAACAGAGAAGGTAGTTTTCTCTATTCTTTGTTGCAAGTAGTATTTTATGAAATCCCGATTTGAATTCTTTTTGGACGTACTGAGGTACTTCTATGCCTTCTATTTCTGTAAAGTTGACGTGCATTTCAGAAATTGGTTTTCAAAATTTTAATTTTAAAATCAAGCGTGGCATTTACTCTATTTATTAGGTCAAGTCCTATTATTCCATCAAATGTTGTCAGAGTAGGGCGTAAAAGGAATGTAGCTGTGGTGTTGAAAAGGAGCACGACACACTTTTTCTGGATAGAGTTAACAAAGAAATTTTTTAGCTCTGTAAGTGGCTTTATATAGCTCTTTGAAGCACCCGTGTCAATAAGTGATTTAATTAATTTACCTGCTTTCGTTCGCACTACAAAAGGTAGCGGGGAGCTTATGTCTAAAAAATTAACCTGCTTGTATTTAATATTTTCATCGTTAATGTCGGCTACTTCCGATTGTGCCATAAATTTGTACTCCTGTTTTACTTGAACGGATTGACATTCTTCCTGCGAAAGGTAATTTACCCATTGTTGCTTCGGACCTGTATACCTAGCAGTCTCACTATTTGCTCTTTTTGTGGCCTGATTTTGGTATGATAGGTAAGGAGGAATGTTTTGGTTCGATTGTTGGATTAATTGTCTATAACGGGAGGGACTGTCAATTTCCATCTGTTTTGGTAAATAGCTATTACTCTGTGCTTTTTGCTTATTAAAATATCGACTTTTATCCTGTGGCGGGCTATTATCTATAACTAAACTTTTTTGACGTTCACTTCTGTGAGCTTTCTCTTGGGGCTTTTTGCATAGTTATTTGCATATTGAAAACGATCATGATTTGACTCAACTTCCAGGGCTGAGGCCAGGGCTGATAGCATGTCTTTGGGATGTGCCGAAAAAAATGATGTCGCTTAAGAACTTTTTGGTGCCTGAAAGACATTTGTTCTATATTTTTCGTTAAGGGAGGCCGCCAAGGTACCATCGTACGTCATTATTGTCTTATTTATGAGGAGTGTAAGCTTCCGCTCGATCTCCTCGTAGTATTGAGTTATTGTCAAGTTTCCCTGACGCAAAGTCGACAACTCTTGCTCAATTAAGTAAATAGGGCGTTTATCTGCATACGTAAAGTCAAGTCTTTTAATGATTGCTTTAAAGTTGGTGTATCGTAGGAAGACAGCACCATATTGGCATTATATTATTCATAATTATACCCAGCGCCTGGTAATGTCGCGAACTACCTGCGTGATTTTCGAAAATTGTATAAGTAGTATGGGCGGCTTTGCGCCACGAAACGTATGTCTCATGTTTACCCTCAAAGTCGGGTACGGATTTTACAATATCCAATATCTTACTACATTGTATGCCCGGTACTATTTCGGCATCCCTAAATATATCTACCTCGGGTACAGTTACCGTTGTGCTAGAACACTTAATTTCTAATTTATTCTCAAACATTTCAACCTGATTTGCGAGGGCAGTGTTTACTGCCATCTCAACCAGCATAATTATATCGGACACGGGAAAAAAAAAATTGTTAAAGCCTGTCTGTCCGTCCGTCTGTCTGTACGAACGCCAGGATTTTAGAAAGTATAAGAGATAGAATAACCAAACTTGGTATCCAGATTCTCCTAAGTCCGAGAAAGTACGAGTTTGAGTTTTTTTTTCGATGCAGCTATGTTTCCAGCCGAGGTATAACTCAGCTGTCTAGGGTTCCTTACAATGAAATTTGTAAGTTTGTGACGGGACCATGTACATGAACATGTCTCCACTTTTGTATATACATATGTATTGCATAATTTGTATTTAATTTAATTAATATAATTTTTTTAAATTAATTAGAAAATTGTTGTTTCCTTTTTGGTGGAATGCACAGGGTATTTAAGAGTTGAGTCTGATCGACTTTAGCATTCTTTTCTTGTTTTTTTTAATTCTGCTGGGATCTTATCCAAACCGGATACTAGCTCCTCTACTTCACTATCACTCATAAGGGTTTTATCTGCGGTTAAAATGTTGTAGGTTTGCAAAGGCTTATTTTATAAACACCCGCATAAAATTTATTTAACGTTTTTTATAGCCTGTACCCAAAGGGCGAAAGGCTATACTAGTTTTGTGCGCATGTATGTAACACACAGAAGGAGGCGTGGCAGACCCCACAAAGTATATATATTCTTGATCAGGATGAGAAACCGAGTGGATATAGCCTTGTCCGTCCGTCCGTCTGTCCGTAAGTATAAGAGCTAGAATAACCAAACTTGGTTTCCATATTCTCCCAAGACCGAGAAAGTACGAGTTTGAGTTTTTTTTTCGATGCACCCCCCAATCCCCCGCAAATCGTGTTTTTTCTTATAACTTCCGGAATTTTGAAATCAATTTTGGTAGGTACATCCAGTTAGTACTAATGTGTCCGTGTGGCAATTTCATCATGATAGGTCAATTCTGAAGAAAGTTATAGCCATAAGTAAAATCGCTGCTCATGCGCTGCCTGCAGCTCTGTCGGCAGCGCTGCCCGCAGCTGTTGTTGTTGCTGCTTTGGGTTCAACTTTGTGCTGCATACATACACGCATATAAATACGCATATAAATACGCATAGGTATGCTGTTAAAACTGAACATAAGCATGCATTCTAATTTAATTTAATTTATTAATTCATTCATTCATTTTTTTAATAATTTAATTTTTTTTTGCTCGACTGTAGCGTTCTATCTTGTTCTGGTTGAAATATTCTGTTTTTTTATAGCCTGTACCCAAAGGGTGAAAGGCTATACTAGTTTTGTGCGCATGTATGTAACACACAGAAGGAGGCGTGGCAGACCCCACAAAGTATATATATTCTTGATCAGGATGAGAAGCCGAGTCGATATAGCCTTGTCCGTCCGTCCGTCTGTCTGTCCGTCTGTCCGTATGAACGCAAGGATCTCAGAAAGTATAAGAGCTAGAATAACCAAACTTGGTTTCCATATTCTCCTAAGACCGAGAAAGTACGAGTTTGAGTTTTTTTTCGATGCACCCCCCCACTCCCCCGCAATTCGTGTTTTTTCTTATAAATTCCGTAATTCTCGGAATTTTGAAATCAATTTTGGTAGGTACATCCAGTTAGTACTAATGTGTCCGTGTGCCAAATTTCATCATGATAGGTCAATTCTGAAGAAAGTTATAGCCATAAGTAAAATCGCTGCTCATGCGCTGCCTCTGTCGGCAGCGCTGCCCGCAGCTGTTGTTGTTGTTGCTGCTTTGGTTCAACTTTGTGCTGCATACATACACGCATATAAACACGCATAGGTACGTGATGTAAATGTATGCTGTTAAAACTAAACATAAACATATATTCTAATTTAATTTAATTAATTAATTCATTAATTTTTTTTAATAATTTAATTTTTTTTTTAATTTTTTTTTTTTAATTTTTCTTTTTTTGTGGAGAGTACAGGCTATTTTACTGTCAGGCTTGCTCGACTGTAGCGTTCTATCTTGTTTTATAGTAAATAGGCACTCTACTTACATTTCTTTTACTTATTATCGTGTTGTGTGTTTTCTTATGTAAAAAGTGACCGTCCGTCACTGTGGTCCTCCTTGGATTGGTTGCATTCTCCTGTTTAATTTTTATTGTTTATGTATGTTTATATTTAGATTAATTACGGATGGTGGTTTCCGATTATGTTGGGCGCCAATTAAGCAAGTTCGCTGTTAGGCGAATAGATGGGGTGCGCGGAGTTACAGCAATTCGCTGTTGACCGAATTAATAGGATGCGCGGTGTCGCACAAATGAGTAGAGTTTTAAGTAAAGTTTCGCTAGGCGATGACCGGCGCTGTTTCTTTCAAATTTCTGACTAACTCTAATTACAGAAATGTTCTTAAAATGAAAGCCATATTGTTGATGTGGCACTTTCTGCAAGTGCAAGTGAACGGTGAATGCCCTGTTGTTGATTACGCAAGACTATGCTAGTGCGCGTGTACGAGTCATACGCTTAAATTGATGACCACCCAAAAACGTTCTTATTCTGCATGATCAAGACGTCACGGCCGGATGTGTTAACTTATATATGTTAAATTAGATTTTTTAAAACAAATAATGTATTTTTATTTGGTGTACTTTAACTTTTTTTGCCCACTTTACATAGTTTGTGTGTCGTTGCTCGATTTTCAGTAGCATTTACTCTCAAATCTCTACCGATTTTTGTTGTAGATGTTGTTGTAGAGCTCTCGATTTGAAATTTCCACCGCTGATGTATGTTGATCAGTAAGACAAGATGAGTCGATATAGCCATATCCGTCTGTATGACCGCAAGGATCTCAGAATGTGCAAGAACTACAAACATGGTATAAGACCTAGGCAGATCAAGTTTGTTTATTTTTTCTGATACACCCAATCACTCCCCCGCTATTATTGATTTATATAATAATAATTCTTAGAATTCGTCTTTTCTCTGCATCCAGAGTACCCTATTGTGACCTTTCACCCATGTCTCTCTTCTTTAGTCAAAAAAGGTCACCTACAAAGTCAGTGTTGGCTCCAGTTCTCTTCGGTGTTAATCATTTTTCCAATTATGTTCTCCGGTGTGATGGTTCCAATTTCTTACGTTAGGCGGCTTCGTTGTCCAGCAAATTGTTCGCAATGTAAAATTGTGTGCTTATCTATGTCGACGTCCTCGAATACACAGTTAGCTTCTGTGCTTTTTCCCATCATGTGTAGAAGGGCGCTAAAGTAACCATGTCCCGTCATCATTTGTGTTATGTAATAGTCGACTTCTCCTTGTTTCCTCTGTACTCAGGTTCTGAGGTCTGGTAGCAGGCTGGCCGTCCACCTTCCGGTGTCTTCGTTTTCCCATATCAATTGCTATCGATTCAGTGTCCACATCTTGTATTGGTTGTTGCTCCTCCTGTTTTCCGTAGTGTATAGATGTCCTTCTGTTGTCTAGCCAATAGGTCGATCGGTATCACCCCTACTATGGCACGGGCGGCTGCTCCTGATACCGTTCGATATGCACTAAATATTCTTAGCGCGGTGGTGCGTTGGACAGCTTGCAGAGGCTTCAGTCTGCGTTTTACTTTTAGGGTATCTGTCCATACCTTGCATTGTTGACATCCATCAATCCAGTATCCGTTTTGTTTCCTGCGGTACAGTTCGCTGATAATCACCAGATCAGCTTGCTGTTCTACAACTATCTGGGAAAGAAGGGCATCTGCTGTTCGGCTCCTGTGTAAATTTGCCCGAAGAATTTTCATATATTTTCCTTCTTTTTCTTTCTTGCAGCGCAGTTATTCGCCCCTGGTAGGTGGTTGAGCTCATTTACATATTTAATGTACAGAGTATAATAAATAATTATGTTTTGTTTTCATTCTGTACCTCTTTATTTAAAACTAGCTGGTATTGCCCGTCTTTGCTGGCTCAGTATTTGTGCTTACAATTATATGTTTATATAGTAAATGATATTTCTCTTCCGACACTCTAAAGTTTTTAAAGAGTTAATTTCCCAAAAAGAAAATTACTTTGGTGAGATTCGAAAGCTAGGACATAAAGTACAATAAATACTATGTATAGTTATATGTACATACATACATATGAATATTTATGTATATAGTATGATAGGGATAAATCAAGGCAAGTAATTTCTTCAATTAAAAACTGTAAAATTTGGCAAAGTTATTTGGTCAACTTATGGAACTGCACAACTTGTAAATGAGCATACACACATATGTATACATACATATATCATAATTATTTCATCTACTCTTTAATGAAAAGTTACAAAAATACAACGCATTTTATCTTGTATTCTTTCTCAGAGTAAATACATAAACCAAGTTTAGAGGATTTCTAATTTTCTAAAACCACTTCTTGGTGCTCACCCATACTTTGACAGCTTCTTAACGCTTACATACCCACATATATACTTGTATGTTCATAAATACATTCAATTTTGTTCGTGCAAGCCCCAATGCAAAAAATATGTTGAAAAATCAGATATATTACTATATATAAACTATATACAAATATATACTTGTATATACAAGTGAAGTTATGGTGTTTTAAGTGTCAGTATGTTTGTGTTATCGATGCGAAAATGAACTTCGAACAAAGAGCCAAGTACAGTTTCAACAGCACACATTTAGATCAGAATCGTGTCTCTGGCTGTTTTTATGCGTGTATGTATGCAGCACAAAGTTGAACCAAAGCAGCATCAACAACAACAGCTGCGGGCAGAACTGCAGGCAGGGCATGGGTCGATTTTATTTATGGCTATAACTTGCTTCAGAATTGGCCGATCATGATGAAACATACGGACACATAATCACTAATCACTGTATGTATATGCAAAATTTTAGTTCAAAATTCCAAGAATTACAGGAGTTACGAAAAACATGAATTGCGTGAGAGTGGGGGGGGGGGGGGGGGGGGGGTGTATCTGAAAACTAGTATAGCCTTTCACCCTTTGGGTACAGACTATAAAAATTGCATACTCGGTTTTTCGAAATTTGTGTTGGAGCTTAAATTATTCGGGTTTTAATATTCACTTTTTCAAATGAAAAGTTTGTGTTAAATAACTTAATCTACAACTTTGCATTTCAAACGGATTTTCAAATTATAGAAATACGGGTTTCGCTTTACAAATGCAGACAAGAAACAACCAAGTGTGGTCAGAGGCGTCAATATATCTACCGATAAAAAAGAAAAACTTAACAGAGAGAAGAAGCTTAGAAATACATAAAAGCTAATTTTAACAAGAAAGGAATGCTAAAGTCGAGCAGGCTCAACTCTTAACTACCCTGTACCACCCTACAAAAAAAGAAATTAAATTAATTTAATTAATTAATTAATTAACTAAATTAAATATAAAATATTCCATACATGCATACATACATTTACATCAGAATCGTGTCTATGCGTGTTTGTATACTTGTACATATGCATGTATGTGTGCATTGGGCCTGGTTATATGGCTATAACTTTCTTTCTGATCAACCTATCATAATAAAACTTGGTATACGGATATATAATCCCAAACTGGATGTGTCTACCAAATTAGTTAGTTCAAAGTTCTAAGAACTACGGGAGTTATAGAAAATCGGAATAGGGGGGGAGTGGGGGGGTGCATCGCAAAAACTGAACAAACTCGTCCTTTCGGGCTCAGGAGAATCTGTATACCAAGTTTGGTTATTCTAGCTCTTATACTTTCTGATATCCTTCCGTTCATACAGACAGACAGACAGACGGACATGGCTATATCGACTCGGCTTGTCATGCTGATCAAGAATATATATACTTTGTGGGGTCTACCACGCCTCCTTCTGTGTTCTATGTACACTCGCACAAAACTAATATACAGTGTATAAAAAGAAAAAAGTGAGAAAAAATAAAAAAATTAATAAATTGGAATCTTAGACCTAATGGGGGTAGATTTTTTAGCCAGTCCGGCAAGCTATGCCCCGTCTCACAGCCGATCCTGGTCAGAGATTCCGGAGATGGCTGAAAAGAGAGGCTTTTATTATAGGAAGAGATAGTTCAGTTGAGAGCAGGGGAAAATACTCATTGTAAGATGAGCATAAAACCCGAAAAGTATTGTGCGATGCATAATAAGTTGTACACCTATTAAGAAAAAGGGGAATATAATTTCTTGTCGTTCTGGAAGGAACTAAGAAGTTAAGACGACCTAATAGGCAAGGAGAATCAAAACTACCAGCAATCAGTTTGTGGAGAAATACAGTCTACAGGACAGTCCTGAGATTAGCCAATGACGGCGGATTAATAAGCAGAAGTCTGCTTTAGTAAGGTAGCAAACGGAGGTTGGGATCACAGTTAAAACCGCGAAAAGCAAAAAGGAGGAATTGTTTTCAACAGACTCAATTCGATCCTGATGCGTTTTGTACTGCGAACACCAAACGCATGAGCAATATTCTAGAATAGGCCATACCAGTGAACTGTAAAGTAGTTTAGTGGTATAGGGATTATCAAATTCTTTGAACCAACGTTTAACGAATCCAAGAACGCACATAGCCTTGTTTATGATACATGACATGTGAAGATTGAACAAACAGAACTCCAAGATCTTCGACAGTAGATATACGTTGCAATAATTCATTGTCAATCGTATAGGTGGCAAAATGAGGTCTGCTCCGATAAAAGGACATAAACTTACATTCAGAGCAGTTAAGGTGCAATTGGTTAACCAAGCACCATCTCTGCATGCAGTTCAGATCATCCTGCAAACGAGTGTGGAAGAAAGGATTGTTATATGAAAGAATGAGCTTCACATCATCAGCATACATCAGTATGTGAGAATGTGACAGGATAAAAGGAAGGTCGTTTATAAAAAGAGTTAATAACAATGGGCCAAGAGGTACACCAGAAGTAACACGAACAGGTTGAGAGATATCCGATCTGAGTAGAACTCTCTGGGTCCTATTTTTAAGTAAAGACGAAATTCAAAGCAAAGAATCAAATAAAACCATGCTGAGTAGGGGAGCTAACCGACTTACACAGATGCTGCAAAAGTGGAATTAATTATTTTTTCAAATAATTTACGAATGGCGGACAACTTAGCGATACCTAGACAGTTTGAAATGTCTGCCTTGCATTCTTGTGGAGCGGAATTATGAAGGATTTTTCCAAATAGTTGGAAAAACTGCAGTGTGAAGTGACAAATTCAAAAGATTGAGTAATGGTTGACATAGGTAGAACACACCTTGAGCACACAACTGGGAATGTTGTCTGGCCCAGGAGAGTATGAAGATTGTCTTAGTACCTGACAGAATGCAGGAACTGCTAATTATGGGTGAAAAAAATGTATGTACACATGTCAAGAAACATTAATTAATTAAAAACGATTTAACATTTTCAAAAGTAATATTTTTTTGCTTAGTACATTTGGCATTTATTTATTATTTAAACGCATCGTGCATTATTTAACCAAAATGATAATTTTTTTGACCCCCTTTGGAAAACCTACGTATGCCCTTGACGGATTACACATACACGGTTCTCTAAGTACGGGTAAAACAGTAAAGAGAAACGAAAAAAAACCCATGGATGCATATGTACATATGTATGTACAACATACATACATACAAGCACTGTTGTTTAATTGTAATAAATAGTTTTCTTTGGTTTTAAATCATAAATGAAATTTTTAAAACAAAACTCAACAACTGCAACTGCAGTTCATTGGCACGCTCTTCTTTCGTTCACATTTTTTGGTCATCTACGCCTTTTTATTTCAAAGGCAAAAAGCCAAAAATAATTCTAATTGATCTCAATAAATTATAAGATGTTATTATTTAGATATACTGTTTATTGCATTCAAACTTCGATGTATCGGTAGTATCGGTGGATTCAGCTATCGAAAGTTTTACTCTAGGAAATTGAGATGGGCATTTTCAGTGCTTTTTGATGATAAGGCACGAAAAGACACAAATGTAAATTTAAAATTAGGATATACTCTTATAAATATTCCCCTTTTTGCACATAGTCTATCTTATAGGGGGAAAAACGAGCTTAAAAAAATATTAGTTATAGTGGTCATGTGTGTGTACGTTCAACGAAATACATATTTTGGCAAGAACAAAAATGTAACGGATTACTGAACAATTTTTAGTCAAGAACAGAAAATGTTCATTTAAATACCTCAAATGCCTTCCTACTGGTAACTAATAAGGTGAAAACATATGGGTAGATCATGCACACACAAAATAAATACATACAATTTGAAACATTATATTGAGTCGGGTTAAGACGGGCAATACCTGCTAGTTGTATATGTAATTATCATTACTATAAGTGCTATTCCTTTTATTAAGATCAACATAATTTTCTTTTATATTTTGGAGGCTGTCGCACTGCGAATGAGCCCTCCAAGTTGGCTTCTGCCTCATGCATGCATGCATACATAAGTAAGTATATATGTATGT
Organism: Scaptodrosophila lebanonensis; assembly: GCF_003285725.1. NCBI lineage: Eukaryota > Metazoa > Arthropoda > Insecta > Diptera > Drosophilidae > Scaptodrosophila > Scaptodrosophila lebanonensis. The sequence continues at coordinate 687,214 of NW_022060600.1, read as the reverse complement.
GTGCAAATGTGGTGTTCATATGAAGACACTTATATAAATGGTTGGCCGTTACCTTGACATTGTTAGTTGCATACTAATAAAGACAAGAGAGAAGCTACAGTCGAGCAAGCCCGACACTCAAATATGTTGCCAAATACCCAACCAAACTTCCGACACTGAGTTATATGCGTCCAGAGAGATCCCTCCTCCTGCCCGTTACATAGTTTGCACAAACCTAATATACCCTTTTTACATATAGGTGCAAGTTCCATTAAGAAATGGAGAGGCTTTTATCCGGACATTTTTTCATGACCATTCGTTTTGGGGTACTTTTTTTTGTTGACCGGACACTATTTTTGGAAAAATTCTAACTGGACTGGACGCGAACCTTTTGAAAACTGACAAGGCTGACATGAATAGTACCATCCAATTTTAAATAAATGGACGTTTGCTAATGGGCGTTTTAAATGCATGCTTAATAGTCCGTAATTTTCATATTCCTTTTATTTCTTATTATTTCTTTGTGCCCATATTATTGACTACAAGAAGCACATATTTTTGTTGTTTTTAAATTATTTCCCAATTATGCTAGGTTGTAAAATATTGTAAAATAAATAAAATTGTTATTTTGCTTAGTAATGGTTGCAAAGGAAAAACACTTAAATAGTATAAAAATTTACACTCTAACAACGCGCCTTAACGTTACAATGTTAACCTATAAATACATATAATTCAATTTTAACCAAAAATTCATTAGCTTACAAAATAAGTTCAAGTTTGAAATCTCCCAAAAAATACGTTAACTGACTAATTCTGGTAATATCCTGTAATGCACTCAGCTGTCAGCAACAACTGACTGTAAATAACAAATATGCCATTTCCATTAATATTAGCCCGTGAGCATTTGCGGAAACACCAATTAATTGTTGAAAAAATCAACGACAATGTTTGAGAAGAATTTAAATGGCAGTTTACACATTCACATTTTTGCTACGAAACAGAACTGCGCAATCGGCGACACACAAATATCTCCAAATTTGTTTAATTAATACACAGTTATTTGATACTTATTTGAAACAAGAACTGCGTCAAATATATATTTCATCTTTCAGTTTCGTTTGACTCACAAAACAAGACTTAATTCAGCAAAATCTGATGTTCGAAAAATGTAATTTTCTACATAGGATATGAAAATTATTTTTGGTGCAGATTGTTCAGAAAAACAATCTTCCCAAAAGCGATTTCTGTGGCACCGATTCTAAAGCAATTTGGACGCCTTTCAATTTCCAATATTTCCAATATTAGCTCATTGAGCATGCCTTTGCTATTTCGTTTCGATCTGAGACAATCTCAATTCACGTATACTACTTGTATACTATACGAACCAATTGGTTTTAAAAATGTATCAGCTACAGTGTATGTCAACACACTTGTCTTCAGACGACTTTAATTCAAACTTATGTTTAGAAGTTTTCCCAATGGTTAGCAGGTTTTAATAAATATTTGGGACCGTTAAACGAAATGGACGATACCAATTCGTCTACATTAGTGTCTTTCGACACTGAGTAAGCGATGTTCCAGTCGGTTGGTACATGACGCCAAACCGTTTTACTGCCACCCTATTGGCGACAAATGTTGACATCGAAGATAGATTACGCTCTTTGTATCAAATTGAGACAACAAATGCGATACTTGTACTCACAACTTAGCAAGCAACTGCTCAGCGCATTATTCAAGGTGTGGAATTGTTAACGTTTTCAGACCAACACGAGATTTTGAGGGCGACCACATCTTCTTCTTCTTGACTGGTCCTCCAACCCGTTATCGGGTTATGACCTGATGTAACACAGCTCTACACGCGCCCTTGCTTTGCGCGCGGCTCTTCAGTTTGTCACTCTGCACGTAGAAAGTGTGTTCTTTATCTGGTCCTTCCAGTGTAGACAAGGTCTCCCCCGTCGTCGTCTCCCCCAACATCCGCATCGAGCACTTTTTTCGCTGGACCTTCTTCTTATATACGCACGACATGGCCTAGCCAGATTTGCCGCTGAATGTTTATTCGCTTGACTATGTCAATGCCGACGTAGAGCTCATACAGTTCGCTATTCCATCGTATGCGGTAGTCGTCGCTAACGCATGCGGGACCGAAGATCTTACGAAGCATATTTTTCTCGAAAAATCCAAGAGCTTCTGTATCAGTCTGCGATATCACCCATGTTTCTGCGCCATAAATCAGTACGAGGAGAATGAGTGTCTTGTAGAGTGTTAGCTTGGTTTTTCGAGAAAGGTCTCTGCTACTCAATTGCCTACTGAGGCCGAAGTAGTATCGATTGGCTAGACTTAATCTCCATTTGATCTCTAGGCTGACATCGTTGGTTGCTGTGACGGTGGTGCCAAGAAACACAAAATCTTTACCCATTTCGAAAATATAGTTTTCCAATCCACTTTTGCAGTTTCCTTCTTAACCACAATCTCCAGCGGGAAGTTGAAGAGGTAGTACGAAAGGGCATCGCCTTGCCTGAAACCTCGAACGGTATCGAAGGGTTCGGAGAGGTCCTTTCCTACCTTGGCGGAGCTACGAGTGTTGCTCAACGTCGTTCTGCAAAGTTGCATTAGCTTCGTAGGGATACCGAACTCAGACAGTGCGGTATATACACGATCCGCCCTCAGGCTATCGAATACTGCTTTATAATTGACGAAAATATGGTGGGTGTCGATTTGAAACTCGTTTTCTCCAGGATTTGTGATATCTGCTCAATGGTGGACTTACCAGGCATGAAGCCGCTCTAGAAAGACCCAGTCAGTGCTTTCGGAAATGACTTCAACTTATCACACACTACGCTTGATATGACCTTATATGCGACGGAAAGAAGGCTAATTCCACGGCAGTTGGTACAGACCGTGGGATCACCTTTCTTTAAGACGGGACATATAACACCGAGATTCCAATCATCAGGCATGCTTTCAGTTAGCCATATTTTGAAAATGAGTTGGTGCATGCACCTTACCAAAACATCGCCTCCTACATTAAACAGCTCCGCAGACAGCCCATCTGCTTCCGCAGATTTGTTGTTTTTGAGCCTTTGAATAGCTGCTCTGACTTCGTCATGGCTGGGTGACAGTACTTCAATACTTCTGCGGCCGGTTCTGTGGGGTTATCTCTGCCGGCGGTATTGTTCACATCTTCGCCTGATTGCAGAAATGTTCACTCCACAGTCTCAGTGCCGCTTGCCCGTCCACCACAAAACTTCCTTGCGTTTAAGAGCCGCCTCTCCTCCGTTTTTGGTCTCCCCATATGCATCATGCACAGCACGTTTTGTCGCCGCCTGCAGTTTTCTTTAGTACGCGTCAGTGGCTTTAGGCAGCGGCCGTTGGAAACCAAGGACGTCTTCTGGAGCTGTATGCAGGGAGCGGGAAATATGTGCCCAGAGTCCGCTACCAGTATAGAGTATCGGGTAGTTACATAGTTAGTGCTTCTGTATCCGTGTACCAAGTTTCATCATGATAGGTCAATTCTGAAGAAAGTTATAGCCCTTTATAAAATCGCTGCTCATGCTGTGTCTGCAGCTCTGCCCGCAGCTGTTGTTGTTGATGCTGCTTTGGTTGAACTTTGTGCTGTATACATACACCCATATAAACACGGAGAGACACGATTCTGATGTAAATGTATGCTGTTGAAACTGAACATGAACATGTCTCCACTTTTGTATATACATATGTATTTATTAATATGTATATAATTTAATTAAATAATTTAATTAATATAATTTTGTTAAATTAATAAAAAAAAATATTTTTCATTTTTTCCTTTTTGGTGGCAGGTACAGGGTATTTAAGAGTTCAGCTCGCTCGACTTTAGCATTCCTTTCTTGCTTGTCATTTGATCAGGGGACTGCCAGGTAGCTTTGTGGATATCGAGGTGTTTAAAACTGGTGCTACTCACTGCCATGGTTCGTGCTGCGGCCTCAGTCCATTGTTGGATGTGGTCTCGTGGATGCTGAATTGTCCGACTGTCGGGGCAAGGACGAGCTCTCTTCCAACCTTGGCATCAGGCATATGTTGAACAATTTCGCCTTGCTACGGATAGTTGCCAGCCGTTCGTTCACAGGTGTGAACCTAGTTACGGAATCTTTTGCTGACAGCGAAACCGCATCCAAATTCGCGTCTGCGGTAGATATCATAGGCTGCTCTTTGGGAGCAACCCTGACCTGTCCATCTTTTTTTCTCGAGAGCTTCTGCCAATTGGATAGTAGCACTTCCTTTGTTAAAGCTCCGGGCATTCCAGGGGTCGTCAACTTTTGCGCGGTCCTTATCCGAGGCTGTTGTTATGTCCTTCACAGGGAGTACAAAATTTTCATGTGGTGAGTCCCAGGCACAAAAAACGCTGCCCACATTTGCTCACTTACCAACTCCGGATGGAGCTGGAAAGCTACCCAGAGAGCACCGCGGTCGTGTGTCAATTTTATGGTGGTCGAGATAAAAATCACTCTGGCCAAAGTGCTGCAAACTATTTTTTCAAATAATTTTGGTATGGCAGACAACTTTGCAATTCCTCTGTAGTTTGAAATATCAGACTTACCACCCGTTTTATAAAGAGGAATAATAAAAGATTCTCTCCAAATAGTTGGAAAGATTGAGGAACCAAGTGATATATTAAAAAGTTTAAGTAATGGTTGTAAAAGGGAACTAGAACACTCCTTGAGAACACAACTAGGAATGTTGTCTGCTCCAAGAGAGTATGAAGATTTTAAGGATTTGATAGCAGAGAGTAGACAGCTATCAGAAATTATGGGAGCGTAGTGTGAGAAGATGAAATGCTATAGGGATAAGAGGTATTACTAATAGAGACAGAGGAATAAGTTGATTGGAAGAAGTTGGCAAACAAGTCAGCAGCTTCAGAATCGTTGCTGGCTTTTTTGTCACCAAGGAAAAATGACGAAGGAAGGGAAGCAGATTTACGTTTAGAGTTAACGAACTTATAGAATTGTTTAGGGTCCTGTGCAAATTGTATCTTGCATCGGGCAAGGTAATTATTATAACATTGTAAATTAAGGAGAGCAAAATTGGATTTCGCTAAAGAGTATTTATAGAAGTCCATAGATAGGCCCGACTGCTTATACTTTTTAAAGCATATAGATTTAACATTTTTTAAGTTTGAAAGTCTTGGTGAAAACCAAGGAGGTTTTGATAACGCAGACGAAATGACACTTTTTGGGATGCAGACATCAAAAAGAGCATTAATAGTGTCATAGAAAAACTTTACGGCTATGTTGCTGTCAACAGCACTATACAAATAGGACCAATTAGTTGCTGCAATAAGTTCGTTTAGCAAAGAAAAATTTCCTTTGCGAAAGCACAAACTAGTATTTTTGGGAATAAGTGCTGGAATAGAGGTAGAGTTTGAAATTGAGAGGGAAATTTGCAAAGTAGGGTGGTAAGAATCTTCAGGCAGTATAAGGGAGAAGACCTACAGATAACTGTACTAGCAGGGTCGGTGACAAAGACGAGATCAAGCATTCTGCTTAAGAGATTAGGTATAGAATTAATTTGGAACAATGAAAGGTCAAACAAGCAGTCTAAACAGGCATGCTCTGCCGAGGGTACCAAATAATTAGACTGATTGAAGAATGACCATTCAATGTTAGGCAAATTAAAATCACCTACCACAACGAACGCGTCACTGTCACGTAGGAGATTAGAGATTCCTTTTATACAGGTTATATGTTCCATATAGACCTGTATATCAGAAGAGGGAGGTATATAAGAACAAGAGATGTATAGTGCAAAAGACGGAAAAGATACTCTTACAGCAACAAATTCAACATCATTAGGTACATTTACATCAATTATTTCCGACCGATAGGAGGAATCGACTGCAATCAGTACGCCTCCGCCACGTCGAGCCGGACGATCTCGTCGAAAGATACAAAAATTATCTGATAAGATTTCGTTATCAGAAATCGTGGGATTTAACCACGTCTCTGAGAACGCAATAATATCAGATTCAAACGAAAAACTACTTAGAAATAAACTACTGAGCTTAGACACAATGCCCCTAACATTCTGATATAAAATGTTTAACGAAAGTGGACGAGCTCCTAGTTTTTTGAAGTCGAGCTTGAGGTTGGCTGCAAAGGTTGGCCTGCAGACTATATGTTGACCGGCAAAGAGCGAGCTCGTTTTTTCTGCCTAAACTCATGTACAATCATTTGTGACGGCCAAAATTTTGGGTCACAAATAGTTGTAAATGATTCAGGCGGTACACTTATTTTGAACGAGGCTATTTCTCGGGGCTCGGAAAAGCTAAACTTAGGAATAGATACAGCAGCTGTCGACTTACTTGCGATATAGGCAGCGATAGCCTCACAAGAAGTATCAGGGGACAACCGAGACACGAAAACTTGCTTTCTAGGAGCTACCACTGTAAGAGACGGGGGCAGAGGAAGGGCTGGGACTGCCGCACCTTCTACAGCTCCTGAAGAAACTATAGGAGGTGGTGCCGACGTTTTAGAAGAAGCCCTTGTTCTTACAGGTTTAGATATATTAGGCACAGGAGGAGCTACCAACGGGGCCAACATAACATGAGCCGGCGAAGGCAGAGGGGAAATTTCAAATAAATTTCCAGGCGAAGTAGACAATGAAATTGCCGGCGACACATCTACATTTAATAGCGAGGGAATCGGAGAAGCTATCTCATCCGAGCTAGGTGGCACCTCTAAGAATTGAGGTTCAAGCCTACGCTTGGGAGGAGATTCGAACTTATATTTACTAAGCAAGTCGGTCCCTGTGTCAAACTCACTTGAGAGTTGCTTAGTAATTCTATGCAAGGTCAAAAATTTATTTCTCACATTGTCATACATACGAGAGAAATTAAATTGTATGTCTATGCAAACAGGGCATGACCATTTCAAACCACCACAACCTTTTTTAGGCGAGTAAATTTTATCAAGGTCACGACCACTTAGTCCAGCACACTTAATATGCATAAAATTCTCGCAAAACCAACAACTTACAAATTGCAGCACGACATTATGACACGAGCAAGTAGAGGGTTAAAAATGTAAGTAAATGCAAGAGCACACAGAAATGAAATTACGGTAAATGAACAAGAATATACACTCACTGAGCGGCGATATATGTGGACTCTTATATTAATAAGAGCGAAGAGAGCAAGAGCAAAAAATAACACAAAATGCGCGGGAGTAGCGATGCACCAAAAACAAATTATGGACAGCGAACAAACGCACAAACCTTTAACACAGCTGCCGGGCGCCAAAGCAAAACAGGCAAAATAAATGCACAAACAACAAATACTGAGATGACGCTGTTTATATTAAATCACATTAATTTACCCAAACAAATGAACGCAATAGATGCACAACTTCTTGCACTAAGCACAATATTAATGCTTTAGAAATTGAGCACAATTTAATGCTTAAATTCAAAGAGTAAACACGAAAAATTAAATAAATTTGCGGAGCACAGATAAAACACGTCGATTACACTCAACAGAAATCTCTCTCTCTCTCTTTTAATTTAATTTTGTGAAATCCATAATTAATTCGACATTTTGCCGCATTCAACTGCTCTACGCACTCCTTGTTGAGCATGAGGACGACCTGCATTGTTGCACGTTTTTTTGGCGCCTCCGTTTTTTTAACTTTCCAACCCTAGGTGTTAACCTTCGTGTTGAAAAGTTGGATGAGCTCTAATATCTTCGCAGGCTCTGCGGGCTTGGCCAGGATCCAGTCGGTGTGGCTCTGGTATCTGATCTTAGCTGGGCACCGTCAACAGACACAGTACGGGACAGACTATAGTGCCATTTCCAGTCGGCACCCTCATGGAGGGTTCAGCCCGAGGATTTTTGCCAACCATGTACATACTATACATAAACATGTATCTACATAAAATACATACATATCAGAGAACTGCAACGAGTAGTACATTTTCGGTCATATTCGAGTATTTACCCATACTCGGTATGAATATTTCATTTGGGTATAGTGACAAGCAATGATTGGGGGTCTTAGTGTAGTACAACTCAATCCACAGGGTTCTCAAATATTTTAAGACGGTGGGGCATAAGAGACCCCTCTTATTGTCAGAGATAATCATTATTGGGACAAAGAAGTAATGGAGAGTCTCCAGAAGTGTCTCACGCAAGTGGACCGCCGATTTAGACTCTAAGAGGAAGAGCTTAGCGAATTTGGTGAACTTGTCTATGCAGCTCAAATATACTCTATTTTCTAGTGTGAATACGTCAATGTTTGTTTTTTTATTTTGATACACACCCACTCCCCCGCAATTTGTGTTTTTTTTATAACTTCCGTAATTCTTGGAATTTTAAAATCAATTTTGGTAGTTTCATCCAGTTAGTGCTTATGTGTCCGTCTGCCAAGTTTCATCATGATAGGTCAAGAAAGTTATAGCCATAAGTAAAATCGCTGCTCATGCGCTGCCTGCAGCAGTGCCAGCAGCGCTGCCCGCAGCTGTTGTTGTTGTTGCTGCTTTGGTTCAACTTTGTGCTGCATACATACACGCATATAAACACGCATAGGTACGTGATGTAAATGTATGCTGTCAAAACTGAACATAAACATGTATTCTAATTTAATTTAATTAATTCATTCATTCATTCATTTTTTTAATAATTTAATTTTTTTTTAATTTTTCTTTTTTGTGGAGAGTACAGCCTATTTTACTGTCGGGCTTGCTCGACTGTAGCGTTCTATCTTGTTCTCAGTAGAATAGTCATTATCTGTTCGAGAAGATCCATACCACCCCCCTTATATTTAAATGTTGGAATTGACGCCGATTGTAAACTTTAACAAACATTAGTTCCTGCATTCACTTCATCCAAGCCCCCCTGGTTCTGGAGGCATTTATCCTTAAAAACAAGAGAGAACGCATTTGATGCTGCAGTTTTCGGACGTAGTACTGGAGTCAATAACTTTCCCTAATAACTTTTCTTAGAATTGACCCATTTGGATGAATTTAAATCAAAAGAATAATTGCATATAAATTACGTGTGCTAAGATTGGTTTATGTAGCTTTTAAAATGTGGACAGTATTGACGACGTTCTATAGCGAGAACAACAGAAGTTAATTGAATGTGTTCAAAAACAATTTTACTATTTGGTCTTCTGAGTCTAAATTGGGACCCGCACAGTCGCTTGTCTCCTTATATAGCAAGTCTATAATTAATATACCTTCTATCACTATATCACCATCGAATTTGTTGAGAAGGCACATTCCATCACAAACTTCTTGCCGCTGATATACTTAGATTAATCTTTCCTTTTTATACTCTGTACATGAAATGTACAGAAGTATATTAGGTTTGCGGGAGCTGAAAAATGTAACAGGCAGGAGGAGGCGTGGGAGACCCCACAAAGTATATATATTCTTGATCAGCATGACGAGACGAGTCGATATAGCCCTGTCTGTCTGTCTGTCCGTCTGTCAGTCTGTCCGTCCGTATGAACACCTGGATCTCAGAGACTATAAGAGATAGAGACACCAAATTTTGCACAAAGATGCGTTATGTGTGTATTCTATACGAGTTTGTTTTATTTTTTTGATTTTCCCCCCTATGGGGGTTTTCCCGATTTTCCATTCGTATAATCGCCTATATTTTGGAGACTATAAGACCTAGGAACACCAAATTTTAGTCCCAGATGCCTTATGTGAATACGCAGAAAATGTATATTTTGGAATTTCCCTCCCTCCCCCCTCTACCCCGCAAATCGTAACTCCCGTAATTCTTGGAATTTCGAACTAAAATTTTGGAAATACTCCCAGTTGGTTATTATATGTCCACTATGATAGACCGATTGAACGAGAAGTTATAGCCATAAATATATTTGCTGCTGCAGCGCTGCTCAAGCGCTGCCCGCAACTGTTGTTGATGCTGGTACTTTGGTTGACTGCACACATGTTTACACAGAAACGCATTGATGCTCATAGGCATACATACACTCACACAGACGCAATTGCTATGTAAATGTGCGATTATACACCATTTACGTGAGTTCGAATACCGAGAAAGGTAAAATCGATCAAAATTTTTTTTTTAATTTTCTTAATTTTTTGTATTTTCTATAATTATTATAAACATATGTACAGAGTATTTCAAAGTCGGGACACCCGACTTTAGCGTTTTTACTTGTTAGACTTGTTGAATTGGCAGCTTCCTTAAGATTTACTCGTCCATTTCGTATATTTCGATTACCAACATCATTACTTTTTTGTGATGTGGTGCAATTATAACCCTCTTTTTGAACACATATCGTTCAAATAATCCATAAAAGCTATTCTCTCATTAATGTACTTGCAACTGGGTACAAACAATATCTAATCCTATCCTACTTACTTAACTATTTCACCTTTTGAGTGTTATTTAAAGTAATACTATCAGCGGTGCCACAGAAATCTCCGGATTTTTCAGCAACAATTGTTTTTGAAATCTCCAAAAAAAAATCGGTGCCACAGAACTTCGAATTATTTAATTTTTTCGAACTTCCCCTCGAAGCAAGCTGTCAGCAACACCTGACTGTCGACGGTTACATTTGACTGACTTATTCTGTAAATCCTGTAAATCCTAATCCTGTAACGCACTCAGCTGTAAGCAACAGCTGACTGTCGACGATTACATTTGACCGATCAAGTTGTGTTTAAATTCTGTAACGTAGTAAGTTAAATAAAAAGCAAATATGCCCTTTGTTATCATTGTACAATTTTTATTTCAGGATTTTCTGAACCTCTAATAGCATTGATTTTACGAGATGTTCTCGCTGCGCTTATATATATTCATAAAAATGGCATTATTCATGGATCCATTAAAGCTGGCCACATATTACTAGATAAAAAAAAAGCCGTACTGACTTGTTTTCGAGAATCTCGTTGTTTCATTAATCATGGAAAGAATAGCTTTGTCATCCGTGGAATATCATCCGGACACAAAGATATTATAAATTGGACGGCTCCAGAAGTTTTGGATCAAAATTTAAATGGATTCACAGAGAAATGTGACTTATACTCAATTGGAATAGCTTGCTGTGAAATTGCAAATGGAATCAAACCCTATTCCGAGGCACAACCTACTTTTATGTTCACTGAAAAAACTCGTGGAAACGTGCCATCATTGCTAGACCAGTCAACATGCTTTCATCTTATGGAAGAAGAAGGTGAATGTTAATATTATATTATACATTACGTTATACATTATATACATTAATTATATACATTAATTCCTACCGCTTAGGAACTATACAATTTGGCACCTTGACGAGAAAACATGAAATTTATAGTCAACGCATATTTTCTGATGAAATGCACCAGTTTGCTGAAATTTGTTTAAATCGAAATCCCTTAAATCGGTGGAGTGCAGAAAAATCAATTACACACTCTTTTTTTAAGCAGTGTCGTTATACGAGTATTTCGGATCAACTTCAATACACTGTCTTAAACTTACAAGATCCATTTAAAATAGAAGGTAGGTAAATTTCTGGCTTAGCTATTTGCGAACGTTTATAATAATAAGAACAAAACTCGTTTTTTATCCATAAAAAAAATTTTTTAAATTAAAGTGGGAGCTGTCAAAGATGAAATTGCCAAGGTGAAACAGGCTGGTGCACTGTCATCCAAGCGGGCGACATGACCTAGTCAGTGTATCTGAACGCGCTCATATAGCTCATGGTTCAACTGTATTCGAAACTTGCCGTCAACGTTTAGGCATTGTTGTTGTTTATGCTGGTTCCCAAGTAGACAAAATCTTCTACAACTTGAAAGTTGTATCTATCTGTACAGACACTGTTTCCAATACGCCGCGTCTATCTACTTGTAAATAGGAAGTATTTTATCTTGTCCATGCTTAAATAGTTTTGGGGGTTGTATTTCAAAAGATCAGCTTTTGAATTTCTAATCGTAACCATTTTGGTTATGTTTTGAAAGAACAGCAATTGGGAAATGCTTATACATTACCAACAGATATTGACACCACCTGTCTGTGGCTGTTGTGGTGTCGTCTTAGGGTCAACTGGGACGTATCTTGCGACCACAAGGAACAGCAGTAGGTCCTGAGCCGCGACAGAACGCATGCTAGCAGGTGCCGTGTTTGCGGCTAGACACCAAAGCCAATTAATCGTCTTCAGTTTTATTTAGAGTGACCAAAAATAAGCAATAAATACGCATTTGTGTTTAGAGAGAACTCTCCAATTACGAATACGGTCCAGAACGACTCTAACACAAGTCTGAGGACAAGAACCAGTCTTCTATTCTTTCATACCCTGCTTCGAACCAGTAAAAGGGTATACTAGCTGAGTGCTAATGTATGAAACATACAAAAGGACGCGTGGTAGACCTACCAAAGTATATATATTCTTAATCAGTATGACAAGAGGAGTCGATATAGCCATTTCCGCCTTGTGTCTCTGTACCGTTCTTCTAAGCACTAAGCAGATCAAGTTTGCTCAGTTTATGTGATTTTTAATTAGATTATTTATTTTTTGTTTAAGAGTTGAGCATGCTCGTAGGTTCGAAAAGGCGTAGGCATACAGTACTAGAGGGGAACTTTAAATTCGAAATACCAAGATATTTGCCCCGAATTTAGTTTGTACGCATATTTTGGCCCTCTAAGACGACAGTTTAGTTGGTTCAGTTTGGGCCACTAATTCATATAGCTGACATATAACCGATATGGCCGTCTTTTACTAACATTGGTTTTTTTTACCGTATCAAAACAGGAATTCTCATATAATTCTCTCCAGTGCAATATATTTCAGTTTACAAAATAGTTTATTTTATTATTATCTCTCTCCTATACAGAATATTGTCAATAGTCCACATTTCGAAAGCTACATAAACAAAACTTTTCACGCGGATTCTATTTACAACTATCTAGCTTTGTTTATTTATTTTTTGAAAAGTTATTAGCGAAACAATTTCACTCCAGTACTACGCCTACAAACTGCAGTATCAAGTTCGCTCTTCTTCTTTCTTTTGCCTCCGCTAGGGACGCATATAACTTAGTGCCAGAAGTTTGTCTGGGTACAGGGTATTTCACTGTCGGGATTGCTCGACTGTAGCGTTTTTAATCAATACTCAAAATGACCATCAACTTCTACAACCATGTTAATGCAAAAAAATTCGTGTGTTTTTTGAATTTCTATAAAGTTTCATTACAACTCGGCTTGTGGTTTTTAATGTAATTGGCGAAGGCTCTTACTTTTTCCGATATCAACATAGTATTATTATCACCTACGACTTTTATTTTAATTTTCTGCAATATATACAAGTACTGCTTAAAGGCGTTTTCTGAGTATATGTTATTTATTTATTTATTAAAATTAGTTGCTATACATATATTATAGCTAGCAGGTCTTGCCCGTCTTTGCTGGGCCAAGTAAAATGTGCTTATAATTATAAGTTTATTTACTACAAGGTGAGTTCCAAAGTAAAAAGGGCTTTAAAAAAAATTCAATCAAAATCAATTTATTTTATTCAAAACTAGCAGGTATTGCCCGTCATAACCCGGCTCAATATGTTTCCAATTGTATTTATTTTGTGTGTGCATAACCTACCCATATGTTTTCACCTTAAAGGTTACCAGTAGGAAGGCATTTAAGGTGTTTAAATGAACATTTTCTGTTCTTGACAAAAAATTGTTCAGTAGTCCGTTACATTTTTGTTCTTGACAAACTATTTCGTAAAACGAAAATGACCACTATAACTAATATTTTTTAAAGCTCGTTTACCCCCCGTTGGAGCTAGAATTTTCCAAAAGCCTTTCTTAGTGTGCTCCTACACTATGATGGATACTATGAAACGATACTTGAGTCCAAATTTAAATTCACATTTGAGTCTTTTCGTGCCATATTGAGTCAATACGGCCACGCACAAACTCGGAATATGAAACACGGCACTCGTGTCAATGCCGTGCAGCGATGAGCCACGATCAAAAAGCACTGGCACCGATACCATCAAAATATCGAAGTTTGAATGCAATAAGCAGAATATTTAAATAATGAAATCGAATTATTTATTGAGATCAATAAGAACAAATCATATACATACATACATACATCTGCCCGCAATGCGAAGCAGAATATGCGTAGCTCCGTTATTCGGTTTCTGCTTTACTATCGCTTACGCAGTCGTTGCCTAGCGACGGTAACTGTAACATTTTGGCGTTTTGCCTTTGCAATTAACATTAAATGGTCAAAACGAAAGAAGAAGAGCGAGCTAATGACTTGCAGTTGTTGTTGTTTTTAGAGCATTATTTTTTTTTACAATCAAACAACTGTGTTCGATTGCCCAATGTATACATTAATACGAATGTACATACATGCTATATTCATACACAGGCATACAAATGTATGTATGTTTCTTTTTACTTTTTCAGCCGCACGTAGAGAACCGCACACATAGACACGAACTGTTGCTTGTTGTGTGTGAGTGTGTGTATGTGATGTCCCCAACTATTTGATATTTGTTGTTGCTGCATAAAATTATTAATGAAAACCCTAATGCCAAATGCACTAAACAAAGAAAAAATTACTTTTAAAAATGTTATATAATTTTCAATTAATTAACATTTCTTGCTCTGTCAGTGCAAGACGAATGTACATACATACATACATATGTAGATACATATGTACATACATAGATGTGCACATATGTACATACATAGATGTGCACATATGTATCTATGGACATTCACACATTAGTGTCTCACATTTTGCTTTGGCTATTTCAATCGTTTGCACGCAACTACACGAACAGCTGTTTGCATGTGTGTGTGTGTGTGTGTGTATGTATACTTAGTTGTCCCCAACTGTTTGATATTTTGTATTGTTTGTTCTCCCTGCTTTTGTAAAATGCATATTTTGAAAATCCTTGAATGCAAAGTTGTAGATTTAGTTACGTAGATTACATTATCCAAATTTTAAATCGATCGGGTTAAATTTATAACACAAACTTTTCATTTGAAATAGTGAATAAATATTAAAACCCCAATAATTCAACACAATCCAACACAAATTTCGAAAATCCGAGTATGCAGTTTTGTTTGTATTCTTTAATTGATTTTAGAAACTAAGTTTTAAGTCGATCGGTTGAAAAATGCGGATTTTTCAAACAAACTTTGGAGCTACTTTTCCCCCCTATGGAGCTCGAATTTCCCATAATCCCTTCTTAGTGCTCATCTACACCATGATAGGATACTTGAGCCCAAATTTCAGCATCCTAGCTTTCACCGTGTGGGCTGTGGGCTGTTGACGCGGTTTGCTTTTGTGCCCCAACATTTTTTTTACAGGAAAACTCCCATATTTTAGGCCCCAAAAAAACCAAGTATACAGTTTTTCTTGGAATTGTTCTGAGAGTATACAAACTAAGTTTAAAGTTAATCAGATGAAAACTGTAGATTTTTCATAAAAACGTTGGAGCCTGTTTTCCCCCCTTTGGAGCTCGAGTTTTCCAAAATCCCTTCTTAGTGGGGACCTAGACTCTGAAAGGATACTTGAGTCCAAATTTCAGCTTCCTAGCCTTTACCGTTTGGGCTGTGCGTTGATCAACAATCAGTCAGTCAGTCAGTCAGGACAAACTGTTTTATATATATAGATAGTCTTCTGCTTCAATACAGCTTTTTGCACGATCCAAAAGCATGTCGACCGAGTGTTTTAGCTCGGCCGTTATGGCCGCCCGTATGCCGGTGCAAGCCTTTTGAATGACCTCTACGTCTTCATAACGCTTTCCTTTCATGGGCAAATGCATTTTTCCGAAAAGGTAGAAGTCGCACGGTGCCATATCAGGTGAATACGGCGAGTGGTTAATGGTTAAAATGTGATTTTTGGTCAAATAATCGGAGACAAGCGTCGATCGATTCTGAGTAATTTTTGGTCGTCAGTCAATTTGTGCGGAACAAACCGTGCACACACCTTTCGTAAGCCCAAATGTTCGCTCAAAATGCGATAATTTGATGTTTTAGAGATGTTCAATTCCATTTCCATCAATTTCAATGATGATTTCGGCGGATTTTTGATGAATTCACGCACAGTTTCGATGGAATTTTCGGTGATCACGAATTTTGTTTGGCCCACATGTTGATCGTCATTTATGTCCTCACGACCACTTTGAAAACCACTCGTGCACTCTGCTACGGGATAGGCAATAGTCGCCATAAACTTGTTCCATCAATTGAATCGTTTCGGTAAAAGTTTTACCAATTTTAAAACAAAATTTAATGATGGCTCTTTGTTCGAAGTTAATTTTTGCACCGATAACACAAACATACTGACACTTAAAACGCAATAACTTCACTTCCAATCGATGAAATGTCATGAAATTCTCACTGGACAATCGATAAAAATAGCAGATTCTAACGCACCACATATAGGTAGCGCCACCAGGGGCGCTAGATTCAAAAAGTCCTGTTTACTTTCGAACGCACCTTGTATATGATATTCTTCTTTCGACGCTCTCTAAAGTTTTTTAAAGAGTTCATTTTCCAAATAGCAAATATAGTACAATAAGTACTATGTATGGTTATACGTACATATATACATATGTACATATCTTCGTTACGCACCGGGCGGAATGCCAGTCCTGACTTAACTGTGTGCTTCCTCAGCATGTTGTACGCACGGTCAAAAATCCGACACGGGACATTTAATTTTGATTTATAAATCGGAACGTCCCGCCAAAATTGGAGCGTTCGGCAACGCTGATATGTACATACATTTAAATTTGTCATGCAGGCGTTATCCGCCTATATACATACATACATACATACATACATACATACATACATACATACATATACAAGTATGTATTAAATTTTTTAATTCAACACTAATTTGTGTCTTCAATTCCAAATATGATTGTTGTGAATGTAAAAGGTGTGTTTCTGCTTTTGTAAATCGCATGAATACACTCACAAAATAGGCTTAACGGTAAATGACTCTTAGATTTGTTCAGAATACATTTGTAGCGTTGTTAACACTATAACGTAAATATGCGATCAGCTCAGATGCTAGAGATGGGCATGTGTCGGATGCTCTATGTGCTAGAGCATCAAAACTATCGATAGTTGAATCCGTCGTTACAATCAATAATTCCATCGAAGTTGGAATTCAATTAACAGAAAATTTAAATAATAACATCTTATAATTTAATGAGATCAATTAGAACAAATCATATACAAACATACTGTTGGATTAATTCAGTGTATTTAAATTAACGATGTTATTTATGTTTATTGCAAATAACAATCTTTTACAAAAATCCGTTTAATTCAAAATTCACTCAGCGTCCTCCTTCTTTGGCTGGTCAATATCAATTGACCTCTTACATCCCTGTTATTCGTTATTATCGATTACTTATTACTACTTCGCTATTCAATCACTATTCGGTCACTACTTAATTATTGTTAGTGATTAGGGGTGTCCCTACTACAATACCATCATAAGGGATCTGACTTATTTGGCAATTTTCAACGTCACTTATAATATATCTGTCATTGGGCAGCTTTTTCTTTACTTGAAAAGGGCCTTTATATTTTGGAATAAATTTCTTATTTGTATAATAAATAATAATCTTGATGGTGATTCACGAGTTACTGAATGTACCGAATTATTTATTGCATATTCTACTCTAATTAGAAATTCACTCCAATCAGCATGTTGAACTGGCTTTTAATATTCTGTTGACACGTTCAACCTGACCGTTCGCTTGAGGTGAGGCTGTAGATACCTTAATGTGCTCTATGTTATTATCAAGCAGAAATTTCCCGAATTCTAAGGAAGTGAAGCATGTACCTCTATCGCTAATAATTCTACGCGGACGACTATAATTTTCAAAATATTTAGCTAAACATGCGCAGACTTCTTTTGTACTAGTTGTATTTGCTGAATATAATTTAACAAATTTAGTGAATCCGTCTATTACAACCAATATATGTTTCTTCTTTGATATAATGGAAGGAAAGGGTCCAAAATGGTCTATGTGCAAGGTATCGAAAGGGATAGGGCGTTTAGGAATACTGTGCAATGTTCTATTGTTTGAGTGAGTCGGGACTGTAAACATAATACTTTAAACAATTCTGAATTAAGGAATCAACTTGTGTTCTCATATTTGGGAACCAATAATATTTTTCATGTTCTTTTATACATTTCTCAGTTCCTAAGTGGCATAATTTTTCATGAACAATTCTAATAAGGTTTGTTTCCATTTCTTCTGGCACATATAGTAATTGGGAATTATTCTCTCCTCCTGTATACGATGCCATCATCTAAAATGAATTCTTGAACTGGTCCACTTTCTAGTTTATCTTTTAATTGTATTATTTCATTGTCTCTATTCTGAGTTACTTGGAGCTGGAAATTAATATCATCACTATCAATTACAGACACAATTTGGTCCTTATTTTCATTTTCATTTATATTTACTAAAGGCTCATATTTAAATTCATGACATAGGGTTGGATATCTACTAAGAGCGTCTACATGTGTCATATGCTTACCGCTACGGTGCTCGATAGTATAGTTGTAATTTTCAAGCTCTAGAGCCTGGCTATTCTGGCATTAATGCTTTTGCGATTCAGGGTCAATATTAATGAATTGCAATCTGTTATAATTTTGAAAGGAATCCCTTCCAAATAAATCCTAAACTTGTTAAGTGAATATATAATAGCTAGGGTTTCTAATTCGAAACTATGGAATCTTTTCTCTGCGGCAGCCGTCGTTTGAGAAAAATAAGAAATAGGATGAAATTTATTGGCATCGCCTCTCTGTAACAGTATACCACCAAATCCTTCTGCGCTTGCGTCACAATGAAGTTCTGTTTCTTGATTGGGATTGTACAATGCTAAAATACTTTATTTCTGGCTTTGTTAACTCTTTTAATGGTTTGGTAATTTTTGAAAAGGCTGGAATAAAACGTCTGAAGTAAGAAAATAGTCCTAAGCACTTTTGCTTTTTAATATAATTCTTCGGTCTAAGTAAATGTCTAATAGTTTCAATATGCTCACTGTTGGGTCGAATTCCGTTACTGGACACTGTATATCCCAAGAACTCAATACTACTATGTTATACATAGTTGACATTTGCTAGGTTTGATTTCTAATCTATATCCTGCCAATAGTTTTAATACATTGTCCAAGACTATAATATGTTCCTCTAATGTCTTTAATTTAATGTTCATTTCATAATTATGTTTGATTGGAGGAATATCTGACATTTTTTAATATTGGTGACAAACAAATTGTGGATTTGATTTTGGTAAAATTTACTTAACTTCGGGTTTATATATCAATATTGTAAATATATGGTCTATCAATTACGTTGCATTCATTTAAGGTCTGAGCATTACTTTGTAATGGGGCATTGTACAAAATCGGTTCGCTATTACACGATTGTTTACTATGCAGTGGTTGCTCACTGTTGCTACAATTCGATGGTTCACTGTACAGTAACTGGTTATTACAATTCAATTATTCGCTACCAGCTTTTAAGGAAGGTAGAACTAAACTCATTTTTATTGTTTCAATAAAAGTTAATGCTAATCCAAATGAATTCAAAAAATGTCTGCCCAGGAGCACTTCAGTTGCTATGTAATTATCTGGGGTGACATCTATATATATAAAACAGTTTGTCCTGACTGACTGACTGACTGACTGATTGGCAATCAACGCACAGCCCAAACGGTAAGAGCTAGGATGCTGAAATTTGGACACAAGATCCCTCTTATAGTGAAAGTGAGCACTAAGAAGGGGTTTCGGAAAATTCGAGCTCCAAAGGGGGGAAAACGAGCTCCAACGTTTGTATGAAAATTCTGCATTTCTGAATCGATCAACTTTAAATTTGGTTTTTATAATCTATAAAAGAATACAAACAAAACTGCATACTCGGTTTTTCGAAATTTGTGTTGGAGCTTGAATTATTGGGGTTTTAATATTTATTCATTTTTTCAAATGAAAAGTTTGTGTTATAAATTTTGTCCGATCGATTTCAAATTTGGGTAATATAATCTACGTAACTAAAATTACAACTTTGCATTTAACGATTTGTAAAATATGCATTTTACAAATGCAGGCAGAACAAACAATACAAAATATCAAACAGTTGGGGACAACTAAGTATACATACACACACACATACATATATACAAGCAGCTGTTCGTGTAGTTGCGTGTAAACGGTTGAAGTAGCCAAAGCAAAATGTGAGACACTAATGTGTGAATGTTCATTTGTACACATGTATGTACATACATACATACATATGTACAAAAGTACATTCGTCTTGCACTGACAGGGCAAGAAATGTTAATTAATTAAAAATTATTAACATTATAACATAAACATTTTTATGTTATTTTTTCTTTGTTTAGTACATTTGGCATAAGGGATTTTAGGACAACGGACTACAAGGGCGTACGCAGGTTGGGCAGGGGGGACATTGCTCCCCTTAGAAAGAATTTCGCATTATGAATTACACCAGCACCATATGTATTACATACGTACATACATATATACATACGTCTGTATGTATAGTATGTACATATGTACATCAATAAGTATGTATGTACGTACATACATTCTTATATACATATATAGGTTTGTATGTATGCAGTGGGCCATCGAACACTGTTGTTTAATTGTAATAAATAGTAATATGTTTTCAAATCTAAATTTTTAAAACAACAACAACAAGTTATTGGCTCGCAAAACTTCTTTCGTTTTGATAATTTACGGCTGTTAATTGCATACGAAAAATGCCAAAAGTTTACAGTTACCGTACACACACAAATACATTTGTATGTATGTATGTACATATGTGTACAGTGAACAATCGAATACAGTATTATAATCAATAACTCTCAAACGATGTTTTTCGATGTATTTGTATTCGACATGTATTACGATATATCAACACAAGTATCGATATTTTCGATATATCGCATTTAATTTTATTATTGGGGTTTTAATATTTATTCACTTTTTCAAATGAATAGTTTGTGTTATAAATTTTGTCCGATCGATTTCAAATTTGGGTAATGTAATCAACATTATATCAACAAATTGGCATTCAACGATTAAAATATAGCAATATGTTTTTTACTTGCCATATATCAAATATCAAATAGTTGGGGACATCGCATACACACACTCACACATACATACAACAAGCAACAGTTCGTGTCTATGTGTGCCCATGCATACATACATATGTACATGCATATGCATGTATGCCTGTATATGTATGTAGCATGTACATACAAAACAACAACAACAACTTTAAGTTGTTGGCTCGCACATCCTCTTTCGTTTTGACCATTTAATGTTAATTGCAAAGGCAAAACGCCAAAAGTTTACAGTTACCGTCGCTAAGCAACGACTGCGTAAGCGATAGTAAAGCAGAAACCGAATAACGGAGCTACGCATATTCTGCTTCGCATTGCGGGCAGATGTCTGTATGTATGATTTGTTCTTATTGATCTCAATAAATAATTAGATTTTATTATTTAAATATTCTGCTTATTGCATTCAAACTTCGATATTTTGATGGTATCGGTGGCTTCAACTATCGAAAGTTTTACTCTAGCAAATTGAGATGAGAATTGTCAGTGCTTTTTGATCGTGGCTCATCGCTGCACGGCATTGACACGAGTGCCGTGTTTCATATTCCGAGTTTGTGCGTGACCGTATTGACTCAAATGTGAATTTAAAATTAGGATATACCCTTATAATTATTCCCCTTTTTTGCACATAGTCTATCTTAAAACGTTGCGTTATCTCTATATATAAAACAGTTTGTCCTGACTAATTGGTGATCAACGCACAGCCCAAACGGTAAAAGATGAAATTTGGACTCAAGTATCTTTTCATAGTATCCATCATAGTGTAGGAGCACACTAAGAAAGGCTTTTGGAAAATTCTAGCTCCAACGGGGGGAAAACGAGCTTTAAAAAATATTAGTTATAGTGGTCATGTTCGTTGAACGAAATAGTTTGGCAAGAACAAAAATGTAACGGACTACTGAACAATTTTTTGTCAAGAACAGAAAATGTTCATTTAAATACCTTAAATGCCTTCCTACTGGTAACTTATAAGGTGAAAACATACGGGTAGGTTATGCACACACAAAATAAATACAATTGGAAACATTATATTGAGCCGGGTTAAGACGGGCAATACCTGCTAGTAAAGAATAATATTTTTCATAATATTGTTAAATTCTAAATTAACGCATATTTTTCCAAAAGCCTGCAATCTGGATCCATTGACACTGTTTATTCGCACACGTGCGAATCGGCCGGACGATTGTGGTCCTGACGAGTTAAGCTAAAGGACGCTTATTGTCCTTCTGTTGATCAAGGCGGGATCCTAGTGGTCCGGCTTGATGTTGGGGTGGACACTCGTGGTCCGTTTAATTAAAGGCTCTTGTGGCCCTGCTGCTTCAAGGGACCCTCGTGGTCCAGTAGGTGCGAGTAACACCGGTTGTCCTGGTTGCGCTTGAGTGAAACAACGCAGGACGTTTATAGTGACCAAGGATACCGGATGGCAATCCTTGGGAGCATGTAGTCAACGTAGTAGTCGGCGTGATAAAGATCAGCGGTTCCTGACCCAAAGTAACAGGCCGTTCGTTGATAATTTGCATACTGATTTTATTCTTACAATTCATGGCTTATATAGCCATGCTTAAAACTGGCTTATGACTACTTACATTTACTATTTCTATGTGTTGGCGGTTTCGCAATAATGATGCCCAAGTATATATTATTGCGTATGCTGGTGTCAGCCCAATTTGGTTCATAAACTATGACCTGATTGTTGGTCTTATGCTGATGTAGCAGAATAATTATTCTTGCTTATTAATCTTATTCTTGCTTATTATTGCCTATGTTGGCTGGCCAGCGTCAATGCACCTGTAATTCGTGTGCGCGTGCATACTATGGTGACAATATTATCTATGCTAAAACAATATGGGTGTACAGGTTTATATGTATGATATGTGTTGCCAAGCTATTTAATTGAAAGTCTGTTTGCGTCGCGTTGATGAGATGTCATATACTCATTCGCGTCGCAACAGACACTGCAAAAGTTAATAGGCTGCAAAGATCAGCGATATAGTGTAAGGCACAGCCCATCGTCGATTTATGCTAATTACGCTGCCAGTATCAAATAAAGCAGATAGGATAGGTGTATGAGGTATTGACGCATTACAATTGTAAAAATGTACCCTTACCTTATTTATATATGGAACATAATATTGATTAGTGCCCCCCATTTCATCATTCTTCAGCAAGTTGTCATCAGCTGCTCCGACCAGTCTCGATGTCTTCATTGGCTGCACGCAGTCTTTAATCATGTGTTGCTGAGATCCACAACGGAAGCATGAGCCCTTCGCGCGCTTTGGTGCAGCGCATGCTGATGAGTAATGTCCATATCTTGAGCAATTAAAGCAATGCACACCTCTGTTATCATCAAGCGGTGTTGCTTCCTTGCTCTTTTTACGTAGAGCTCCATATTTGTGGGAAAGCTCCTTAAGATCGTCCATAGTTTTGGCTGAATATAATACGGCAATGCTGGGAGAGCTATCGCAGAACCCATCGAAGATAAATTATACTGCGACTTGTTCACCAAAGTTTGAGCGTGCAGCAATTTCTTCCATCTGGAGTATGTATCCCATTATTGTATTTTCTTCGCAATGAATTTTGTTTCTTTTAGAAGCAATATAATGTCCGCTGTAGAATTATTATGACCAAAAGTCTTGAGAAAATTGTTCTTGAATTCATCAAAACTAGTGGACCGATCGACGCGCAGAAATAGTTCGGCCTCTGAATTCATTTTCATCAGCGTTCGTACGCAACGTAGCTTAAATGCGTCATTGTTATTAATATTATTGCAAGTGCGTTCGAAATTTAAAAGCCACTTGCGCACGTCATAATTATTATCGTCTGAGAATGGGACAATAGAATCCTAGACGATATCAAAGTCACCTGCGGAGTTCTCGTTGCTGGACATAAGTTCAGCCAGCATTTGTTTCTTCTGATCTACACGAATTGCGGCATCAATCAACTCTTCTTCTTCTTTCATGGCCGCCATTTTTGAGACTCCCGCGGCCAATTCTGACGACACAACCAATTTGCGCGTCTCTTGTATTAGAGTTTTCATTCTCTGCAATTTCACAAACATTTGGGCAATTGTTGTCAATAGCAAACCTCTGCTATTGTCGTAAGCTTGCACCATGAGGAAAATTTATGTTGTTGATAGACAACCACTCAATTATTTGTTCTTTGTCCATTATAAAGTTATTGCTGCTATTGCAGCAGCCAATTGTAAGTGTAAAAATTTATATTTGTTCAGAATAAAAAAATCGGTGTATTTGGCGTGTAATCCCACTTCTGATGTTGTTGGATTAATTCAGTTTATTTAAATTAACGATGTTATTTATGTTTATTGCAAATAACAATCTCTTACAAACACTCAGCATTTCGCCTTTGAAATTAACAGGCGTAAATGATCAAAATGAAAGAAGAAGCGCGAGCCAATGACTTGCAGTTGTTGTTGTTTTCGTTTTAAAAATTTGACTTAATAGATAGATACATAGACACGAACTGTTGCTTGTTCTGTGTGTGATTGTGTGTATATGATGTCCCCAACTATTTGATATTTGCGTTCTTTGTAATTTGTTGTTGCTGCATAAAGTTACTAATGAAAACTCTAATTCCAAATGTACTAAACAAAGGAAAAATTACTTTTAAAAATGTTAAATAATTTTAATTAAGTAGCGCACTGCCTTGATCCTGCACGTGGAAACTAGGACTCGACTACTCCGCCAGCGACCACGAGGCCATCTATTGTGAGATTGGAGAGGGGTCTAGCCAGCTAAGCAGCAATCTTCGCTGGGGCCCTAGAGGATTTTTGTGCCGGAGGCTCAGTCCAAACAATGGCAGAGTGTATTTCGGCCAGGGTGTAAGAAGCTTGTTTAGTGAGCCTGAGTGTCCGCAAGGCATACCGGCGCCACCATGAGCCAGTTTACTGGTGGAGCGAGCAAATCGCTGAAGCTCGCAGAGCCTGTCTCAGAACGAGGCAACGCTACGAGCGCTCGATAAAAACACCGGAGTTTCAAGCACTTCAGGAGGACTACCTATATAAAAGGAGTGTCCTGCGACACAGCTGAGCACGATCCATGGGGCAAAGCCTACCAGATTGTGATTAAGCGCCTGGGCTACAAGGCGTCATCAGTGCCTTCGGACGCACAGTCTCTAGACCCCATTGTCCAAGCGTTTTTTCCTCGCAGCCAAAAAGAAACGGCTAGCGTACTTCTGCATGAGCTGGAGAGTCCACCCTATACGTTCGACACGGTAACGATGGAGGAGCTGGTGGCAGCAGCCCAGAGGCCCTACGGCTAGCCATAGCATCCACCCAGCAGTTTTCGTGGACTTATTTAACCAATGCCTGCGAGAAGGAGTATTCCCACTCAAATGGAAGATGCAAAGGCTCATACTTCTGCCCAAGCCGAGAAAGCCTCCTGAGGAAGCATCGTCCTCTAGACCGATCTGCCTTTTAGACTTACTGGGCAAGACATTAGAAAAATTTATAAGCAGCCGCCTAAACTTGGCACTGGAGAAAGCTGGAGGGCTATCACCTAACCAGAATGGCTTTCGAAAGACACGATCGACCGTAGATGCCATCAGCAGCGTGGTTAACATAGCCACTGAAGCGACGGCGGGAACGCGTTGGAAAGGAGGCACAAAAGATACTACTACTGTTTTAGAGAGCACTTAGCTTATGCAAACCATAAGGCGTCGGAGTCTGGGAGAGCGATAGCACGGATCATGCTTAATAGACGTGGTCCCAAACAAAGCCGAAGAGCACTGTTACCAAAAGTAGTGAGATCTGTGATGCTCTACGCTGCTTCAATTTGGGCCCATGCAATGGAGACGGGGTCCTACAGGAGAGGCCTCGAGGCCACCTACCGCCTGAGCGCCATCAGGGTCATCAGTGGCTTTAGAACTATGTCAGATGAAGCAGCTCTCGTCATAGCGGGCATGATCCCTATTGAGGAGCTGGCCTGGGAGGCGCGAGAATTGCACACTGAAGCCCTCGGTTCGGTGGGAGGCAGCTCAACATTGACCACGTTACGGCAGAGGGTTAGACGGCGTGGTATTGAGCTGACAAACGTTACTGACAAACGTTAAGTCAACTACGGAACCAACACCAGCTCTGTTAAACGTATTTCTCGATCTCGTGTTTAGTAGGGCTATGTCCAACGGGCCTCCATAACCACTCTGCCTCTAGCGTTGGTCGAGGCGCTGCCCCACTCCACAGACCAAGCATTGAAATCGCCCGCAATGACCACGCGGTTGCGGCTCCTGGCGTCAATCACTAGACAGTCCGTAATTCTCGAAAATTCGCTAAGGGGCAAACTGGGGGCCAGGTAGCAGCTATACACCCAGTAGTTGCCGATTCTAGCTCGCACGAAGCCATGATCCGAGTGGATGGACGATAACTGTCTATATTTCGCTCCGCACGGCTGGATGGCATCCCCTTTGGTCAGGTTGGCCGCCCAGTCGCAACCTCTGCCTACCTTATAGGGTTCGCTTAAGATTGCCAGGTCAGCTGCTCTCTCGACAACCGTTTGTGCCAACATGTCCTGCGCCGCTGCGCAGTGGTTTAAGTTGAGCTGAATCAACATCATTTGCGCTGGCTCTTGCCGTCCACCGTCTCTAGCGGGCATCTGCGACTGCCAGCATGGTTTGTGTCGGCGAGCCCTTTGTTGCTACACCGGAAGCACAGCGGATTCCCGCTACACTGGGCAGCTTTGTCACCGACTGCACCGCACTTGAAGCAACAGTTGCTTCTATCTGCATTGCTCCTACAATTTCTTGCTATATGGCCTGGTGCCATGCACCGATAGCACCTCTGAGCAGTTTCGCGCTCCTTGATGCGGCAGCTGCACCAACTGATTTTAAGCTTGCCAAGCGAGAGTAGCTTCTCGGTACCTGGTAGGGTAATGACGGCAGTTTGCGTGCCTGCAAACGAGGTACGCAGACTCTTGATGCTGCATAACTCTAAGTCAATACCGGCCTGAGTAGCAATTGCCATCCGAATGTCATCCGCAACAACAAGCTCGTCCAGGTCCCTTATCTCAAATCGGCGCTCCTGAGCGAGGGCCCGAACTGAGACGTTATCACCTAAGGTTTGACCTAAGCTCTCCTTTAGCTACTCCTCTTTAGCTCCAGAAGAGCTAGCTTGTTGCCCGTACGCCTGGTAACCATTCGTAGGATTTCGCTGTATGAAAGATTTTCCTGTTGATTATTATCGCCTCCGGACGAGTGCGTCTTGGCAGGGCTTGTGCTTTGTCTTGCCGCCGCCTGGAACTGGCCACCTGCCACTCTTGTTCCAAAGATGTGCCGGCGTCTGTAGGGGCCTCGCGTGGATGCGTGGCCTGCACCAAGTTCATCGATGGTTTGGCCCCAGCTTCAGCGTGGAGGTTAGAGCGCTTGTTTGCTCCATTCTTAGCTGGCGAATCTTTAACAGCGCCTCCGTGCGGAGGCTTGAATGCCAGTACGACTAGCCGTGCCTGGCCACAACTCGACTGTTTGCGCTGCAGCGTGCCTCGATTGTGGCTTCTTCTTATTGCCAGACCAATCCAGCTTGCTACAAATAGATGAGTGCAGCCTGAGCATCTCCGCGAACAGTTCCTTATCCTGCTGGTTCACGTGACGCTTTTGTGGACCCTAGAAAAGGCGGCAGACCAGTTGCAACTGCATTCCCAGCTCCTGCATATCGGCTTCGACGGTTTTTGGCCTGCTTGGTGGCCTAACAGTCGTCACATCCAGGTCTGCTCCCGGCAGTGGCGCCGCCACTGGTGTTGAATAAGGGGTAGCCGCCAGCTCCAGTGGGTCCCCAGCACACAGTTGGGCGCTCCGTTGACGCACTGCAGGCGGGGCAGACTTTGGCGGGGATCTCGCCACCAAGGACCGTCTCGCGAACGGGTTTTCGCCTCCCGGAACTTCAGTAGTCCTGAGCCACTCGACGTCTCCCACCGTCAGTGAATGAAGCGCGTCCATGTGGCCCTTTGGTTGATTTACCGCGCCACACTGCTTTACACGGCTCACTGTACCGTCCGAATGGATCCCTGGCGGTTGGCCGGTGATCGTCAGCCGCTGGGCCGCTTCTGGTTGTATCCCGGGCATCGAGTTAACTCAGGAGCGAGTTCCCACGATGGCCAATTATTTAATTGGCGGGATGGGGGTTATCCCGCCCCTGATCGGTCCCCAGAGCCCCTTTCAGGTACACCGGAACGGTAGGGGTTGGAAGATGGCCGGTCCGACCTTGGTACCCACTCGCTAGGATGAGAAGACTCAAAATAGATATACATGATGCTGCTCAGGCAGTTGCCTATGAATTTCAACGCAGCCCTAGAACTATGCAGTAGTGTGCGTGCACTTGGGTATAAATTGCCCGATGACCCTGAAACCACAACTGATGCAGACACGCCCTGTGGGGCCAATCGGTAACGAGCCGGCTGGTGCTGTGCCAGAAGCAACGCTGCAACAGATGGGCGGAGACCAGATGGTGCCAATGCAACTATGCAGCTATGCAGTCGATGGAAAGAAAACGTGGAGAGCAGCAAGTATGAAAAGAAAAGAGTGCGCGACCCTGTGACATTCCCCACACAAGCGAGGTTCAACGTTCAGGGGTTAGCCGCAGGAATTACAACGAAACAGGAATGATGGATGTGTCTTACCAAAGCTACTCGCCTGCAACGATGGTAAGTGCCGACCACACCTTATCACTCCTCAATTAACTACGCAAAGAACTTTCTTGCAGCCAACTTGCTACAGAATGAGAATGAAAACCGACGACCATACAAAAAACACGTCCGATCGCCTTCACTTTCACTCACTCCTCAGGTACATAGATGTGTACATATGCACGTGTGAACATTCACGCATTAGTGTCTCACATTTTGCTTTGGCTATTTCAATCGTTTGCACGCAACTACACGAACAGCTGCTTGTATGTGTGTGTATGTGTATGTATACTTAGTTGTCCCCAACTGTTTGATATTTTGTATTTTTTGTTCTGCCTGCATTTGTAAAATGCATATTTTGAAAATCCTTGAACGCAAAGTTGTAGATTTAGTTACGTAGATTATAGTCCCCAAATTTGACATCGATCGGAAAAAATTTATAACACAAACTTTTCATTTGAAAAGGTGAATAATTATTAAAACCCCAATAATTCAAGTTCCACCACAAATTTCGAAAATACTAGTATGCAGTTTTGTTTGTATTCTTTTATAGATTATAAAAATCATATTTAAAGTTGATTGGTGGAAAACTGAAGATTTTTCAAACAAACTTTGGACCTCGCATTCCCCCTATGTAGCTCGAATTTTCCAAAATCGCTTCTTAGTGCGCACCTGCACTATGATAGGATACTTGACCCAAAATTTCAGCTTTCTAGCTCTTACCGTTTGGGCTGTGGGCTGTTGACGCGGTTTCCTCTTGTGCCCCAAAAAAGCCCCAATAATTCAGTCTCTAAAAAAATATTTAAAAAACTAACTTTCTTTGTATTGCTTTATTGATTTTAGAAAGCAAGTCTTAAGTCGATCGGTTGAAAAATTAGGATTTTTCAAACAAACTTTGTAGCTAGTTTTCCCCCCATTGGAGCTCGAATTTTCCAAAATCCCTTTTTAGTGCGCACCTACACTATGATAGGACACTTGAGCCCAAATTTCAGCATCCTAGCTTTTACCGTTTGGGCTGTGGGCTGTTGACGCGGTTTCCTTTTGTGCAAAACTCCCATAGTCACCGACTCGACTTTTAGATAATAGATAAGTATTTACAGTATATGGAAAATATTACAGTCTTTAAGAAATTTTATAATTTGTTCGGTGTTTTGGCTTGTAAGGTTGACTATTAGGCCGGATGGTTTGAATTCCCCAAAATTCGTAACTCTAGGATTGTGGAAGGGAGTGCAATTATCTAATAGGTATTCAATTGATAGATTTTCCCCGAATTCGCGGCAGTTAGGCTTAGATTCTCCTTTGAGACTTATTATGATTGGAGGCTTTACTATATACCAATGTTGGAATAAGGGCCATTTGGCAATTTCTTTATTTTTCAAAATTGTACCAATATGTTTGGCGAGCAAGGTATTATTTTAGAACATGAACGTGAGCAAGGTATTATTTTAGAACATGGTGCTCTTCCTGCCAGTTTCGCCGCTTTGTCAGCGAGCTCGTTCCCTTCTATATCCATGTGTCCTGGAACCCAGATGAGCTTTATTTTGTTTTGGTGTTCTATAACGTAATGACGGATCTCAGATAGAAGATTGCTTACGTTGTATAGACTGGCTACACTTGGGAGTGTGGATAAACTGTCGCTGCAAATGATGTGCTTCCCTTTATGGTATACTGCGTGTTGGATGGCTTTAAGGATCCCTACAGCTTCTGCTGTAAGAACGGAATAGTATTGAGGGAGATAGCCCCAGGATATAATCGATCCGACTTGGTCAACGACAGCAAAAGTTGTTGCTGTACCGCATTTGGATCCATCGGTGTAGAGTCTTCTCCAGTTTGGGTATTTTACAGTTTCCTCTGCAAAGAGTTGCCGAATCATATCTTTTGATGAAGTGGATTTTTCGAAGCCATGCAACGCTGTGTTTATGATAGTATTGAGTAGTTTCCGTGGTGGTGATGGTCTGACTTTTTTCCAGCAATGCGATATTGCAATGTAGTGTCCCTTGCTAAATTGGATACATCGCCAAATTGTAGACATAACTTTTAACCTTTTCCGATGCTTATATTCACACTAAGATAGGATTCGTGGAGCACAATATTTTGGGTATAAGTCTGGTTGCTATATCTGGCAGACCCGCTTCCGCTAATATACATTTTGAGGGCGTCGTTGGATAAGCGTCTATGTCCATCGTACCGCCGCGTGATACGGGGGCAAAACCATTTTGATTGTACGTGGCACACCAACCATAAATGGGCAGCCCATAGTCAATTTTGGATAACATTAATGCTCTTGTAGCATGAATCAGTATTATTGGATGAATAAGGGATCGTTTTGTGGTTAAAAATGTTATTATGTTTAGGCTTTGGTTTAAATTAATTCTGAGATCATAACAATGTTGTTTGAATGTGAGTCGTTTGTCGAATGTAATGCCGAGAATTTTCAAGAATTTTACCTGCTACGTTATTAAAAGTTAAAGTAGGATAAGTACAATGGTGTAACATCTTTTAGTATTTTTTTAAATGTATTATTTAGAATTGATGTGTCTTTACTTTTACTAAATATTAACGCATCATCCGCATAAAATGATAGTTCTATTTTTCTATAATTCAGTATAATGTTATTAAACATTTGGAAGGCGATCATGAACAATACGACTGACAGTGGGGATCCTTGGGGGATCCCGTTGTAGAGTGTGTAGAATTTTGATAGAGTGTTGTTAACTCGAAAGGAGCGATTGGTCATGAACGCCTTCACTGGGTTGAAGATCCTAGGACCTACACCCCAACGGGTGAGTTGATCCAAAACAGCATGCACCCTTACGCGGTCAAAGGCCTTTTCAAAATCAGTTGCCAGGATGGTAACATGATTTTTGGTCGAAAGGGCGTCTGACGCGTAATGGTTGAGGTGCAGGAGGGAATCCAGCGTACTGTGGTTTATGGTTTAAATGCCGTTTGGTGGGGGCTAGTGAAATTGTGCTTAGTGATATACCACATAAGTCGTTTTGCAAGGATTTTTTCTAATATTTTATTTAAGCAGGGGAGGAGGGAGATAAGCCTGAAAGATGCTAATTTGTGAGTTGGTTTATTCGGTTTCGGAATTGGCATAATAATATCAGACCGCCATTCATGAGGGTAGGTACCTACTTCAAGCATTATGTTGTAAATTTCCAATAGCCTATTCTTTGACTCTATTGGTAAATTCTTGAGCATTGGGTAAGATATACGGTCATTGCCCGGGCTTTTCCCTTAAGCATGGTGTAAGGTCAATTCTAGCTCGATAAGAGTGAAATTGGATTCAAGGTCGAGTGCATCCGGAGATAGGTTGGTTCTAGAATATTGTTGGCATATGAAGTGATCCTTGCATGACTTGTACTCCTGGGAGAAATTTTCATCTTTGGAGTAGTTGGACCACGTACTTCCAAAGGCATTTGCAATATCAATTGATAAAAGAAGTTCTTCAACTCTATCTATTATTACCTTAAGTGGGGAAGGCGGGTTTCCTATCAGAGCATTTACACCAGCATTTATACTTTCTTTGTTGATGTGGAGGGCGTTATTTTGGAAGTGTATGCTTCGAAACTTTCCCGTTTTGCGTTTTTTGCAGCTTTTTTAAACAATGTGTTTATGTTATAAAATTGCCGGTGGATTGAGTTTGTTTATATTTGTACCAAAGGTGCTGTTTCTGTTCTCTCAGTGCTTGAAGCTCTGGGCTCCACCAAATAATACTCTTTGTACGGAAATTAGGCTTCGTTTGCGGGATTGCAACATTACGCTGCTTTAATTGCCCTTCTTATTCTAGCTGAAAACAGGTTTAAGTCGTTTGTAGTTGGAAAATCAGAGTGTTGTTTGCATACTGCCTGGAAGATTTTCCAATTGGCTTGATCCGTGTGGTACTTGAACATTGGATGGGTCTTTACAGTTTTAAAATGTGTCTGAACAACCGTCGATATAGGGAAATGGTCAATCCCATGTCAATTATGGGCAACTGACCATTTGCAGCGAGGGAGCAATGATGCTGAGGCAAGTGTTAGATCGACATGGGTGAATGTGGTGGGTGGAAAAGTGGGTGGCAGAGCCATCGTTTAGTATGGTTAGATTCGATTGGTTTATAGCCATCTCTATTTCGTTGCCTTTGGCGTCCGTGGAGTTTGAACCCCATAGAGGGCTGCGGGCATTAAAGTCGCCAACACATACTTGTATAGTGGGTTTATGGGATAAGTTTAAGGTTTGAATTATTTCATTTGCACAAATGCTTTGATAGGGAGGTATATATGTGTTAAAGATAGTGATATTGGGTTGTGAGAGGATCTCAACTCCAATAGAGCACGTGTTGTTATTGGGATGAATTGTATTGTGTGTAATGCTTTTGCGAATAAGAGTTCCAACCCCTTGCTTAGCATAAAAGTTGTGTGCAAGGTTATAAAAGTAACCAGTGGGTTTTATGTGAGTTTCTTGTATGCATATAATATCCGGGCTGAGTTCCTTAACCAATATTAGTAGCACGTGGTAGTTGTTAAAATGACCATTCATATTCCATTGTAACAGAGAGAAAGATTATGTTGGAAAAGAAAGGAAGGAAGAAGTGTGGAGATTAGTTTAAAAGAATAAATTTTTGATTTGTATGAAGTCACATTTTCGATGTTTTCTAGAAATTCTGTTGTTTTGGGCGTTAAATTATATGCATCGTATGATGGGCTTTGGTTTAACGGGTAATAAGGGGATGGTTATTATGCTTTGATTTTTGCTTTGATTATTAGCAGCGCTGTCCACTGAAGAGTACGATGCGGTATTATTGTTGCTGGTACTTAGGGCACTGGCGAGAAGTGGAGGGGTGTTCTTCCGAACAATTTACACATTTGGTCTCTGTGCACGTGGTGGCGGAGTGCGGAGGTAGAGCACAGCTTGCACATGCCAGTGGCTTATCACAGTGCTTCGCTGCATGGCCAAGCAATTGACAAGACTTGCATCTCATTGGGTTAGGTGTGTATTCACGTACCTTGACCAAATGCCATGATATATTTATTTTTGATGGGCTTGGCTTGGCGTAGAAACACCATCATATGTTTTGGTAAACTTATGAATGGCAGTTACCTTTTGGGGGCTGAGTTCTTTAACTATCTCCTCGTCTGGAATATCAGCCCGATAGGGCGCGTAAACAGTGCCTTTTACAAAGTTGAGCACTCCATGAAACTTGCATGTTATATCGCAGATCCCAGTTAACTTCTCGGCTTCAGCTTGAGATTTTACTAGCATGAGTAAGTTTGCATCTCGCAAGTTAGAGATTGATACTATTTTAGTGGATATCATGTTAAGGGCACGATGCACGGCAAAGCAGGGGACTATGATATTTCCTTTTCACAATTGTTGGAGACCATAATAATAAATCTTGGATTTTCTACTGCAATTGATGGTAGTTCAGGGAATGCCATATCCATTTTTTGGGTATGGCCTTCGTTTTTTTATAGGGGGACTCTCGGAAAGCGGGGAAAACCGATTATTCCCCAAATTGGGTGGCCGTGAGGGCATATTGGCTTTATTGAAGTGTTTTTGTTGAGATAACTTTTTCGTGGTTTATAAGCAAAAGATGTGATAAACTAAAGCTGATAAGAAAAAAATAGAATACGACCGCGTGGGTCGCACTAAGAAAAAAACACCGATTAAACTCCGCTAGAATGACAATACGTCTGCTCGCAACGAGATGTAGTCGAAGATAGTGAGTTGGTGCTCTAAATGTCAATGACATTGTTAGCTCCACACTCTGACGAGCTCTGCGAAAGTAATACTCCACAAAACACAATTACTTTTGTTATACATTCCTGCTAAATAGACACACGGAAAATACTCGATAACACGAACACATATACAATGGCGTCACGGTATGGCTTAGAAATTGATTCTACATACCTTTATCTTTGGGACCATAGTGCAATGGATGCTTGCCTTATGTTTAAGCTGCATCGTCTTTCTTGCGCCAGATGAGCCCTCTATCTAAATGAAATCCTCCACCTACTTGATCGACTTGTGAAATGTGTGCGTTGTTCAGGACCAGAGGAGGGCTGCTGTGTTTATTTAGAATAAACGTAATGTGTTTGCAATTTTATTCGTTTACTTGTAGACGCCAGTCTGCAAGCTATCTCTCCACATCTTTAATGTGTTCAGCTAGTTGCGCAATTGCCTTTGCTGCGTATCTAGAGTGCCTAAGAATTGCGTCGTCGCAGTGGATCCTTGGTCCTTGTCTTGGGGGCTCCAGCTAGACAGGCTAGGTCAAATGTTTGTGCGACGTGAAGAAATATTGCCGTGCAATATTCCCGTTGTTCAAATACAGTGATTTTAGATGTGATGTGCGATTCAACTGTTCGATAGTTCCATGTTGTCTCGGAAAACGAAAGTGATATAATGGTACGTAAGTGTATCTGAGGAATCAATATCGCCCTTATTAGTCAGTGTCGGCGTTAGTACAATGTGTGACCATACATATTTTTTGTACTCATTCTGGACACTGGTGATCTTATTGAATCTGGGAGTTTTTAAGGATCTGTATGTACATAGTCGAACTAGTTGAGTGGTTTAATGATCGCATTGTACAGTTGTTTTTCTTTAGGGGCTACAAAACGAGATCCCCAATGTGTGTTCTTAATATTATAGCCTCATGCTGTGATAAAACTTTCCCCCTAGCATGTTGAAATATCGTGTAAATTGATTTTCAGAGAGTCAGGCAGAGTAACTGAACCAGTGGTGGATTGCTCATTTACAAACATAGATTGCAAGTATGTAGTTTGTTTCAAACTGTGCAAGAAGTGGCGTTTGATGACGCTTCTAATTACTATGTCAGTGCTAACATGAGCTTCGTCGTCTGAATGGTTCGTTGTGTAATACAAATACCCTAGTATTTGAAAATGTTATATATTTTCGAGGTGCGTCTCTACAAAATGCGTGACATCGATATTTTTGTCGTTTAGGAACTGTATAAGTTAAAGTTTGCGTTGTGAAACACGATTTGCGTTCCACAGAGAAATCCGTTGCGAGGCTATTGTGTTGATTTTGACGATACACTTCACCGACCCTGCTAGTACAGTTATCTGTAGGTCTTCTCCCCTTATACTGCCCTACTTTGCAAATCTCCCTCTCAATTTCAAACCCTACCTCTACTCCAGCACTTATTCCCAAAAATACTAGTTTGTGCTTTCGCAAAGGAAATTTTTCTTTGCTAAACGAACTTATTGCAGCAACTAATTGGTAAAGTTTTTCTATGACACTATTAATGCTCTTTTTGATGTCTGCATCCCAAAAAAAGTCATTTCGTCTGCGTCATCAAAACCTCCTTGGTTTTCACCAAGACTTTCAAACTTAAAAAATGTTAAATCTAGATGCTTTAAGAAGTATAAGCAGTCGGGCCTATCTATGGACTTCTATAAATACTCTTTAGCGAAATCCAATTTTGCTCTCCTTAATTTACAATGTTATAATAATTACCTTGCCCGATGCAAGATACAATTTGCACAGGACCCTAAACAATTCTATAAGTTCGTTAACTCTAAACGTAAATCTGTTTCTCTTCCTTCGTCATTTGTCCTTGGTGACAAAAAAGCCAGCAACGATTCTGAAGCTGCTGACTTGTTTGCCAACTTCTTTCAATCAACTTATTCCTCTGTCTCTATTAGTAATACCTCTCATCCCTATAGCATTTCATCTTCTCACACTACGCTCCCATAATTTCTGATAGCTGTCTACTCTCTGCTATCAAATCCTTAAAATCTTCATACTCTCCTGGAGCAGACAACATTCCTAGTTGTGTTCTCAAGGAGTGTTCTAGTTCCCTTTTACAACCATTGCTTAAACTTTTTAATCTATCACTTGGTTCCTCAATCTTTCCAACTATTTGGAGAGAATCTTTTATTATTCCTCTTTATAAAACGGGTGGTAAGTCTGATATTTCAAACTACAGAGGAATTGCAAAGTTGTCTGCCATACCAAAATTATTTGAAAAAATAGTTTGCAGCACTTTGCAGCACCTTTGTAAATCTGTCATATCTCCAGCTCAACATGGATTCATGAAGAGACGGTCTACTACGACCAATTTGCTGGAATTTACTTCCTTGGTAAATGAAGCATTTATTCTATAAATGCAGACTGATTTCGTTTACACTGACTTCAGTAAAGCATTTGACTCTGTGAACCATGATCTTCTGCTCTTTAAGCTAAGTCGTATAGGATTTCCCTCCGCTTTTTTGAGTTGGATTTCGTCGTATCTAAAAAAAAAGACCCAACGGATCTTGCTTAGGTCGCACATTTCTAAGCCCGTGTTTGCATCATCAGGTGTGCCTCAAGGTAGCCATCTTGGCCCCTTACTTTTTACATTATTTATTAATGACCTCCCCTCTACCTTGTCACACTCTCATATTCTTATGTATGCTGATGATGTGAAACTTATTCTGACTTATAAAGACCATACTCATTTTCATCGCCTGCAGGATGATCTGAACTGCATGCAATCGTGGTGCTTAGCTAACCACTTGTACCTCAATTGCGCTAAGTGTAAGTTCATGACATTTCACCGAACTTTGCCCCATTTAGTCACGTTTACGATTGACAATGTGCCATTGCAACGTATATCGACTGTTGAAGACCTTGGGGTTCTTTTTGATTCCAAATTGAACTTCAACCTTCACATATCTAGTATTGTCAATAAGGCTAAGGGATTACTTGGATTCATTAAACGTTGGTCCAAGGAATTCAATGACCCATATACCACTAAGCTTCTTTACACTGCACTAGTACGCCCTGTGCTTGAATACTGCTCATGCGTTTGGTGTCCGCAGTATAGAAAGCAACAGGAACGTATTGAGTCTGTTCAGAAGCAATTCCTTCTTTTTGCTTTACGTGGTTTAAGCTGGGATCCCAACCTCCGCTTGCCATCGTACTCTAGCAGGCTGATGCTTATAAACCTTCTTTCTTTAGTTAATCGTAGGACTGTTCTTGGAGTAGTTTTTCTCCACAAGTTGATTATAGGCGAGGTTGACTCCTCTTCCCTCTTAGGTCGCCTTAATTTTTCCGTTCCTTGTAGACCAACAAGGAATTATTTGCCATTCGTCTTGTCTAGGTGCACAACCGATTACGCTGCGCACAATCGTTTTCGAGTCATTTGTTCCAATTATAATGAAATTTCTCATTTACTTTCAACAGAACTCTCTCTTTATTCTATAAAAGTTCTTCTTTATAGTTATCCCCGTGGAAATCTCTGACCACATACTGCTGTGAGTCGGGGCATAGCTGGCCGGACTGGCTTAAAACTTTCCTCCACCGGGTTGGAGATTTCCCTCGTTCTCCTTTTGTCCTTCTTGTTCCATCTTTCTCTTTCCCTGTTTCTCTCTTCCCCTTTCTCTTCCCCTTTCTCTTCCTCTTCCTTTCTCTCCCTCTTTACCTTTGTCTCTTTCTAATCCTTACTATTTGTAATTAGCTCCTAAGTAGAATTAATTTTCCTCTTCTACATACTATTTGTTTAGATTGTTAGGTCTATAATGTCTCTGACCACATATGGCTGTGAATCGGGGCATAGCTGGCCAACTGGCAAATAAAATTCCCCCAACGTGTCGGGGGAATTTATAGACGTTATTGTACAGCTTTTTCGTAGGCTTTCTTATCTTTTAAGTTGTGACTATGTTATATTAATCATATTTGAATTTTTAATTTTAAATCTTAATATATATATAAAATGTTAATACTTATATATTGTTATTGAATAAATCGACAGATCCACTTGTTGATTTAAATAAATAAATAAATATTTGTATTAGCATATTTTGGTTTTCTACCTGGGTGTTGTTGCTCGTGTTGGTGTATATTTGTCAGTTCAGGATGCGATTTTTAATTTAGTTTTAATTTGCTTAAAAATAGGCAGCTTATGATGGTGGAGCAGGAAGATTCGGTTGTGACCGAGTCTAGAGATTCGGTATGTGGTCACGTTGGGGCAACTCGTTTGTTTAGGCGGCTCTTTGGAAACCACACAGACTCGCCAGTTCGAAGTGTGCTTTCCGCCTTAAATGATGTATTTTTACGTATAATCGCCTATATCTCGGAGACCATAAGACCTAGGAACACCAAATTTTAGTCCAAGGTGCCTTGTGTGAATACGCAGAAAATGTATATTTTGGAATTTCTCTCCCTCCCCCCTCTCCACCGCAAATGCGATTTTCTCTAACTCCCGTAATTCTTGGAATTTCGAACTAAAATTTTGCAAATACCCCCAGTTAGTAATTATGTGTCCAATTATGCCAAGCTTCACCATGATAGACCGATTTACCAAGAAGTTATAGCCATAAATATATTTGCTGCTGCAGCGCTGCTCAAGCGCTGCCCGCGGCTGTTGTTGATGTTGCTGTTTGGCTGACTGCGAAAATGCTTACACAGACACGAATAGATGCGCATAGGCATACATACACTCACACAGACGCAATTGCTATGTAAATGTGCAATTATACACCCTTTACGTGAGTTCGAATACCGAGAAAGGTAAAATCGATCAAATTTTTTATACCCTGTACCCGTAGGGTAAAAAGGGTATATTAGGTTTGTGCAAAGTATGTAACATATAGAAGGAAGCATCTCCGACCCCATAAAGTATATATATTCTTGATCAGGATGAGAAGCCGAGTCGATATAGCCTTGTCCGTCCGTCCGCCTGTCTGTACGTCTGTCCATAAGTAAAATCGCTGCTCATGCGCTGCCTGCAGCTCTGTCGGCAGCGCTGCCCGCAGCTGTTGTTGTTGTTGCTGCTTTGGTTCAACTTTGTGCTGCATACATACACGCATATAAACACGCATAGGTACGTGATGTAAATGTATGCTGTTAAAACTGAACATGAACATGTATTCTAATTTAATTTAATTAATTAATTCATTAACTTTTTTTAATAATTTAATTTTTTTTTTAAATTTTTTTTTTAAATTTTTTTTTTTTATTTTTTTTTTTTTTTGTGGAGAGTACAGGCTATTTTACTGTCGGGCTTGCTCGACTGTAGCGTTCTATATTGTTTTTAATTAGTAAACATATGTACAGAGTATTTCAAAGTCGGGACACCCGACTTTAGCTTTTTTACTTGTTTTTGTTAATACCCCATTGCTGCCATATTTCTTTATCTTTCAGAGCCGTAATAAATAGGTTTGATCAATAGGTTAGATCCCTTGACAGCTACTTGTACGCCTTTGCAATTTTTGGGCTTGTCACGGATATCTGGCCTGGGTATACTCGCCAGCCAGAGCCGCTTATAAAATTTGTTATTTGTTTCCCCAAAGTAGATTGCGCCGATGGCTGATCTGATGACTTGTTTTCGCGTATGGCGCCTTCAGTGGCGTATGGCAGAGAATAAGGAGGTTAAGTGAAAGTACATAAAAGCGAAAGTAACTTAAACTCTACGCAGTCGGACTGCACGCCTTCGGGGCCAAACTAAAACTAAACTCCATTTTTAACATAATTCTTTTACGTCTATATACATCTTTTGCCTCGCCGTCCTTTAGTGACGACACCCTGTGATGGTCACCTAGGCGTCATTACACTCCACTCCTGCTACTGGCCGTAAGCACACAATGACTGGTGATACGAACGCTTTCACTGTGTAAGGCTTGGTCTTCACTTGCCAACCCTTGGTTCTTTCGTACCATCTGCGCGACAAATTGCACCAGCGCTGTGTTCGCGTCAGATTTGGCCACAGCGGCGTCTGGCGCATCCTGATCTTCCCAATACAGCGTATGCAGTCGTCTTGGCTGACGCTGGTGAGTAGCCTGCGGCTTCTGATTGTGCTATGTTAATTGCCTACTGGATTCTTGGCAGGTCTTCATCCCACGCGGCATGCTGGCCATCCGCTAGTTGCGCAATGATGGTTTTGACCATTATGTTGCTGCGCTCCGTTGGGTTCTCTTGTGGCGTGTATGGCGCTGTCAGCTGCTGTTTAATGCCCATCTCCGTGAGAAATTGCTTCAATGTGCGGCTCGTGAACTGGGCACCATTGTCAGTGACAAGTTGTTTCGGCGTGCCCAAGTGAGCTAGAATTCATTCTCGCAGCGCCAGTTTTACTGCCGCCGCTGTGGTGGTGCGGATTGGGACCAGTTCTGTATACTTGCTGAACTTGTCTGCGAGCATCAGCAGATATGCATTGCCCCTCTCAAATTCGGTGCATATAACGTCCCACGTTGCTGCCGCTGACAGGAAGTGCATTTTGCCAGCTGCTTGTCGTTGTTGGGCTTTAAAACGCTGAAAGGACAGGCATTTATGGACGTATTTGGCGACACCTCGGTACAGACTTGACCGGTGATACTGGTCAGCGACTCATGCGCACATCTTGCGCACGTCCATATGACCAGCCGTCGGATCGTCGTGGCACCCCTTCAGCACCCGCAGCCGCTGGGCCGTGTCCACGCACAGCCTCCATGGGGACACATCTTCGTCTCTTAGCACATAGGCGACGCGTCTGTACAGCCGGCCATTTTGCACTGCGTAGTCAGGGTACTTCTCGGGACACTCGTTATTGGCGCCTCCGGCTCGGTGTGATCTTTGCCAGCTACCTCACGCAGTTGTCGTGATAGTGCGTCCGCCACTACGTTCAGCGAGCCTTTGCGGTATTGCACTTCGAATGTGCTGCAACTCCAGTGCCCACCGCGCGATGCGTCCCGACAGGCTCTCTATAGAGTTCACCCAACGTAGTGCTAGATGGACTGTCACGACAGTGAAATTGTATCCCTCCAGGTATTGTCGTAATTTCCGAATGCCCCACACAATGGCCAAGCATTCTTTCTCTGTGGCCCTGTAGTTCAATTCGGCTTTTTGCAGCTTCCACCTTCCAGATATTACGTGTTCCCAGGCCGTACTCGCTAGCATCTGTCTGTAAATTCAATTCACGTATGGCTGCCACCTTTTGTGGATCCGTCTGTATCCCGACTTATGTCACCAGGTGCCCCAGGTAGCGTATGGACCTGTAAGGACCGTATAGACGAAAAAACTCACACCTATCTTGATTTACCCGTAGATTTGCCGATCTTAGTCTTCTGAACACCTCCCTCAGATTGCACAGGTGTTCTTTGAATGTCTTCCCAACCACAAGTATGTAGTCTATATAGGTGAACGCGTGTGGAGCCACATCGGGACCGATGACCCTATCTAGCGCTCGCTGAAAGTGGAAGGTGATGTACTTCGCCTGTCGTAGCTGTTCGAGAATATGTTGGATTCTCGGAATGCGGTATACGTCTGGCTCCGAGCGCTCATTCAGCTGGCGTTAGTCGATGCACATCCGCCACGCTCCATTCTTCTAACGTACTTCTTACGTACGTAGTTCGTCTACCTCGTGGTCAATCGCTGCTTGCATCGCAGGATTTCACCTGGTCACCCTGGCAGCCTGTTCCTCTGTCAGTAGGGCCACCGACTGGGCCCCAGTTGGCTCTACTGTTACTAGCGCTGCACACCGTACCTTTCGGCGCCCCTAACGCCTTCTCCGCCGTCGTCGGCCACGCTCATCTCATAACTTCGGCTTGTGGACGATGTAATTCAGACCTAGTGTGAGCTCGTCCTCGCAGCCCGGCAGTGTCTGCAGTGGTACTGCGATGCGTTTGTTACCCATCATTATCGTCTCCTCGAAAACTGCTATCCGTGAACCATCGGCCATCCATACACATTCACAATTCGCACATTTTCCATTCGTGTCTTCCTCAGTCGTCGTGCGAGTGCTGTGCTTGCGAAGCTGCGACTGGCCGCGAATCCACTAACGCGTCGAGGAGTAGAACATCGCAGTCCACCCTCAACACCAGCGGTGGGCACGAAATCTTAGTTTGGGAGTCCTACAACAACATCTACAACAAAAACTACCGTTTGGGTTATGAGAACATCATAAACTGCGAACAAAAAATTAGGAAAAAAAAGTACACCGAAAAAAATTTTGATCACATTTATGAACATTCATTTAATAATTTTTCGAAGTTTATTTCCTCTTCACTTAAAGCAATTCGTATTAAATCTGATAAATTTATGTCACTTAATTTATTCCTATAAACATTTTTAATATATTTAATGTTTGAAAATGCAGCTTCGCACACATAAGTGCTGGCAAAAAAATACCGCGTCTCAATCTCGGAAATATTAATTTCATTAGCCATTGTTCAGTTTTAAATCAAATATAAGTAAGATTATAAGTAAATAACTTGACGAAAATCATAAAAGTTTTACTGAAACACTATAATTTATAATTTGTCAATACACTTTTAATGTCAGTGCATAAGTGACCGTCAGCGGGTATTGCAAATCGATCATCAGCACACACACTGTGTGTATTTTGTTATTGCATCGATCTACTTGTGCGTCTGGCTGGCGACAACACTGCGTGTATATTGTTATTGTAAGTTTGCTCGAGATCGGCACTTTGCTTGTGCGTCTGGCTGTCGCCAGTTACCAAAACATAACGAAAAGAGCCCTGGGAGCCCAAAGAGCCACTACGTGCCCACCGCTGCTCAACACCATCGCCCGCGT
This sequence comes from Scaptodrosophila lebanonensis, assembly GCF_003285725.1. NCBI lineage: Eukaryota > Metazoa > Arthropoda > Insecta > Diptera > Drosophilidae > Scaptodrosophila > Scaptodrosophila lebanonensis. The sequence goes on along the minus strand of NW_022060600.1, from coordinate 643,976 downwards.
GCGTTCTGCCGCTACTTTTCCTGCCCGGGCTTGCCCGTTAAATGTAGGTGGCGCTGGCGCGTCCCGCTCTGCGGCGGTAGCAATCGTTTGCCCATATACCTTGCTTGCCACAATCCCAGCAGTAAAGTTGCTGTGGATTTGGGCCGCTCCCAGCGTTGTGCCCCGCCATACCACAGGGTCGGCAGTTCGGCCGTGCCAGTGGAGGCTGTGATTCTGGAATTCCCACGGCGACCGGCGCTAGTGCGTTTGCTCGCCTCGACTCTTCCAGTCGCACCATCGCCCGAATTAGCTCATCTTCCGTGCGGACCTACTCCACTGCGACGCGCAAACCGTCGTGGCGCAGGCAATTACCGTGAGAAGTCTCAGCCGTTCCTCCGGCGTCCAGTCGGCGTCCAGTCGGCGTTTAGCATGGGTCACTGCATCTCTTCTACGTATGACGTTACCGGCTCGAACTCCCTCTGGAACCACTCCCGCGCCACTCGACGGCACTCCTCCACGTGTGGAGGAGAGAGTCTGCTGTTACTGCGTGACGCACGTGGACCGACGATGGGCCTGGATTCAATAAACTAACCGATCCCTAAAATGTATCATCGCCACGCACAGCTCTCGGGAATGCTCAAGCAGACAGTGCTTCCGATGCCAACAGCCACATCATACATTGCTACATAAGGACAGCGGGATAACGGCGGCCTTCAGCCAACCATCGATTTCCAGAACACAGAAGCAATACGTTTTATTGGCTACGCCACAGGTCAAAGTAGTAGGCTGCAATGGCCCGCACAGAATCGTGCGAGCGTTACTAGATTCTGGATTCCAAGCCAACTTTGTATCGAGTCGCTTATTGACAGACTTGAAAATCAGACCGCAACGAACAGCTGCTGCTATGCAGGGCATTGGATGCAGTAATCTACCAGGATCAAAACAAGTAAGTCTACAGGCGACATCGGTAAACAACAAGTATAACATGCAAGTAAAATCTCTGGTTCTGGTTCAGCCTCATCAGCTACCACTAGGAATTGGCCAACCCATATTACAAAGTACTGCACTCGGATGGATTGTGTCAGGATCAGTAAATGTTGGGGAAAGATCCAAAACAGTCTGCGTTGGGGCTATTACAAAGGGTTAATCAGGGCAGGCTGTCACAGTAGCAGAACATTCAGAGCAGGAAGCCTAAACGGACATCGACACCGACCATCCCTAAAAGAATGTATGAGCCACTCATCCTAACTAACGTGGATCGCTCTACCAGTCACAACGAATAATGCTAAGTACAGACCAAGTTACTATGTTGATGCAGCAAGCACAACTCATCACTCTGTCAAATGCACTACTTGAAGACATAAAGCCAGTTTCACATCGCAGCAGTCATCGCCACCATTTGCATCTACGTAACCCTGATCATCTCAATTGGCATAATGTTGTGACTCCGAAGTCCGCCACGGACCAAAAACCAATACCGCCTCCAAGCTGACATGCACGACATGGCTGGCATACAGCACAGGCCGAGATCCGACAACCAAACCGCATCAGCTACCATGCAAAGATTCAACACATCGACACATACATACCATTCCTGCATCATCATTATTGTGAAATCGCCGGCATATCATGTTTGCAACATGTTTGCGAAAGTGCATCTAAATCTAGAGCCTTGGAAACATAAGAAGAAAGGGATTCTCGGTTTAGGAAAATGCGCGAAAGGGCATCCACATCTAGAGCTATAGAAACGGAACAAGAACGGGAGTCGCGGCTTCTGCAAATGCGCGAAAGGGCGTCCACATCTGATCCTTTGTAAAGACGAAAAATGTGGACGACTGTAGGTACAGAACTATAATCAAGGATCTATTCGAAGCCATAATAAGGTATTGGGAAAGCTGTGACGTCGGAAAGCTTAAAAACACTTCAATTCAGTGGCGCTAGTAAATTACAAATGTATTCAATGAAAGTACACAAACCAAACCTTGTTGACACTGAAGCGGAAATTACAATATTAAAAATAAATACAGATAATTATTCGGACGTTTATATTAACGAAATAGCCTACATAACTGCAATAGGAGACGGAACAAAAAAACTCATTGGGGCATCTATTTGTTGAAATCTGGTCAGACAGATATATAATACCGCATAATTTTCACTTGGTGGAACAGTCATTTCATTTATAAAAAAAAATATAATAGTCAACTAGATTTTCAACCGGATCAAAATTGGTTGATTTAAAGTTTAAACTGATGAAAATAGAATTTTATTCCGAATCAAGAAATTTAAAAAGGATTACCAAGCACAATATCAGATTCTAAAACACATTCATTGGAGTACTAAATACAACAATTGATTATTAACAAATTAATTTCGGATCACTAAATCAATACGACAAGGTTACCGACACTATTGAACAATCGACAGAAGCAATAACTAAATTAAAACAGAACTCTTCTAAACAATATGAAAATGTCGGTCTATTTGGACTAGATTCATAGACAATAACTACAGTCACTTTTTACAAACAAAAAATACATGCAACTAAAATATGAAGAACTTATGTACATTAAAAACTATAGAATACGATACGCATACGAACGATAGATAGATATACTAGAGAAAAGTGAATTACAAGGTGCAATTCAAAAGAAACAGGACTTTTTGAATCTAGCGCCCCTGGTGGCGCTATCTATATGTCGACTGGTGCGTTAGAATCTGCTATCTTTATCGATTGTCCAGTGAGAATTTCATGACATTTCATCGATTGGAAGTGAAGTTATTGCGTTTTAAGTGTCAGTATGTTTGTGTTATCGGTCGGAAAATGAGCTTCGAAAAAAAGAGCCAACATTAAATTTTGTTTTAAAATTGGTAAAACTTTTACCGAAATTGATGAAACAAGTTTATGGCGATGATTGCCTATCCCGTAGCAGAGTGCAAGAGTGGTTTCAACGTTTTCAAAGTGGTCGTGAGGACATAAATGACGATCAACATGTGGGCCAATCAAAATTCGTGATCAACAAAAATGCCATCAAAACAGTGCGTGAATTCATCAAAAATCAGCCGAAATCATCATTGAAATTGATGGAAATGGATTTGAACACCTCCAAAACATCGATTTATCGCATTTTGACGGAACATTTGGGCTTACGAAAGGTGTGTGCACGGTTTGTTCCACACAAATTGACCGACGACCAAAAATTGCTCAAAAATCAACCGATTGTGACCGATTATTTGACCAAAAATCACATTTTAACCGTTAACCGCTCGCCGTATTCACCTGATATGGCACCGTGCGACTTCTACCTTTTCGGAAAACTACATTTGGCCATGAAAGGAAACCGCTATGCTGACGTTGATGCCATACAACAGGCGGCGACCGCCATCCTCATCGCTATACCGATAAATGACCTAAAAAAGTCGTTCGATCACCTTCTTGAACGTGCAAAACGTTGTATTCAGGAGGAAGGAGACTATTTTTGAAGGCGACCAATAAATTTTTCAAAAAAAAAAAATAAATAAATTGTTTTCGTTTTTTAATAAAAGCCCTGGAACTTTTGAATTCCACCTTGTATGTTCATTAAAATCGGTCTGAAGGTGAATCCGCATAAAGGCTAGACTGGTCAGTCCGCTCCAAATGTTTCGGCATTGTTTTCGTACTTTTTCTTATGTCGCGTCAAAAAATAAGCAATCTGACTTAGAGATTAGGGCAATTGATGCTCTAAATAATGCAATCGATTTTAGTATCGTGGAGGATTTGGATCGGCAACTCCAGCTGCAACTCTTTCATCAAAGGAAGAAGCTCCAGCAGGTTCAGTTTCCATTCGTCAATTTTCTACCGGCACTTCCATTACTATTCGATCTCAATCCAACAAACGTCGACTTTTATTGAGCTAAAAAAAGATGATTGTGGACCTGCTTATCCTACGCGTGGCATTTTTGTCGGCAATTTAGCTGAATATACAAATCATTCACCCATTTTCAAACGAATTGTAAAAAGAAACATTTGCGTCCCCATGTGATTGAGCTCGTGCTCCAAGTCCAAAAGGAAATGTTAGTAAAACTTGAACTATTCAAATATTTTGGACAGATGTGATTCTGCGGCATTCCTGGACGTTCCTATTGATCGTTACCATACCTGTACATATTGTGAAAGGAAAAGGGTGACAAAACAATTTGCCGTTACAATAGTAACAGACTGCGGCATGAGAAAGGCAATTGGCAAAATTGGCAATATGATAATAGAGAGGCCACTGGCCTATCACAATATGAAGACCAGAAAGTGGACCAATCGCATTTCTATAACCGGTAGCCAAAGGGTAAAGTAGTAAACTAGTTTTGTGCTAACGTATGTACAGAAGGAGGCGTTGCAGACCTAGAATAATTAAACTTGGTATCCAGTTTCCCCTAAGCCCTAGGCAGATGAAGTTTATTAGCACTTTTATAAAACTTTCGTAATTCTTGCAATTTTTGAGTGAATTTGGCAAATACTTGTACTTTGAGTTAGTGATTATGTGTCCATATACCAAGTTTTATCATGATAGGTGAATTATGAATTATTAGCCATAAATATAAGAGCTAGGGACACCAAATTTTAGTCCAATATGCCTTATGTGAATACGCAGAAAATGTGTATTTTGGAAATTCACTCTCCCCCGCACTCACTGAATGTTCATAACTCCCGTACTTCTTGGAATTATTAATTGAAATTCTAAAATTCCAGTTAGTGATTATGAGTCCGTATGCCAAGTTATATTATGATAGGCCGATTTAAGAGGAAGTTATAACAATATATGTCATCTTGCACAAATACTGCCCGCAGCTGTTGTTGTTGTTGCTGCTGTTTTAAGCAGGCACACGAGACATACAGACACACACAAACACGCACAGAAACGCATAATTATTCTACATGTATATAGAGTATTTCAAAGTCGGGACACCTGACTTTAGCTTCTCCACAGTTCCATTTCCATATAAAATTTAACAACAACTGAAACTGCTGGCACAGCATTGGTGGAGATTACTTTGAAGTTAACCTATCACGCTAAAAACTTAACTAGAGGACACATATGTATTAACCAGGTGTTTTTGCTGAATTTAGAAAAAATCCCTAGGAGAACGGGTTATTTGAAAATCGTAATAGTTGTGTATAGGTTAGGTGAATCAGGATAAAACAAATTTATTAGATAATCTTATTGTGTATAATAATTCAGATAGAGTTTTAATATAAATCATATTCTTATTTTATTGTTACAGATGGAGCTTTGGAAAACACAGAGGAGAGTAAAAATCGATTTGAAGACGAGCCTTGGGATTTTTAGTAACTATAAAAATATATAATTTGTTGTCAATGGAAAAAATAAAGAAATGAAGCCGGTGGTTTTTGTTAGATTCTTTAAGGGGCAGGGGAAAACTAAGAACTGTAAGCCTTCGTGGCTAAACTAAGACTGAAATTCCATTTTGTACCTAGCATCTACTTATCCTACTTATGAGCTACTTCTAGCCATCATGTAAATTTGGCACTACGAAAAAGGCATTCAGAATTGCAGATATATATGTATGTATGTTTGATACTGTTTGATACTGAAAGTATCCAGATTGTGATTTATACATGTATTCTAATACTAGCAGGTCTTGCCCATCTTTGACGGTCTCAGCATTTTTGCTCACAATTATGAGTTTATTTACAACTAGCAGGTATTTCCCGTCTTAACCCGGCTCAATATAATGTTTCCAATTGTATTTATTTTGTGTGTGCATAACCTACCCATATGTTTTCACCTTATAAGTTACCATTTTCTGTTCTTGACAAAAAATTGTTCAGTAGTCCGTTACATTTTTGTTCTTGCCAAACTATTTCGTTAAACGAACATGACCACTATAACTAATATTTTTTAAAGCTCGTTTTTCCCCCTTTGGAGCTAGAATTTTCCAAAAGCCTTTCTTAGTGTGCTCCTACACTATGATGGATACTATGAAAGGATACTTGAGTCCAAATTTCATCTTTTACCGTTTGGGCTGTGCGTTGATCACCAATTAGTCAGGACAAACTGTTTTATATATAGAGATAACGCAACGTTTTAAGATAGACTATGTGCAAAAAAGGGGAATAATTATAAGGGTATATCCTAATTTTAAATTCACATTTGAGTCTTTTCGTGCCATATTGAGTCAATACGGTCACGCACAAACTCGAAATATGAAACACGGCACTCGTGTCAATGCCGTGCATCGATGAGCCACGATCAAAAAGCACTGACAATTCTCATCTCAATTTGCTAGAGTAAAACTTTCGATGTTGAAGCCACCGATACCATCAAAATATCGAAGTTTGAATGCAATAAGCAGAATATTTAAATAATAAAATCTAATTATTTATTGAGATCAATAAGAACAAATCATATACATACATACATACATCTGCCCGCAATGCGAAGCAGAATATGCGTAGGTCCGTTTTCGGATTCTGCTTTACTATCGGTTACGCAGTCGTTGTCTCGCGACGGCATTTTGCCTTTGCAACTAACAGGCGTAAATGATCAAAACGAAAGAAGATGTGCGAGCCAACAACTTGAAGTTGTTGTTGTTGTTGTTTTGTATGTACATGCTACATACATATACAGGCATACGTACATATGCATGTACATATGTATGTATGCATGGGCACACATAGACACGAACTGTTGCTTGTTGTATGTACATATGTATATAAGAATGTATGTACGTACATACATACTTATTGATGTACATACTATACATACAGACGTACGTACATATGTACGTATATAATACATATGGTCCTGGTGTAATTCATAATGCGAAATTCTTTCTAGGGGGAGCAATGTCCCCCCTGCCCAACCTGTATGTATGTATGTACAAACATGTGTACAAATGAACATTCACACATTAGTGTCTCACATTTTTCTTTGGGTGCTTCAACCGTTTGCACGCAACTACACGAACAGCTGCATGTATGTATGTATGTATGTGTGTGTGTGTGTGTGTGTGTGTGTATGTATACTTAGTTGTCCCCAACTGTTTGATATTTTGTATTGTTTGTTATGCCTGCATTTGTAAAATGCATTTTTTAAAAATCGTTAAATGCAAAGTTGTAATTTTAGTTACGTAGATTATATTACCCAAATTTGAAATCGATCGGACAAAATTTATAACACAAATTTTTCATTTGAAAAAATGAATAAATATTAAAACCCCAATAATTCAAGTTCCAACACAAATTTCGAAAAACGAGTATGCAGTTTTGTTTGTTTTCTTTTATAGATTATAAAGTAAAATTTAAAGTTGATCGATTCAGAAATGCAGAATTTTCAAACCAACTTTGGACTTCGACTTCCCTCCTTTGGAGCTCGAATTTTCCAAAAACCCTTCTTAGTGAGCACCTACATTATGGCAGGATACTTGAGCCTAAATTTCAGTTTCCTTTTACCGTTTGGGCTGTGGGGTGTTGATTGTGTTTCAATTTTTCCACGGAAAACCCCCCTGTTTCATGCCCCAGGAAAAATGGTGAAAAACCAAGTATACAGTTTTCTTGTATTCTTTGTTAATCGGATAGAAATTTTTCATACAAACGTTGGAGCTCGTTTTCCCCCCTTTGGAGCTCGAATTTTCCGAAACTTCTTAGTGCTCACTTTCACTATAAGAGGGATCTTGTGTCCAAATTTCAGCTTCCTAGCTCGTACCGTTTGCTGTGCGTTGATTGCCAATCAGTCAGTCACTCAGTCAGTTAGTCAGGACAAACTGTTTTATATATATAGAGATATGCTATTTCTCTACTGAAATACATCCAGTATTCGATTTGTATTAAAAACACACTTCTGCTTTGTTTGGTTACTTTTATTCAATTTAATTGCATATATAAAATGTTCTTAGCCTAAAGCTGCATTGCTGCTTCAGCAGAAGGCAGCGGCAGAGCAGCCTTATGTATATATGTTTATATATAACCTAAGAGAGTGGTATGCATATATGTCTCATGAGCGGTCAAGGCATGAGAATGCTGACGCGGCTAATTGCACCAGCTACTTTCAAGTCATTGCACTTAAAAGTGTCGCTGTTTAAATTATGTTTATGCAGCAACAAAGTGTTGCTGTTGTATATATTTGACGGGCACTGGATACAGTGCACTCTCGACATATGCGCATACTACATCTCCCTCCTTTTGAAAAATGACGTAACATAGTGTAGTTATTTTTACTTAAAATTATACATTACGTACTAATAAGTATAGTTTGGAAAATAAAGTTTTTTTTTTTATTTTGTAAATATATATATATTTATTATAATTATTATTATTTTTTTTTTTTTTATATATTTTTATGTATTTATTTGTTGTTTATTTTATGGCTGATCGATCATGCATAAAATTTGAGTGTATTCTAGTTCAGGTTAATCTAACTTTTGAATAATTTTAATCGGTTTTTATTTACTATCTGTGGTTTCCTTTTTCCCCCATCTATTTTTATGTTGTTCCTACCTTTTATACTTATAACTTTATAGGGACCTAAATATTTTCTTTCTAGCTTATGGGCTGTATCGTTCTTTAATAGTACTAAAGTTCCTATCTCTAGTTCTATGTCATTTAATTTTTTATCATATTCTATCTTTCGTTTTTGTTTTTCTAACTCTATTAAAGTTTTCGCTCTTTTATAAGCTGTTTCCAATCTAAACTTAAACTCTTTAGCATAATCATCTATGTTATATATGGGGTCAATTTTTGTTTTATTATTAAATTCTATGAACTGTCTTGGTAATCTACCATAGACGAGTTCGTATGGACAGTATTCGTGTACTGTCGATGGAGTAGTATTGAAACAATAGGTGAAATAATTCAACCATATGTCTCAATCGTCTTTGTCAATTGAAATATATGAACGAATAAATTCGTTAAATGTTCGATGGCTTCTTTCAATTGTTCCAAGTGTCTGGTGATGATGTGCTGTTGAGTGTATATTATTTATCTTCATATACTTGCACAAGTCATTTATGAGTGAATTCTTGTATTCAGTACCCATGTCCGTTATGAACGTCTTCATAGGACCGTACTTTAATACAAAGGATTCAAATATACCCTTAGCAACTGTTTTCGCACTTTTATCTGCTACTGGTATTGTAACTAGATATTTAGTGAGATCGCATATTATGGTTATTGCGTACTCATGGCCATTCTCTGTACGAGGTAATGGTCCTATTGTATCTATTATAACAGTGTCAAATGCTGTGTTTGGGCTATTTGTTAATATCATGGGAGCTTTAGTATGTCTAGTAGTTTTTGCCTGTTGGCATTTCATTCAAGTTTTGACATACTTTTTAATTGTCTTAGTCATTTGGGGCCAATAGTAGTATTTCCTAATTTTTAATAGGGTACGCGTAATCTCTGTATGGCCTCCTTCTATAGGATCATCATGGTATTTCGACAGTATTGCATTAATTTGACTTTCGTCATTTTTGTCTATGTGTGTCACTTTTGTTATTAGCGCTACTTTTAATGTTTTCAAGTAATTATTGCCCATATTTTTAAATTCATTCGAATTCGAAATTCGAAAATTTGTTCACTTTGTGACAACTGTAAATTAACAATTTTATGTAATCCGGCTTCTCAATTAAGCCTTTGAAAAAATTGACCTAAGTCGAACTTTTCATTGGAGTACAAATTATTAATTGAAAATTGTGAAATAATTCGTTTTCCTTGCTTAAACAAACAATTCGATTTACCGATTTTTAGTTTCACAAATTTTCTTACGTCATTATTGCTAATGACTTCATAGACATTGGGCTTTTTTTGTTTTTTCTGCAATTTTATTTTATCATCTGCGCAGATGTTTTCCTGTCGTGTTGATGATCTAGTTTGGACCATCATTATGTTCCTATTCATTTCTATTAGCGAGTCTATGTTAATTCTAGACAACGCATCTGCTACGTGATTATCTTTCCCCTTGAGATATTCAACCGTAAATTGGTATTCTTCTAAATCTAGTCTCATTCTCGTTAGTTTGGAAGTTGGGTTTTTCATTGAAAACAGATATGTTAGTGGTCTATGATCTGTTTTAAGCAAAAAATGCCTGCCGTAAACATATGGTCTGAAGTGTTTTATTGCCCAGTGAATTGCAGCTAATTCCTACTCTGTAGTTGATTTATTGCTTTCTCCCTGTTTGAAAGATCTTGGTAGTTGCATACCGTTGTACTCTTGGGATAGTACTGTACCACATGCATGTTTACTTGCATCTGTGGTTATGCAAAATTCTTTGCTGAAATCAGGGTACTGCAGCAATGTTGGCTTCATTAGTGCCTTTTTTAAATAATTAAATGCGCCATCGCATTCTTTTGTCCATTCGAATTGAACATTCTTTTTGCACAATCTAGTCAAGTGACGTGAATATTGTGCGAAATTGTGAATAAATCGTCTGTAATAATTACAGAACGCGACGAATCGTTGTGCACTATCTGCATCAGTCGGGATTGGATAGTTTTTTATAACATCGTATTTTTTATCATCCGGAAGGATGCCATGGTCTGTGCATTTATGGCCTAGGAATGTAACTTCATGCATGAAAAAGGAACATTTCTCTGGGTTTAATTTTAAGTTGTGTTTTCTACACAGGTCAAAAATATTTGACAAGTTTTTAAACATGTGCTGTTCAGAACAGCCAATGACTACCAAGTCATCCATGTAGAGAAATGCTTGTGATGGTTCAAGACCGGAAAATGCGAGTGTCATCATTCGCATAAACGAATTTGGAGCTACCTTTAACCCGTACGGTAATCGCGTGAAGCGATAAGAACCGGAGTTCGTGGAAAATGATGTTATATTTCTAGATTTCTCATCTAGTTCTATTTGGTGAAATCCAGACATAAGATCGAGACATGAAAAATATTTAGCTCGTCCCAATTGGTCTAGGATTTCTTCTATTCTTGGTAATGGGTATTTGTCTGCTAAGAGTTTTTTATTTATCTGGCGATAATCAACTACTAAACGCCATTTTTATACCCTGTACCCGTAGGGTAAAAAGGGTATATTAGGTTTGTGCAAAGTATGTAACATACAGAAGGAAGCATCTCCGACCCCATAAAGTATATATATTCTTGATCAGCATGACGAGAGAAATCGATCTAGACATGTCCGTCCGTCTGGATGAACGCGAGGATCTCAGAAACTATAAAAGCTAGAATAACCAAAGTTGGCATCCAGACTCTCCTAGATCCGAGTAAGGACGAGTTTATTATTTTTTTTTTAATTTTCCCCCCCTTCCCCCGCTGCAGAATTTCGTCAATAGCGTCCACATTTCAAATGCTACCTAAACCAAACTTTGCACACATAATTTATAAATAATTATCTACTGTTGTTTAAAATGTTATTCAATTCGGTCAATTCTAAGAAAAGTTATTAGCGAAACAAATTCTCGCCAGTACAACCCCCCCAAACTGCAGCAACAAGTTCGCTCTTCTTCTTCCTCTTTTTGCTGCTGCTTTGGGCGCATATAACAGTGACGGAAGTTTACCTGGGTACAGGGTATTACACTGTCGGGCTTGCTCGACTGTAGCGTTCTCTCTTGTTTTTAATATATACAGGGGTTTTATCTGCCAATCTTAATTTCTGTTTGTAAAAATTATTACTCGAAATTGGTTCTGTTTCTAAACCAAATATGTCACTGTACTCAGTACATGGATCAGTTAATTTGTTTTTGAATTGCTCAGGAAAATTTAGTTTTTCCAAAACTTCATAGCATCTACTTGTATTGTCTTTGTTTGTAAATAGTGTTTTAATTTCGTAATTTTGTACTGACTCAAATTGTATTTTTGGATTCAATATTTTTATATTGTCATTTGTTGTATTTAAAATACGAACCATCGCATTATTACCAGCTACTATACTGTTAGCTATTAATACCCCAGGATGAATTTCCTGGTTTGGTATTAATACAATTTCTTCATTTGTCAGTAGCGTGATATTTCTCATTACCTCTGATCTAGCTGGTAACAATATTGAATTGTCAACATCGGTGTGCAATAGTGGTACATGTATTTGACAATTTAGCGATTTTGGTTTCATAATGAATTCATCTTGGTGATAATCTATTATACAATTAAATTTTCTAATGAAGTCTAGTCCAAGAATTCCATCACATGGTATGGGAAAATCATCGTACACTATTTGGAAATCATGACTGATTACGAAGTAATCGAAAAGTAGATCAATTGTTGATCGTCCAAGTGACTGTATTGCGCCCTGTCCAATTCCTGTTATATTTGTTTTAAAATTTTGATTGATATTTGAATTTATGTTATTGTTTTTTAAGATCGATACATTTGCCCCCGTATCTACCAGTAATGTTAATAGAATATTATTTTTTTCATTTTTTACTTTAACGAGACTACTGAGACTTAGATTTATATTCAGAATTTTCACTGTTGGTTGCTCAAGGGGTTTATCTGGTTTTCCGAGTTACTCTGTGTAACTCGGATCCGATACTGTTGTCCGCGTCCTCTATATTGGCCCCCTGTGTAAGAGGTGCCTCGACTATTGTACCTATTACCACCTTGGTTGTTGTGCCTGAAGCCGCCTCTGTTGTATGGTCGGCCCCTATAATTACCTCTGCTGCGGTTTCCGCCCCGGTGAGAGTAATTCTGGCAATACAAGACAGTGTTGGTTTGCCCTGTTGCTTCTCTGCAACTATCAACAAATTTTGATATGGCATCATTCATGTTATTGAATGTGCCTGCCTGCATGATAAATTTTACCCTATTAATTGCGCAGTTTTTGGTCATTGCCTTAACCGCTTGAGCTGTGCTATATTTGGTGGCTAGATCATAATTTAGTCCATCATTAATATAAGCACCTTCAAGGGCTTTTGTTAGCTGCTCAACCTCTTGTGTATAGAAGTTGGCAGTTTTGCTCTTTTGTTGCAAATTTAGGAGTTTGGCTGATAGCACTTCAACCGATTCTCCTTTTACAGTCGCAGACAGTTTGCACACAATTTGTGCAATTGAGTTTTCATCGCTAATCAAATTGCGTGCGTGGCATTTAAGCTTTGATTTTATCAATTGGACTGCCGTTGCCTCGTGTGTCTCTTTAATTGAGTCCACCAACTGCAACGCGTCCACGAAGCTTCTTAAATTTTCGGCCTTGCCATCAAACTCTGGTATCAGCGATGACGCTGTCTTTTTAAACTGAATCTTTGTTTGCGACATATCTGGCGATTGCGAAATAGTTGGGTCTAAATTAACGTTATCAGCCGTTTCGCTTCTTGCGGGGCTGTTGTTGAGAGTAAGTCCACTTTTGGAATCTTCTTCCGAAACTATGCTTATGTACGCCGTATTTGGCGATTTTGGTGTGGGGCTTATTGATCTTACGTCCTCCTCATCTACAGCTATATATGTTACTGCACTACTTAATGTATTTGGCAAGTGTATATCTAAGCCATGCCTTTCTTTTACAGCGTTCAGCTGTTCTCTTAGGCGTTTTACAACGTCCGAAGTCTAGATTTGTTCTCTAGAAATATCTCTCGGATCTCATTATATAATTGCACCAATTTAATGGTGTGCCTATTCAACGTACCTATCTGTGTTGGCCTATTTTGAGTGAGGCTTTTGTACGATTTTTCGAACTCGGCTCTCAGCTCACCTACTCTCTTGCATATAGCATTCCAATCCATGTATTATGGAAAGTTCGGATGCTCCGCAAGCGGTTTCTTTTTTTTTTACTAATTCTCCTGAACACATTTTTTTCGTGTTATTTACTTTTAATTCATTTTTATTTATTTATTTTTAAATTCTATTTCCAGTTATAATTTCTTTTTTTAATAAGATACTTATATTTATATATATATATATATATTTTTTTTTTACGCGTACATATTTTTCTCGCCTTATTTCCAAAAAAAAATTTTATTTTTATTTTTATTTTATTTTTTATTTAATTTATTTAATTTATTTATTAAAGAACTCAGGTTCGTTTCGTACTATTTCTAGTACGCATTCTCTTATTTGCTCATACATGTCTGCATACATATAAAAGATGATTTCGAGCCTTTTGTCTTTCAAATATACAATAACAAATTTATTGTTTGCCTTAGTTTTGTTTTCTTTTTAATTTACAAAAAAGTTTCAAATTTTATCCAAATCGTTGGCCCTACTTAAATATTTTTTCTTAAGGCATTTGTTGTACAATTTGTACAATTTGAAAAACAAATTTGCGCTCATCAATATAACTATTAGTATTAACAGCATTATTATAGTGTCCACATCTACCTTTTGGGACTCTACTTTATTTATGATACCTGCAGTGGAATCCACTACTTTTGTATCTATCAAACCCATCGTGGGTATACTAATTAATTTTACCTCGACTATGCCACGTATATGTGGCTTATCTATTTCTACCTGACCTGTCTGGCTTATACTATTGCTATTCATTCATAGCCGTGGTAGACCCAAAAAGGGTTTTTTTACAATTGATCCCTACCTAGTTTATATCTTTAAGGGCCATTTGCAGGGACAGCTCGTAATTACAATATTTCTTACAATTTTTCTTATTAATTATTTTACGATTTTCTTATTGGCTATTTTTTACAATTTTCTTGCGTCTTAAATTACTTTACAAATTTGGTGTACATATAACATAATTTTTTTCCAATAAATTACGTTTTTATGTCCATCTTCGGTTCGGATTGTAATTTCTGGGCTGTTGCTCACGCGGGAGGGGATTTGCTTGTAAACAATAGCCACTTTATGTGTACTATTTTTTTTTTGTTGTGTAATTTTCTAATTAACACCTCCGCGTCTTCCCATTACTCGCACTCTACTCACTCAGACTTTTGTTTTAATTCCTTCCATTGTTGTGGTAGTAGGTTAGCGCGGTATAATGCCACTCTCATCTTTTTCCATCTGTAGATTTGATTTCCTCAATCATTTTTTCTCATACGTTTTTTTCTGTTTGCCTGCATCTGCACATTATGTAAAGGAGCATACATACATTGTACGAATAACAGGCATATATTCAAGGCGGAATGTGCGCGATCCTTTTCACTCTGTAGCTGCTGCCTACTCCGTTTCAGCGTGACCCAGAACTTCTTTGGCGATTAAACATTGGTGACTCCGACGTGATCCTTGATACAATCACTTGATCACAATCACTGAGCACGTAACTCAGAGGAACATTAACAAGATGTCGAAAGCCGACAAGTCTGAAGCTGTACAAACAGCGAGGCAGCTCATAACCAATTACAAGAAGGATGGATGGGAGCGCAAGTCCAAGCCTGAAAGTAGTTGAGATAATGGTGCAGAGCTGGTCAGCTCAACCGACTTTGCCAAAGAGACAAGAGCTAGCCCAGACAGCTTGGAACCGTATCCAGGACAAGCGGGATGTACTCAACATCGACTGGGAAAACCCAGAAATGCAAGGACTTAACTCCGTCCTCTTCTTTAGGGTCCAACAGCAGCTGAACGACTTTTTGTGCAAAGACATAGTCGTCCGGCTGCCGCGAATCGCAATTCCACCGTTCGACGGACGATACGTGAACTGGCCCGCATTCAATGATCAGTTCCTAGAGATGATAGGACCAGTTTACCAGATGTCCAAAAGATGTGCTACCTAAAATCCTATGTAACAGGAGAAGCAGCGAAACTCATCGACCACTTCAGTGGAACAGCGTCAAACTATACAGTGGCCTGGGAGACATTAGTTCAACGCTATCACAACCCTAGGGCAATCACAACAGCCGCGTTGGAAAGATTCATGGAACAGCCCATGGCGACAACTGACCCCAGAGCCATACGAGCACTACATGACACCACCGTCAAGTCACTGAGCACACTGCGACAAGCAAGCCTAGATCCCGTCAAGCTACAAGACAGCAAATTCTATCTCTCTCTACTGGCACAGGAAACGCACGACTCAACTGAGCTTCAATCAGTTAACACGTTCCTGGACTTCCTCAACCGTTGCTTCCAGTCTCTGAAGGTGACCAAGACAAGTGATAGGCCAGCCAGGTCCACCACAATGCTTCCAATGCAAACAAACCCCATCATACACTGCTGCACAAGGAACAGAAGGGAAACGGGAATACGAACCAGTTCGTTAATTCCGGAGTGACACACGAAATGGCGGACCAGCGGCTGGTATTGCTGGCAACCGCACGTGTACGGATAACAGCACCCAACGGACAACAACGGATAGTGCGAGCATTGCTGAACTCAGGATCACAGGTCAACCTGATATCAAATTGTCTACGACGTGACCTCAACATCCAGAGACACAAGACCCACACTCGCCTAATGGGAATTGGTATCTGAAACGATTAGTTTCCACATGTCATCAGTAGATGACAGCTTCTCTGTGAACGTAGAAGCACTAGCGTTAGACACCATTGTTCTTAATCAGCCAGCAACAACAATGGACAAGGCCATAATACTCATCCCAAAAGGAAATCTAACTAGCTGACCCGGATTTCCACCGCTCAGGTAAAATCGACTTACTAATCGAACGAGCGCTGAACGAGAATGCGAATGCGATCTCGAGAAATGGCCACACGACGATTCTACGCAATCGAAAGAAGACTCGCCAAGAACCCTGATCTACAGAAGCAATATGCAGATTTCCTACTACAGTACGAACAACTGGGACTTATGAAAAAGATCACATCAGATCAGATACCGACTCAGCACTATTTCTTACCACACCACTGCGTCGTCCGACCTGAAAGCAACTCTACCAAACTCCTAGTTGTATGCTATGCCTCCGCCAAAACGTCCTCTGGGCGCTCACTGAACTCGCACCAGCCCCACAACAACAATTACCAAAAGAATCGTGTCCAGCGAAATTGCCAGAGTTTCTGACCCATTGGGGCTGTACGGTTTGAACTGGGATACACCTCTGCCGCCCACGCTAGAAACACAATGGAAGGAATTCCGCAAGGACCTGCCAGCGCTCAACCAGGTGTCTTTCCCAAAGTGCTTCTATTAGGCCCAACACAGCACGGAGATGCAGCTGCACATTTTCGCGGACTCATCGGTGGACCATACGGCACAGTCGCATACATGCGCGCCACCTACCCACACAGACCACCCAGTGTGCAGCTGCTGTGCGCCAAATCTCGTGTAGCGCCACTAGCAAGGGTGACAATCCCACGGTTAGAATAATGTGCGGCGGTCCTAGGAGTCAAACTGGCATAAAAGATTTAACGCGACACTCAACTAAGAAGCATCACAACCCACTTCTGGTCCGACTCGAAAAAAGTCCTTGCCTGGATAAACGTCAAGGTATCATCGTTCCGGACTTTCGTAACCAACAGAATCGCGATAATATAGGCTCAATCAGCGCCTCAGAAATGGCGGCACATCGCCTCGGCCGATATCCCGGCCGATTGCCTTTCACGAGGAATAAAGGCGAGAAAATTGGTAAAACATGCAATGTGGAGTCAAGGGCCACAATTCCTACAAGCAACAGAATACCAGTGGGCAAAAGGTTACTCAACAGGAATGGCGATGGAAGACTACAGCGAATGTAAGGCCCAAGTGGTGACAGCAACAACTGTATTAGAGACCGAAAACATCACTCGACTTCTTTGGTGCCTTTTGTGATACTTCAGCACCACGTCACATTCTGAACCAAGAAAGACATACAGTTAGCCAGCACTGAAGGCTCAACATAGAACAACATACCTGAATCGGTACCAATAGTTCCGAAGCAACCACTCACTGAATAGGAATGCCCTTTTTCATCCCGCAACCACCACGTGTCAGTGTACTAGAAACTTCGCAAACCTGGCAGGGCAGACGAGTGGTCATTCTGACAACATGAAGTCAACTGATAAAGGAAATCGCGCTAACCCGCGATTTGGCGGCGGAGAATGTATTTCGCTCAACGAAGCAATGGAGTGCAACCTGGGAAAACACCAAGCAAGGTGCAGCATAAGCAAAAGGGCAATGCACTCCAAAATGCAGCATACACAAAACATACGCAAACTACCACCGATGACACAAGCAACAAATCAAGCACAGAGGGCAATACACTTCACGCAACGCAGCAAAACAAATATAGGTCACACAATCAGCAATAGCACATTAGACATAAGCATATTTGAAGACGCCAAACACTATATAAGCCATAAGATTCTTATAAAGACCAGAGTAAAACCCACAGCACTTGGCTTTCGTTTTAAACTAGCATAGACTCAAACACATCAAGTTTAAAGCACTACCAGTTGTTGAGACCAACTCTCAAATCAAGACTACAGGTCTTCAATATACAGGGACTTAACTAAAATCCCATAAAAGACAAGCAGGACCAAGACTCCTGCAGCGACCACATATAAAACAGCTAAGCTTGACCCAATCAATGGACTAGATTGCCGTTTATCAGGACAATATGGTCCTTCACTTCAGCAACACCACAGCAGAGGAGTGTTGGTGAACAAGCTACTCAAAGCTATTGGCTTTAATCGCGACCAGTTCAACAGGAACTTCTTTGGCGATTAAACACCCATTATTTGGTTGTCTAGTATTTTGTATCGAAAAAAATGCACACACTGCCGAACTACTGCGTTGCAGGCTTGCCTAGCGTTTACCAGCCAAGTATTCTGGCGAAGAATAGCCAAGAGCGCTCAAGGGTCTGCATGGCAATTGGTAAGGTGCAAGTACCACATATATAAATTAACAAATCGCCATGCTTTTGGCATGAGTGTTCAGGCATGAACATACGGCATCGTTGAAGGACTAGCTCAAGTGTCCCACGACTGCCTTAAAGACCAACGAGCGTTACATTGCTGCCTGTGTTATGTAAACGCGATCCCACGCCTGCACACACATTGCGGTTCAAGTGACAGTGACAAGGATCGCGCAGCTGCATCGCTTAGAATTACACTTATATATTAAGGTATACACAGCTGCATACAACACTGTGTTAGTTAAGATAGGCTAACCAATAGAATTACACGTCCTCATGCGGCGCCCTACAAACGCAGCATGCGGACCATCCTTATTATAGATATTGTCCAATAGAAATCAAGTTCCACACGTTGCTGCTACAACACAGCGTGAGTTTGAATAAAAGGACAGATCGTGCAACAACACGAGTAGTACAAATCTAGGAACCGACGCGTATTCATTTCAAGTGTAAAAGTATCTACATTTTGAGTCCTTTGAGTCGGATTGCCTTATTCTTGTGAATATAAGGTGAAAATTAATCAATGCTTTATAAGAGATTAAAGTATTACCTGATTATAAGCGTTTCTGTGGCTTTAACAACAGAAGGTAGTGCTTTAATAAGTGATTTGGGGTACTCTACTAGCGAAAGCAAATTAGTTAAATAAAGAGTTTAAGTGTGAATTGGTAGAGTCAGCTGTGAGTCGAGGCACAGCAAGGTCAACCAGGCGACAAAACTAAATTTCCTCTAAAGATTCTACCAATTTTTACGCCAAAACCGTTAAAAACAAATAATAATCGCAATGCTGTCCGATAAAGTGGGTCAGCTTTTCCAAAGACAGGCAGATCTCCATAGAGAAATATTAGAAATAATATCTCTAAAAGGAGACCTGTCTAGGATTGAGCCGAAAACGACGGAGTTCAAACAACTCAGCCCTCGTCAAAGGTGGAGTGATCGACCACCAGTATTTCAACGAGAGGATCTTCGACACCACCATGGCTCGCATCAAACAATGTAGGGAGTCTTTGATGAAGGTCGAAGAGATGAGTCAGCCCAAAACCTCTGTCAGAGAAATTCCAACCGCTTCAAAAGTATTTAAAGTGGAGGCTGAAATTGCACGCGATCCAAAAGTACGTGAAGTGCAGTTTGAATTTGCATCTAGTAATTCAAGCCCAGTTGATCAACTGGTTGAGATAGCAGAAAAACGAGCAGAGCGCCTTAGGCAATACCTTACACAGGTGCACAAATGCCTAATGACGTAATGACATGGATGACCGAATTCAAATTTTATGGTCAACTGTCCAAAGCACACTCGACAAATTGGAAAGCAAATTTGAAAGTTTCGCCTTTAATATATACGAAATCGATTTGCTAAGAGAGGAAGTTAGACTTGTTTCCCGGAAAATTGACAGGAAGGTAAATAACCTCAAGATGCAGAAAGAAAAGATCCCAGAATTGGCCAAAATAGAGCTTCCCAATTTCAACGGGAACTCGAAAGACTGGCCAATATTTTTCGAGCTATTCAAGGAGGTCATACACGAAAGGAAAGATTCCAGCAACGCAAGGAAACTCAATTACCTCAAGACTTGCCTCAAGGGAGAGGCCAAGCTGGTAGTTGGCCACCTGCTGAACGGATCAGCAGCAAATTATGATTCAGCGTGTGAGCTAATTTGCAAGCGATATGGAAATAATCGCAAAATATTCGCTGATCGTCTGCGCACGATTTTAGAGCTGTACCCACTGAATCATGAGTCAGAGGAAAGCATACGCAAGTTTTTGGATACAGCAATGGAAAGTATCCAAATCTTTAAAGAAAAGGGTAACATTGGGCAGGACGCAGACGTAATTTTTGGCGAAATATTGCTAGGCCGATTTTCACAAGAGTCGTTGCAATTGTGAACACGTGAAAAAGGCAAGACAGATCCAGCTGCAAGACGTTTTTGAATTAATTGAGCAAATTTACAACTCAGTAAGTTCATTACAAAAGGACGTCAAAAAAACTACAGCAATCCAGAAGCAAAAGAAATGTGTCTACATCAAACCAGCATTTATGTTTTCGCTGCTTGGGCAACCCCAATATCAAAAACTGTAAAAAAGAGTGGAAATGCCAGTCGTGTAACAAAAATCACAATACGTTGTTACATGAAGAAGCAAAAAAGGAAAGTGTGAACTACATGAACCAACGGCCAAGACACACTTTTGGCCACAGCTCTATGAGCTACTTAGAGCATTAATGGATGGTGTATCGCAAAGAACCCTCATTTCCGAAGAAGCCGCACAAATTCTATAGCTTCCAAGCGTAAAGCACGTAGTAGAAATGCAAGGAATTTGCGCAGATGGCACGGAAATTTAAAAAAACAGCGTCCAATTAAAGATTAGACCAAGATTTGAAAGCAAATTCGAGACTTGAACTAAGGCATTGGTTATGTCGAAGTTACAGAGAGCGCTACCAGACAAAAGTATTGATATGGACATATCAAAATATTGGAACAAGTGCACTCTAGCGGATCCAAACTTCAATGAGCCAAGTAGAATCTATATGATTATTGGTGCAGACCTGTTTCCATTTATAATGATGGGAAAAGTGAAAACCGTCGATGGAATATTAGGTCAGTAAACGAAGTTTGGTTGGATAATGTCTGGTAATATAACGGTGAAACCGCGTAGTAAAATAATCACTGCCGCAACAACAACAATATGTTTAGAAGACTTGGAACGATTTTGGGAGCTAGAAGCGGATAAAGCCGAGGAATCCGAAAAAGATACACGCTGCGAGCAGATATATCAACAGACAACATATCAGGATACCAACGGCCGTCTAATAGTCTCGCTGCCCTTTCGCAAAGAATTAAAGCTGGGAGACTCGCGGAAACAAGCCATTGCCAGATTTATGCAAATGGAGAAGAAGTTTAAAATGAATGAAAGCATTTACAAAGAATATAAGTCATTCATGAACGAATATCCTCAGCGGTGCCATATGAAAAAAGTTAATACCTTTGGGCAAGGTAAATACTATCTACCCCACCAAACTGTTATCAGACCAGATAGTCTGACTAATGAACTGCGAGTGGTTTTTGATTCCTCAGCGAAAACGAGCAATGGACTAAGTCTCAATGATGTATTGTTAACCGGACCCAAATTACAAAGGGACATTTTTGATATTCTGGCCAGTTGAAGAGTGTGGCATTACGTTATGACCGCCGACATTGAAAAAATGTATCGTCAAATAAAAATGTCAGAAAAGGATCAAGCATATCAATACATACTATGGAGAGAAAATCCAAAGATGCCGATAAGCGAGTTCAAGCTTACAACAGTCACTTACGGGACATCGGCCGCACCATTCCTAGCAGCTCGATCATTATACGAAGTAGCCAACATATACTGTGAACACGACAGCAATCTTGCAAAAGTCATTAAGGAAGATTTTTATATGGATGATTTGATGACTGGGCGACACACAATTGCTGAATGCATCGAAATTCAGCAAAAACTTCGAACCATATTCGAGAAGTCTGGAATGCACCTAAGGAAATGGATTTCAAACGACATGCACGCTATTGATAGTGTTATTGTCCTTCTGTTGATCAAGGCGGGATCCTAGTGGTCCGGCTTGATGTTTGGGTAGACACTCGAGGTCCGTTTAATTAAATGCACTTGTGGCCCTGCTGCTTCAAGGGACCCTCGTGGTCCAGTAGGTGCGAGTAACACCGGTTGTCCTGGTTGCGCTTGAGTGAAACGACGCAGGACGTTTGTAGTGACCAAGGATACCAGATGGCAATCCTTGGGAGCATGTAGTCAACGTGGTAGTCGGCGTGATAAAGATCAGCGGTTCCTGACCCAAAGTAACAGGCCGTATGTTGATATTTTGCATACTGATTTTATTCTTACAAATCATGGCTTATATAGTTGTATGGGCATTTCATGCCTTTATACTTAAGCATAGATTTAAGTTTGTTGAAATAATCTGAATTGTAGATATAAGTTGTTTGAATTATCATTGAATTGTAGACTTAAGCCGTTTGTAAGTAATTAGTTGCAAGCGCTCATAAATGTTAATTTGTAATAACAGCTGTTTATGTTAGTCTCTTGGTCGCTGTTAAGTTAATGTCCACATTATGTTATGCGTATGCTAAGCCTTGCATGGCTAGCAATAAAGCACTTGAAAATTGGAAGTCGATTTGTGCAGTTTACTTTCTTTCGTTTCGGTGCTCTTCAGTGAATACATAAGCCAGTGCGTTCGTGCATATAAGTACAAGGGTACTTATATACACACATACATCTTTGATTGGATCGTCGCGACGAGGGACCCCTTCACTTTGCCTACCGGCAACTTTGGATGATCTGAGCGATCATTTTGGCGCCCCCGGGTGGACTCATCGTGGTGACTTGTTGGACACTGGACATTGGGTCTGGAGTTATTGCTGCCATATGGTTGTGTGTTCTGGAGATTTGGTTTGGAACTTTCCTATTTGCGGTAGCTGGCGATGCAATGCCCAATTCCACAGGGAAGTTATACACAGGTAACGAGTGCAAATTAAATAACGGCCAATTCTGTCTGATTGGAATTGGCACATACATATGTACATCTATATGTTAATTGTCTATAAAGGCACATATGTATGTGAGTGTATGCGTTCAATGCTTTCGCATGACTAGGCCGCAATTTACATGTTGGCATTCGATTTGTTTGTTACCATATACCATATACATACAGTAAACTTTTAAATAAATAAAGCTTAATATACATTTGTTGGTACATGAGTGCATAATTTTCATTTGGTCGTACATACAAGTACATGCAAATTTATCCACATACATACATACACTTATATATTTGCCAACATACATCTATATATATAAAACAGTTTGTCCTGACTGACTGACTGACTGACTGACTGATTGGTGATCAACGCACAGCCCATACGGTAAAGGCTAAGAAGCTGAAATTTGGACTCAAGTATTCTTTCATTCTAGGTGCCCACTAAGAAGGGATTTTGGAAAAGTCCAGCTCCAAAGGGGGAAAAATCAACAGTTTTCATCTGATTAACTTCAAACTTAGTTTGTATACTCTCAGAACAATTCCAAGAAAAACTGTTTACTTGGTTTTTTGATATTTTTTTTGGGGCCCAAAATATGGGAGTTTTCCTGTGAAAAAAATGTTGGGGCACAAAAACAAACCGCGTCAACAGCCCACAGCCCACACGGTAAAAGCTAGGATGCTGAAATTTGGGCTCAAGTATTCTATCATGGTGTAGATGCGCACTAAGAAGGGATTTTGGAAAATTCGAGCTCCAAATTGGTTTCTGAAATCAATAAAAGAATACAAAGAAAACTGCATACTCGGTTTTTCAAATTTTTTGTTGGAGCTTGAACTATTGGGGTTTTCTTGGGGCACAAAAGGAAACCGCGTCAACAGCCCACAGCCCAAACGGTAAGAGCTAGAAAGCTGAAATTTGGGCTCAAGTATCCTATCATGGTGTAGATGCGCACTTAGAAGATTTTGGAAAATTCGAGCTCCAAAGGGGGGAAAACGAGCTCCAAAGTTTGTTTGAAAAATCCGCATTTTTTAGACGATCGACATAAAACTTGGTTTCTAAAATCAATTAAAGAATACAAACAAAACTGCATAGATTAGAATTAGATTTTCGAAATTTGTGTTGGAGTTTGAATTATTGGGGTTTTAATATTTATTCACTATTTCAAATGAAAAGTTTGTGTTATAAATTTAGTCCGATCGATTTAAAACTTGGGTCATGTAATCTACTTAACTAAATCCACAACTTTGCATTCAAGGATTTTCAAAATATGCATTTTACAAAAGCAGGCAGAACAAACAATACAAAATATCAAACAGTTGGGGACAACTAAGTATACATACACATACAAACAGCTGATCGTGTAGTTGCGTGCAAACGATTGAAATAGCCAAAGCAACATGTGAGACACTAATGTGGGAATGTCCATAAATATGTGCACATCTATGTATGTACATATGTATCTACATATGTACTATATGTATGTACATTCGTCTTGCACTGACAGAGCAAGAAATGTTAATTAATTGAAAATTATGTAACATTTTTAAAAGTAATTTTTTCTTTGTCTAGTGCATTTGGCATTAATGTTTTCATTAATAACTTTAAGCAGCAACAACAAATATCAAATAGTTGGGGACATCACATACACACACTCACACACACAACAAGCAACAGTTCGTGTATGAATATAGCATGTATGTACATTCGTATTAATGTAGACATTGGGCAATCGAACACAGTTGTTTGATTGTAAAAAAAATAATGCTCTAAAAACAACAACAACTGCAAGTCATTGGCTCGCTCTTTTTCTTTCGTTTTGACCATTTAATGTTAATTGCAAAGGCAAAACGCCAAAAGTTTACAGTTACCGTCGCTAGGCAACGACTGCGTAAGCGATAGTAAAGCAGAAACCGAATAACGGAGCTACGCATATTCTGCTTCGCATTGCGGGCAGATGTATGTAAGTATATGATTTGTTCTTATTGATCTCAATAAATAATTAGATTTTATTATTTAAATATTCTGCTTATTGCATTCAAACTTCGATATTTTGATGGTATCGGTGGCATCAACTATCGAAAGTTTTACTCTAGCAAATTGAGATGAGAATTGACCGTGCTTTTTGATCGTGGCTCATCGCTGCACGGCATTGACACGAGTGCCGTGATTCATATTACGACCGTATTGACTCCATATGGCACGAAAAGACTCAAATGTGAATTTAAAATTAGGATATACCCTTATAATTATTCCCCTTTTTTGCACATAGTCTATCTTAAAACGTTGCGTTATCTCTATATATAAAACAGTTTGTCCTGACTAATTGGTGATCAACGCACAGCCCAAACGGTAAAAGATGAAATTTGGACTCAAGTATCCTTTCATAGTATCCATCATAGTGTAGGAGCACACTAAGAAAGGCTTTTGGAAAATTCTAGCTCCAAAGGGGGAAAAACGAGCTTTAAAAAATATTAGTTATAGTGGTCATGTTCCTTTAACGAAATAGTTTGGCAAGAACAAAAATGTAACGGACTACTGAACAATTTTTTGTCAAGAACGGAAAATGTTCATTTAAATACCTTTAAATGCCTTCCTACTGGTAACTTATAAGGTGAAAACATATGGGTAGGTTATGCACACACAAAATAAATGCAATTCGAAACATTATATTGAGCCGGGTTAAGACGGGCAATGTCTGCTAGTATTTTATATTTTCTTTCACATAAGTAGCCATCAACACACAGACACAAAATATTATTTCACCTTAAGGTTTTAGGATATATAAAAATTTCTTCTCAATTGTATTAGATTTTTATTACAATTTTCACTTATGTTTTCTATTCACTTAATCCTACTTACATTACTATTAAATCCATCCTATTCTAAGGCAGAACTGCTGTAGACGTGGCGGTGGCTCGGTGGTGGTGGTGCGGCAGCGACGTGGCAGTGGTCTGGTCGTTGATGATTTTTTACTGTCGGGCTTGCTCGACTATAGCGCTCTCTCTTTTTTAACTTTGGTCTCTCTTTGGTATCTTAAAACGTTGCGTTATCTCTATATATAAAACAGTTTGTCCTGACTAATTGGTGATCAACGCACAGCCCAAACGGTAAAAGATGAAATTTGGACTCAAGTATCCTTTCATAGTATCCATCATAGTGTAGGAGCACACTAAGAAAGGCTTTTGGAAAATTCTAGCTCCAAAGGGGGAAAAACGAGCTTTAAAAAATATTAGTTATAGTGGTCATGTTCCTTTAACGAAATAGTTTGGCAAGAACAAAAATGTAACGGACTACTGAACAATTTTTTGTCAAGAACGGAAAATGTTCATTTAAATACCTTTAAATGCCTTCCTACTGGTAACTTATAAGGTGAAAACATATGGGTAGGTTATGCACACACAAAATAAATACAATTCGAAACATTATATTGAGCCGGGTTAAGACGGGCAATGTCTGCTAGTATTTTATATTTTCTTTCACATAAGTAGCCATCAACACACAGACACAAAATATTATTTCACCTTAAGGTTTTAGGATATATAAAAATTTCTTCTCAATTGTATTAGATTTTTATTACAATTTTCACTTATGTTTTCTATTCACTTAACTCTACTTACATTACTATTAAATCCATCCTATTCTAAGGCAGAACTGCTGTAGACGTGGCGGTGGCTCGGTGGTGGTGGTGCGGCAGCGACGTGGCAGTGGTCTGGTCGTTGATGATTTTTTACTGTCGGGCTTGCTCGACTATAGCGTTCTCTCTTTTTTAACTTTGGTTGAAAATAAAATAAAACCCTTTAGTACCTCTCCCATATTTTCAAAATATGTTCCCGAGATAATCCTTTACCTAACCCTAAAAGCTTTCATCCGCCCGGATCCGCCGGTGTACACCAGAGCAAAAAAAGTGACGCTACTTCGTCAAAAAATCAGCGAAAAAGGCGTTGCCACGGGTATAAGAAGAAGAATGCATAACAGGTAGATTCGCTGTAACGTCTATTAGGAACACTGTATTTTGCATCATGGTTACCGCTGCGGATGTCGTTGACCAAGCTGCTGCCCATGGGAATGCTGGGTCAGCTACTTGGGTGCAAATGCCTGCTCAAGCATTTGCTGGTTGGGGGTGTGAGCGTTGTTGGTTAACTTATATACACTCTGTTGGTTTATATTATTATATTTTGTATTTTTATATTAAAGTTGTCATATATGAATTGTTGAAATTGAATTGTTAGTTATTTAAGTTAATAGATGTAAAATTAAATTGTTAATTTAAGCTTAAGTAATTGAAGTCAATGTTGTCATAGCTTTCGCCACTGTACAAATGAGTGGTTTAATGTAAAACGGGATTAATCCAGCTATCGACCTAAGCAATCGCGCCTTTATGTTGCCGAAAATAAACATTGTCTTCTCTTCTCTTGTGACCACCGAACACAGCGGACGTTTTTTTTTTTTTTTCACCAAGCGCAACAGCCAACTACTTTTGTCTACTTTTCCGCAGTTCCATTTGTATGCAAGTTGTTTAACGTAAATTGATAGCTGCATTTATTTCGTTTTGTTTATAAAATTTACAAGGTGCCCGAGCAGGGACTTCGGGAAAGTTTGGGTTCGGTTTAAATACAATATTTTGATATAATTTAAACATATTTTCGCGACAATTAGTTGGCTGCTCGCTTTGGTTATTCGCTTGTGAACGTCGATGCACCTGGAATGGATATAAGGAAAGTCGATGAATCTTCATCTGATGACCAGGTAACCGTGTCGTAGCCTTTGCATACGGACATATATGTGCATGGTTAGAACTGCTCAAGATACACATCTGCACATTAAGCTGCTGCTAATTACACACATACAGTTCTCAGTGCATACAATAACTTTTCGCATATAGTGGCGCATGCATCTGGTTTGGCACAGGAAATATTTGCGTCAAGTGTAAAACGACAATTTGAAGCAATTATTAATTGTGATTAAAAATCGGGAATTGAAAATTGTTCGTTCCCAAGTTCGTTGACCGACCAGTTTATGCTCATGATTCTTTGCTGACCGCGGTATCGAGTTAGTGCTGTGCGTGCTCCTACATTCCCCTTTCGATTTCGTTTGTACAGCCTACGCTTACAGCAACGGCTTATGCGTGGGTGCGTGCCAGTACACACTTAGACCGCTCATTTCGTGCCCTTTGCCCTTTTGTCGTTTTATCTTCACACTTAAACGCTGAGTGCAGTGATTCTCTTCGTTAGTTGTTTTTTTTTTTTAGCAACAATTCGGCTTGCGTAAGAGTAATGTAATTGCTTCCCTTGCTTGCATTGCTTAAATTGGGCGTCGCTTATCGCGTACGATAGGCAAACCGACTCTCTTTTGAAAACTCTCTTCGATGAACTAGATAATAAACTCACCTGACAGCTGAAACTTGTTCGAGCTGCATTTGCTTTTATATATGCACAGTGGGCTGTGCCATTAGAAAACTCGTAACATAATTAATTAAACTTTAAATAATTACTTCGCAAATATGTCGACCAACAAAGTAGACGACACTTTGTCAAATCCTGGCTGCCTTAGTGACCAACTTACCAAGAGGATATTCTTCGTTTAAAAGAAGCTTTCGTGAAAAAAACTACTCCACCAAATCCGATCGAAATACAGTGCCGATTGGAAATTCTAAATTCGTATATATCAAGGGCCATGGATCTTCAGTCAGATATTGACTCCATTGTCCCATATAATACAATCGAGCTTCATTGGAGGAAACTTGTATTAGTGCCAAAGCGCTATATTTATCTGCATTAAATGCACCGCCGGCAGTTGACACATTGCCTCCTGCTGCGCAACATTCTCATTTACCAAAAATGAAGCTACCAAGATTTAGTGGCAAACATGC
The DNA here is from genome assembly GCF_003285725.1 of Scaptodrosophila lebanonensis. Taxonomy (NCBI): domain Eukaryota; kingdom Metazoa; phylum Arthropoda; class Insecta; order Diptera; family Drosophilidae; genus Scaptodrosophila; species Scaptodrosophila lebanonensis. The sequence continues at coordinate 614,932 of NW_022060600.1, read as the reverse complement.
AGACTATAAACAGTTTATAAGCCTTTTTAAAAGTTTGGTTGATTCTGACTGCTTACTATAAAATATTGAGAAGTTTAACGATATTCTCTCGTGTCTGTCCGACGAAGCCTTAGGGACAGTTAAAGCTTTCCAAATGACCGCTGAGAACTATTCAAAGGTCTTAGAAAGTCTAGAGCGCGAATATGACAACAAATGCTTAATATTTTTTTGACACATTAGCACAGTTGTTTGACGTTCCGTCTATGAGCAACCCCTCAGCTTCGGCTTTGAGGTCACACCGTATCAGCCATTTTTGAGTCACTCCTGTCTTTGGGGAATGAAAAACAAATTGTCAATGCACTGTTGATACACATCGTCCTGTCGAAAGTAGACAGTTACACAAAGGCTAGATACGAAGAGCAGCTCGACTATGATAGTTTACCACTGTGTGTCACTGTACTCAACAGGCGATAATTGTCTGCTGAAGAATCCTCAAAGTCAAAAGGCAAGCCAAGGTTTCAGTTTCCGTCGAAAAAGGCCACATAATCGTCGTTTTTATGCGCCAAAAGCGAACAAAAATGTTCTTTTTGTGAAGCCGATCACCATATCTCTAAATGTCAAGGTTTCAGTGCGACTCCTGTCTTAGATGGGTTTGATTTTGTAAAAAGCAACCAATTAAGCATTAACTGCTTGATCCAGGGCATAGGGTGTCTGCCTGTACATCGTCAAAGTGTAGGGTTTGCTCTCGTCTGCATAACACTTTGCTTCATAGGTATTCAGACCCTGCTGAAATGCATAATGCTGCTTCTAATCGAGAGCAGCAGACGGAGGCTCTCAATCACTTGTCTTGCAGACTTGCAGACGGTGCGCCATTATTGCAGAAAACCCTGTTCCCAACGTTCGAAAATTCGCAAAATTCTCTTCTGAGCAAATTGCATGTGAAGAAGATTTCATCAAGCGAGTACACACGTTGCCATCAGGTCGTTTGGCAATGTCAAGTTCCACCAACTTGAGAGTTGTTTTTGACGCTTCATGCAAAACAACTTCTGGCAATTTGGATGACAGTTTCGCTGATCTAAGTCCTACCAAACGCAACATTTTGTCAGTGACAGCACGTATGTTTGATCCCCTTGGCCTTTTATGTCCAATAAGCATAAAGGCGAAATTTATTCTGCAAGAGCTTTGGCGCAATAAGCTTGATTGGGATGATGCAGTCCCAATGGAATTGGCTACCAAATGGGAAGTGTTTCAGCAAAATCTTTTGCTACTGCATGAGGTCTCCATCCCTCGATATTCTTTTGCCTGTGGCAGCTCAAACATACAAGTGCATGGGTTCGCTGATGCGTATAGTTACGCATATGGATGTTGCCTCTATATTCGTGCTAATCACAATGACAACATTTCCTGCCGTTTGCTTACAGCCAAGGCAAAGGTTGCACCGTTAAAAACAAAATCCATACCCAGGCTCGAATTGTGCGCAGCATACTAACTGACCCAACTATGGTCTCAAGTTAAAGAAATGCTTGCCGAATGCAGAATCGAGAGTGTATATATTTGGACCGACTCTGAAATCACACTACATTGGATAAATTCGACTCCTTCCACGCTTACAACGTTTGTGGCAAATCGTGTAGCTGAAATTCAAGAAATGTCTGAAAATATTCTATGGCGTCATGTTCCTTCTCTTTCGAATCCCGCAGACATTGCGTCGCATGGTTCTGATATAAGAGAACTGGTTAATTCAATTTGGCTTGAAGGGCCTAAGTTTTTGTATGAAGATGAGTCAGTTTGGCCTCAAAATGCTCATTTTTCATTATCTCAGGACATTCAAAATAGCGAGGCGAAAAAATCTGCTCAAGTATTCTTAGCTTCCAGCCAGGATGACTTTTCGTATGTACTTAATCGTTTTTCCTCGCATCGCCAACTTGTCAGAGTGTTCGCTTATGTATATAGATTCATATTTCGATCAGCTGAGAAACGCAGTACTTTGGAACTAAGCGTTAAGGAGTTAAGCTTCTCAACGCTTAAATTATTCGAGCTGGTGCAGCGCTCTCAATTTTCAGAAGTGGTTTCAAAATTAAAAAAGGGTCATCTTCTTCAGCCAGGCTTTCAAGCGTTGACTCCATTTATCCAGCAGTATTCAGACTCTGGTAGAAATTTTTCGCTTTTTTTTATCTTGACTATGAAACAAAGCACTCCATATTGATGCCAAAGTCCTCAGCGTTTGTCGCAATGTACTTGCGAGAGCTACATATAAAAACTGCCACGCTGGCGTTAAAACTATGAGAGCTCTATTGCGACAACAAATCTGGCTTATTAATGCCCGAAAAGAATGCACGCAAATTGTTCGAAAGTTCATTCACTGCTATCGTTATAAGCCTAAGTTTCTGAGCCAGATTATGGGAAACCTTCCAGCTGACCGCCTTCTGGCTATGCGACCATTCTTTGTTTGCGGCGTTGACTTGTGCGGTCCCATTAATGTATTCCTCCGTATAAGAGGACGATCAACTTTGCGGGAACCAACAACCTGCTGAAGGAGCTGCAGGCGGAGTTCAGCAAGCAACAATCCAGTCTGCAGTTGCTTGCAGCCGAGCAAGGGATGGAGTGGTGCTTCATTTCACCTCGAGCGCCTCACTTCGGAGGCCTTTGGGAAGCGTCAGTCAAGTCGGCAAAGCACTTTCTCATACGCCAAATCGCAAACGCGTCGTTGATGGAGAGCGAGGTCAGAGGCCACTTGGCGGACGTAGAGGCAATCTTGAACTCGCGAACGTTGACTCCGTTAAGCGCAGATCCCAACGACGGCGACGCCCTTACGCCGGGTCATCTGCTAATCGGTCAGCCGCTTCGTTCGCTGCCGTAAGGATCCGAGCCGGACAAGCCAGACAGACCGTTAACGTATACGCGCAGGTGGCAGCTGCTATCACTGCTCAGACAGCGGTTCTGAGTGCGGCCAAGTGCGGGTAGCAACCGTAAAAACGGCCATGGGCAAACTTAAACGGCACATCCACAAGCTAGCCATGCTTCCTATATTTTGAAGGTCCATGGCCCTTCAACGTGGCCGGCATGTTGGTTTATATTATTATATTTTGTATTTTTATATTTAAGTTGTCATATAGGAATTGTTGAAATTGAAACAGCCAACTAATTTTGTCTACTTTTCCGCAGTTCCATTTGAATGCAAGTTGTTTAACGTAAATTGATAGCTGCATTTATTTCGTTTTGTTTATAAAATTTACACACTCCATAAATATTCACATACACCATATTCAAACACCCACCAAATTTCCATAGCACTCAGACTCATATTCATTCCATAGCTTAAACAACATAATAGCCACATAACATAAAATATAAAGCAAAAACACAACACCAAACAATTAATAATACTCCAAGTGTAAATCACAGACACTCATATTCCTAGTACTTGCAGAGGTATATATATATATATATATATATATATATATATATATATATATATATATATATATATATATATATATATATATATATATATATATATATATATATAAATTGTACAGTTCGAACGACGCGAAGTCGGTCTAAGACTGGCGAATTTGTAAAAAAATAAAAATAAAAAAAGAAGAGAAACTAAGGTCGGGTGTCCCGACTTTGAAATACTCTGTACATATGTGTAGAATAAATATGCGTGTATGTGTGTGTTTGTGTGTGTCTGTGTATTTCAGGGTATGTCTCGAGTGCCTGAGCAAAGCAGAAACAACTAGAACAGCTTTGTCTTATGTACATATATAGTTATGAAACTTTGCATATGGACTTATAATCACTAACTGGAGGTATTTGCCGAGTTCGAGTTCGAAATTGCAAGAATTACAGGAGTTACGACTTGCTGTGGAGAGGGGCTCCCTCCCCTTCCAAGAAATACATTTTCTGCGTATTAACATAAGGCATCTGGGACTAAAATATAGGCGATTGTACGAATGGAAAATCGGGAAAAACTGTTGTACATTTCATGTACAGAGTATAAAAATGTACTGCGGCCACTTTGATGGCACATACATACATATAATTATACTAGCAGATATTGCCCGTCTTAACCCGGCTCAATATAATGTTTCCAATTGTATTTATTTTGTGTGTGCATAACCTACCCATATGTTTTCACCTTATAAGTTACCAGTAGGAAGGCATTTTGTTCAGTAGTCCGTTACATTTTTGTTCTTGCCAAACTATTTCGTTAAACGAACATGACCACTATAACTAATATTTTTTAAAGCTCGTTTTCCCCCCTTTGGAGCTAGAATTTTCCAAAAGCCTTTCTTAGTGTTCTCCTACACTATGATGGATACTATGAAAGGATACTTGAGTCCAAATTTCATCTTTTACCGTTTGGGCTGTGCGTTGATCACCAATTAGTCAGGACAAACTGTTTTATATATAGAGATAACGCAACGTTTTAAGATAGACTATGTGCAAAAAAGGGGAATAATTATAAGGGTATATCCTAATTTTAAATTCACATTTGAGTCTTTTCGTGCCATATGGAGTCAATACGGTCGTAATATGAATCACGGCACTCGTGTCAATGCCGTGCAGCGATGAGCCACGATCAAAAAGCACTGACAATTCTCATCTCAATTTGCTAGAGTAAAACTTTCGATAGTTGAAGCCACCGATACCATCAAAATATCGAAGTTTGAATGCAATAAACAGATTATTTAAATAATAAAATCTAATAATTTATTGAGATCAATAAGAACAAATCATATACATACATACATACATCTGCCCGCAATGCGAAGCAGAATATGCGTAGCTCCGTTATTCGGTTTCCGATTTACTATCGCTTACGCAGTCGTTGCCTAGCGACGGTAACTGTAAACTTTTGGCGTTTTGCCTTTGCAATTAACATTAAATGGTCAAAATGAAAGAAGAAGAGCGAGCCAATGACTTGCAGTTGTTGTTGTTTTTAGAGCATTATTTTTTTTACAATCAAACAACTGTGTTCGATTGCCCAATGTATACATTAATACGAATGTACTTACATACATGCTATATTCATACACAGGCATACGTACATACATATGTATGTTTCTCTTTACGTTTTCAACCGTACGTAGAGAACCGCACACATAGACACGAACTGTTGCTTGTTTTGTGTGTGAGTGTGCGTATGTGATGTCCCCAACTATTTGATATTTGTTGTTGCTGCATAAAGTTATTAATGAAAACATTAATGCCAAATGCACTAAACAAAGAAAAAATTACTTTTAAAAATGTTATATCATTTTCAATTAATTAACATTTCTTGCTCTGTCAGTGCAAGACGAATGTACATACATACATATGTACATACATATATGTGCACATATGTATGGACATTCACACATTAGTGTCTCACATTTTGCTTTGGCTATTTCAATCGTTTGCACGCAACTACACGAACAGCTGTTTGTATGTGTGTGTATGTATACTTAGTTGTCCCCAACTGTTTGATATTTTGTATTGTTTGTTCTGCCTGCTTTTGTAAAATGCATATTTTGAAAATCCTTGAATGCAAAGTTGTGGATTTAGTTACGTAGATTACATTACCCAAATTTTAAATCGATTGGACTAAATTTATAACACAAACTTTTCATTTGAAATAGTGAATAAATATTAAAACCCCAATAATTCAAGCTCCAACACAAATCTAAGTATGCAGTTTTGTTTGTATTCTTTAATTGATTTTAGAATCTAAGTTTTAAGTCGATCGGTTGAAAAATGCGGATTTTTCAAACAAACTTTGGAGCTCGTTTTCCCCCCTTTGGAGCTCGAATTTTCCAAATTCCCTTCTTAGTGCGCATCTACACCATGATAGGATACTCGAGCCCAAATTTCAGCATCCTAGTTTTTACCGTTTGGGCTGTGGGCTGTTGACGCGGTTTCCTTTTGTGCCCCAGGAAAACCCCAATAATTCAAGCTCCAACAAAAAATTAAAAAAACCGAGTATGCAGTGTTCTTCGTATTCTGTTATTGATTTTAGAAACCAAGTTTTATGTCGATCGGCTAAAAAATGCGGATTTTTCAAACAAACTTTGGAGCCCGTTTTCCCCCCTTTGGAGTTCGAATTTTCCAAAATCTTCTTAGTGCGCATCTACACCATGATAGGATACTTGAGCCCAAATTTCGGCATCTTAGCTTTTACCGTTTGGGCTGTGGGCTGTGGACGCGGTTTCCTTTTGTGCCTCAAGGAAACCCCAATAATTCAAGCTCCAACTAAAAATGTAAAAAACCGAGTATGCAGTCCTCTTTGTATTCTGTTATTGATTTTAGAAACCAAGTTTTATGTCGATCGGCTAAAAAATGCGGATTTTTCAAACTAACTTTGGAGCTCGTTTTCCCCCCATTGGAGCTCGAATTTTCCAAAATCCCTTCTTAGTGCGCATCTACACCATGATAGGATACTTGAGCCCAAATTTCGGCACCCTAGCTTTTACCGTGTGGGCTGTGGGCTGTTGACGCGGTTTACTTTTGTGCCCCAACATTTTTTTTACAGGAAAACTCCCATATTTTAGGCCCCAAAAAATATATCAAAAAAACAAGTATACAGTTTTTCTTGGAATTGTTCTGAGAGTAGTAGTAAGTGTTGGCGCAGATGCTGTTTTAGATTAGGATAGTTTAAGAGAAATATTTGAATTTTAGTTTAGGGCGAAAAAAGAGCGCGAGAGCGGCCGTTTGCGGACATCGCCTCGCGCCCTTTTTTCGCCGCCTTAGGCTTAGTTTAGCATGTAAGCCAAATTTTGAAGCTAGTTGTAAAATATAACTAAATAGAAGCACAAACGCCACCGCATCGTGTCGTAATTTTCGATATTAAAAAAAGTTAAAAGCAAGCGTCCCATTCTTCTTTGTTGTTATACAATTTATATAAAATCATATAAATTTTCATTGGCGCCCGAGCAGGGACTTGCTTGCTTTTTTTTTAAATTAAAAACTTTAATTTGTGCGGAACCGCGTCGGTCGTGTTGTTGTTGCTGCACTGGGGATTGTGTTGTGTTGCTGCCACGTCAACTGGATTTGGAGGATGAGTCAAGTCGACCAAAGGGAAGTTCCTGAGCCAAAGTCGACTTCACAGGTACTGTGCTAAACTGTGAAAGTGTAATTTAACCAGCGAATTGCTTATTTCGGCCTTCAACTTTCAACCTTTGGCACATACGTGACCATAATATAATACGGTAGATAGTTGAGCATAATTAACACAAATATAAATCGCATGTCGTACTAATATTAAATAAAAGTGAAACGCTATAGGAAATTATTTAAAGTGCCAATTTATGGTCGTTTGATTTTGTTATACATACATACATACATAAATATACAGAGCCACTTTTACATACGGCATTCCCCCCCACGTCACTCTCAGCCAACTGCCGGCAGTTTTCGTTTGTTGCTTGCTCTCGTTGTTCTCATCAAATTCGCCGTTGTCGTTGTTACATATGTACATATATACCGACATACTCGCATACATAACTTAGCTAATACATTGCTGTTGTGTTCGCGCTTAAGCTGCTGCATCTTTTGTTTGCCTGCGCTTCGCGTAATACATGCATAAGAATTAGCTGTTCTGCTAACGCACACAAGGCATTTGTATTAGAATTATTCTTTTCGTTTGTCGCCACTTTCGCTGCTGCTTCCAAAAGTATTGCCTTCGACGGTCAGTCAACTGCAGTTCTTCTCGTTTTCCTTCGCACTGCTAGACGACCATCTGTTGCGCTCCCCTACACTTGCTGAGAACAGCATATTATTTTCGATTTCTCGTTTGTCACTCGACAATTTTCGTTCGATCAAAGTTTAAAACCTTAAATCAATATGAGTAAGGACTTGATCGAAGAACTTAAAAGGAAGCGCGAGAGGAGTATATGTCGTATGCAACGGCAATTAAAAGAAGGCTCGATTTCGTTAGAGCCAATCGAGTTAGAATGCAGGTTAGAGCTTCTAACAACTCATATAGAAACTGCAAATATATTGCAAAGCAAAATTGAAGCAAAAGATACAGAAGATGACTACCGTGAAGAGTTGGAAGAAACTTGCATTATGACCAAATCCTTATTAAAAGGCCAGCTGGAAAAACTAAGAAGAAAAAGCATCGACAATTCAAGTTCGGCAAACGGTATTGCACCGTCTACTTCAAAAAAGCCAAGGTGTCGATTGCCAGCGGTCGCTCTTCCAACTTTTAGCGGCAAGCATTCTGAATTTAAAAATTTCATGAGTCTTTTTGAAACTTTTGTTCACAATGATGATATTGCATGATATTGAAAAATTCAATCACTTAATATCATGTTTGGCTGGTGACGCTTTAGGCACAGTTCGCGCCTTCCAAGTGACGGAAGACAATTATAGCAAAGCCATTGAAAGTCTAAAGCGGGTGTACGATAATGACTGCCTAATATTTTTCGATAACATATCGACACTTTTCAATCTGCAAAAGATTTCTCAGCCATCTGCGTCAGCTTTGAGAAGCCTGATCGACACAGTGTCGGCCACCTATGACTCACTTCTGTCAATTGGTGACGACAAGAAAATCGCTAATGCCATTTTAATTTATTTAGTTATGGGCAAAGTCGATCCTACCACAAAAAAGAAGTGGGAAGAGCAGCTCGACTACACAACGCTCCCACTATGGCGAGATTGTGAGACTGCTCTTAACAGACGCTACCAGCATATTGTTGCTGAAGAAGCTAGTAAAGCTCAAGCGAAGGGCAGCCAGTCGAGCAATAACACTCAGACTCAAAAAGTAAAAAATGCTAGCAGGATAAATCATTCGTTCGTTGCTGCCAAAAACGAACAGAATAACCTCTGTTAATTTTGCAATTCAGCTGACCATTCGATTGGCATATATTGCCTTGTCAGTGCAGCAAAGGTTTGACTTCGCTAAAGGTGCGCCTTTGTGCATAAACTGTCTTCGACGAGGCCACACAGTAGCGAAGTGTAAGGCAAGGAAATGTAGCGTGTGCCAACGTTCTCATCACACACTGCTACATATTTATACTGCTAGCACAAATCTTGCGTTACCACCACCCTCTCAGCCACCACATCTTCAAGATAGCTCTTCCACTTCGCATGCCATGCATGCGACTGCTTCGGATAGAGTGGTTCTTGCAACAGCAGTCGTGAGCGTTAAAACGAAAAGTGGCGATTTAATTTTAGCAAGAGCATTGTTAGATTCTGGGTCACAAGTCAACTTTGTGACTGAGGATCTAGCTCAAAAGCTACAGCTCAGACGAGAGGATACGTGTATGGTCTTGCGCGGCATTGGAGACACCAATGCGCGTGCCAAGAAAAGAATTCATACAGTGGTGAAGTCGCGTGTCAATTGTAGCGAGTTTTCCGCAGATTTTTGGATCTTGGGATCGATTTCTGGTTATCATCCCGATCAAGCGGTGAACACCAGCGGGTGGAGGGTCCCCAAAAATATTCAATTGGCCGATCCTCAATTCCATAAACCGCAAAAAATTGATATGCTAATTGGAGCAGAGTCATTCTTCGATTTATTGTCGGTAGGCCAAATAAAGCAAGGCCCTGAGTTTCCCACATTACAAAAAACGCTTCTCGGCTGGATAGTGTCAGGCAGATGCTCTACTCAACCGATAGACTCAACGATACAAAAGTTTTGGTCCATTGAGGACTTGCCTAATAATTCTCACCTGAGCAACAGCTTTGTGAACAACACTTTGTTGATAATACAAAAATCTTGTCGTCTGGTCGATTTCAGTTACGGTTACCTTTTAAATCTGACCCAAAAAATCTTGGCTCGTCGTATGAAATTGCGAAACGTCGTTTTTTGTCGCTTGAAAGGAGGTTGTCAAAAGACCCTCAAATGAAAAGCATGTATCTGGAATTTATGGACGAGTATGTTTCGCTCGGTCACATGTCCTCAACGGACAACCAAATTCCAGATACTCCACACTATTTTATTCCGCATCAGTGTGTCCTGCGGCCTCAAAGCACGTCGACCAAGTTGCGTGTCGTTTTCGATGCCTCTTGCCGCACGCCCACTCAGATTGCGTTGAATGATACCTTAATGGTCGGTCCAAAAATTCTTTATTCTACGCTGCTTCGTTTTCGTTTGCGAAAGTTCGCCTTAGCGGCAGACATTAAAAAAATGTACCGTCAGGTGATGGTGCACGAAGCAGATAGAAACTATCAGCTCATAGTGTGGCGAAGAGATCCGTCTGAGTCTTTGAAAATCTTCAGGTTAAACACTGTAACATATGGCACGTCGCCAGCTCCGTTCTTGGCGGTGCGGTGTTTAACAAGGCTGAGTGAAATGGTCCGTTCCTCACATCCAACAGCTGCTGAAGTTATTCGGACCGACTTTTATGTCGACGATATGTTAACTGGTGCTGAAAGCGTTGAACAGCTAAAAAAGCTTCGAGCAGAAGTGTCGCACGTTCTTCAAAGTGCAGGCTTCGAATTGGCAAAGTGGTTTTCGAACTGCTCGGAACTGTCCGCATTTGATAGCACAGTTATTCCAGTAGCCACAGTCGACTCAGACCCAACCAAAACGCTCGGCGTTATGTGGTTGCCGAAGGAAGATGTATTTCAGTTCCAGTTGGAAAATTCCTTCCTAGATCTCCGCTCGACAAAACGGAACATATTATCGGTGACTGCCAGGCTTTTCGATCCTCTGGGCCTTCTTTGCCCGCTGATCACCAAAGCAAAAATGTTGCTGCAAGATTTATGGCTACAAAAACTGGATTGGGACGAATCCATCCTTGAAATTCTTCATACAGTTTGGGACTCATTTAAGCAGAATTTGTTGAACCTCAGCGGTATTCAAGTCCCTAGATTCGTCCATACAGATACGCAGTCACCCATTCAAATACATGCGTTCGCCGATGCCTCAATGCGAGCTTATGGCGCCTGTATTTATGTTCGTGTTGCGACTGCGAATGGTTGGAAAGTGTCACTTTTGACCTCAAAATCCAAAGTAGCTCCACTCAAGACGAAAACTTTGCCTCGTCTTGAGCTGTGTGCAGCTCACCTTCTCGCAGATCTTTTTCGTCAAGTCCGCCCGTTGCTTAATTTTCCAATAGATAAGATAGTTATGTGGACTGACTCGGAAATAACGCTCCACTGGATCAAGTCGCATCCGTCGGCATGGTCAGTTTTCGTTTCAAACAGGGTTTCTCAAATCCAAGAGTGGGCCGACAATGCAACGTGGCGACATGTCCCAACGAAATCCAACCCAGCAGACATCGTGTCCAGAGGATGTAATGTAGACGAGTTGCGTAGCTCCATTTGGTTTACAGGGCCAGCCTTCCTCATGGAATCGGAAGAAAATTGGCCTGTGAATGCTCACTTCGAGCCGCCTAAAAATTCAGCTGCCCTAGAAATTCGTAAGTCTGCTGTAGTTTTACTCGCAGATCGGCAAGCCAATTATATTCTCGAAGTTATCGAAAGCTACTCGTCACATTCAAAATTGCTGAGGGTGTTCGTTTGGGTTTTTCGATTTATACAAAGGTGCAGAAAGGTCTCGAAGCCCTTTGACCTTATAGCCAAGCCAAGCGAACTCAATTTGGTATTCAACAAAATTGTTCAAGTCATCCAGAACAATGAGTTCGGTGACGAAATTGACAAGGTTCGAAAAAAGAGAACACTTAACGCTAACTTACAGCGTCTGAGTCCATTTCTACATGAGTTTAGAGAAGACGGTTTCTTGTTTTCCTTGCTGAGAGTGGGGGGAAGATTATTAAATGCTGCTATCCCGTACGAAGCCAAGTTTCCGTTGTTGCTTTCTAAAAAGTCGCAATTCATAAGATCGTACGTATCTTATTTGCATGTGTCAAATTGCCATGCTGGCCCTAGATCGCTGGTGAGCCTGCTTCGTGAGCGAGTTTGGCTGGTTAACGCTCAGGAAGTGTGTCGCCGAACAGTACGTTCGTGCATCCTCTGCTTCAAATGGAAGCCCCGGTTGGCCTCCCAAGTAATGGGAAATCTTCCGGCAGACAGGCTCCAGCCATTCCACCCGTTCGAAGTATGTGGTGTTGATTTTTGTGGCCCAATAAGCACAACGCTTCGCATCCGTGGCAAGCCACCGTACAAGTCGTACGTGGCTCTTTTCGTTTGTTTTGCCTTGAAAGCGGTTCACTTAGAGCTTGTGTCAGATCTAACCACTGATGCTTTTCTCTTGGCTTTTGAAAGGTTCGTCGGCAGGAGAGGCGTCCCTCGCAAAGTTTACTGCGACAACGCGACGAACTTCGTGGGAGCCGACAGGAAGCTGCAGGAGTTCCGAGCGAGATGGGAGAAGGAGGCGGAAGGCGTACGCGAATTCGCATCAAGAAAAGGATGCGAGTTTGCGTACATACCACCCAGAGCACCTCACTTCGACGGTCTATGGGAGGCAGGTGTCAAGTCTGCAAAGCACCTGTTCCTACGGACGGTGGGCAATGCGCTCCTGACCGCAGAAGAGGCCGTGCTGATCTCTCGGCCACTGGGACCACTCAGCGCGGACCCCAGCGACGGCGAGGCGCTAACCCCGGGCCACTTTTAATCGGGCGGCCTCTTCTGGCGACTCCAGCTCCACCGCTCCCGGACATCGACAGCCAAACCTGCTTAAGGCGATGGCGCAATGCCTCGTGTCTCAAGCACAGGTTTTGGTAGCGATGGTCCCGGGAGTACATTTCGAGCCTCCAGGTGCGAGCGAAGTGGTTCCAGGAGGAACCCAACGTCGTCGTGGTGGCCGAAGACAACGTGCCGCCACAAAAGTGGGTGCTTGGCAGGGTCACCACAACTCACGCCGGGACAGACGGGAAGGTGCGGGTGGCCGACGTCGCCACGAGTAGCGGCAATCTCCGAAGGGCGATTCACCGGCTGGCGCCATTGCCCGTTGAAGGACGATGTCCCTCCAAGGGGGCCGGTGTTTGCGCAGATGCTGTTTTAGATTAGGATAGTTTAAGAGAAATATTTGAATTTTAGTTTAGGGCGAAAAAAGAGCGCGAGAGCAGCCGTTTGCGGACGTCGCCTCGCGCCCTTTTTTCGCCGCCTTAGGCTTAGTTTAGCATGTAAGCCGAATTTTGAAGCTAGTTGTAAAATATAACTAAATAGAAGCACAAACGCCACCGCATCGTGTCGTAATTTTCGATATTAAAAAAAGTTAAAAGCAAGCGTCCCATTCTTCTTTGTTGTTATACAATTTATATAAAATCATATAAATTTTCACTAAGTTTGAAGTTAATCAGATGAAAACTGTAGATTTTTCATACAAACGTTGGAGCCTGTTTTCCCCCCTTTGGAGCTCGAGTTTTCCAAAATCTTCTTAGTGGGCACCTAGACTATGAAAGGATACTTGAGTCCAAATTTCAGCTTCCTAGCCTTTACCGTTTGGGCTGTGCGTTGATCACCAATCAGTCAGTCAGTCAGTCAGTCAGTATATATATAGATGTATGTATGCCTGTGTATGAATGTATGTACATTCGTATTAATGTATACATTGGGCAATCGAACACAGTTGTTTGATTGTAAAAAAAATAATGCTCTAAAAACAACAACAGCTGCAAGTCATTGGCTCGCTCTTCTTATTTCGTTTTGACCATTTAATGTTAATTGCAAAGGCAAAACGCCAAAATGTTACAGTTACCGTCGCTAGGCAACGACTGCGTAAGCGATAGTAAAGCAGAAACCGAATAACGGAGCTACGCATATTCTGCTTCGCATTGCGGGCAGATGTATGTATGTATATGATTTGTTCTTATTGATGTCAATAAATAATTAGATTTTATTATTTAAATAATCTGCTTATTGCATTCAAACTTCGATATTTTGATGGTATCGGTGGCATCAACTATCGAAAGTTTTACTCTAGCAAATTGAGATGAGAATTGTCAGTGCTTTTTGATCGTGGCTCATCGCTGCACGGCATTGACACGAGTGCCGTGATTCATATTCCGACCGTATTGACTCAATATGGCACGAAAAGACTCAAATGTGAATTTAAAATTAGGATATACCCTTATAATTATTCCCCTTTTTTGCACATAGTCTATCTTAAAACGTTGCGTTATCTCTATATATAAAACAGTTTGTCCTGACTAATTGGTGATCAACGCACAGCCCAAACGGTAAAAGATGAAATTTGGACTCAAGTATCCTTTCATAGTATCCATCATAGTGTAGGAGCACACTAAGAAAGGCTTTTGGAAAATTCTAGCTCCAAAGGCGGGAAAACGAGCTTTAAAAAATATTAGTTATAGTGGTCATGTTCGTTTAACTAAATAGTTTAATATAATAGTTTAACGGACTACTGAAAAATTTTTTGTCAAGAACAGTAAAATGTTCATTTAAATACAATTGGAAACATTATATTGAGCCGGGTTAAATACCTATGAACATATATACATTTGTGATTATACATACATATAACTGCTGTACTTTGGACATTTGTTATACCAACGTACCGCAAGAATTTGAAAACGCCAAAGTTAGAGTTCAGCGCGCCTTTCTTCTGTGCCGTTTGATTTTGGATTCTGCCTTTTGCGCTCTCTTCGTTATTGCCGCACTGGTCTAGCAACTGCAAGCTAGAGTCAATTTCGCTTGCTTGTGCATTGTTATTGCTGGACTAATTGCTAATTGCGCTGTGGTTCTTGTTGTTGTTGTTCTAATTGTTCTTTGCGCTGCTTGCGTCGCTCAGCTAGCGTCGACGTCATTCGTTTCCCTTACGCACATATTGTTGTTGCGTGGGTTCGCTGCTATCGTGCAGTTTGCATTTGTTCAGCATTAATTCTAACAGCTGCGCGTCTCTCGCCTCTGTTATTTGTCAGCTGCTGTTAACATAGTTGCGTACATACATAGGTATTATACGTGCGTACAGTGCTGGCCACAACTGTAGACATTACATTTATTTACCATACAAAGTTAAACCTTTGCGCCTGCGCTTTCTTGCCAATAGTATACAGTGTATACATTTGTGTATATTTTTGTGTATATTGTGTATATTTTT